>NC_091486.1:25704542-26014661 GCF_947461875.1 Haliaeetus albicilla
CTGATTAGTATGAATTAATCCATCTGATATGTGTATTAAAAGGCATTTAAATATGTTGTTTTAAGAAGTTCTCATAACCCCGGATGCCATATTTAAAAACAAACATCAGTACGCAACGTTTTGCAGCCTCTTAAACAAATAATCTCGCTTTGATTTAAATAACATTTATTTTACATGACCAAACACAATAAATAACGTAATATACAAAGCTTTATAATTATTGCACGTTTGTAAAATATTTTACAGTGAGTTCGTACAGCCAGCAATATTTAAAGCACAAAGACTTTATTTACAGTTTCATATAATAACCAGGTCCAACGGACCTAACATAAAACGAATTTATGTTAATTTTACCAACCAGCGTCCTCGTCGATCATTTAATAGACATATATCTATATTTTGGAAAAATGTAAACATTATTGCCAAAATCGTCGTATATACATCCCATACTTGTGTGATCATAACAAACGATTCCAACGATCGAAAAGGTTAAGCTGGTAAAAGAGTGCTACGTTTTGGTCTATTTTCTTTAGCCTTAAATTATATATTAATAAAAAAATTTCAATGTAAACTCAGTGAACAACAGCTGGTATAATCGATATTTTTACATAAGTAGTCTTCCTATTCGCTCTTTACAAAATGAGAAATTTGTGGGTTAGGTGTCTTCTACCGTGCTTTAAAGTTCTCTACCCAGAAAATGTACACGTCTTGTCAGGAATCCGCTTCAGAAGCCTGGGGATATTTCTCCTTTGCCCTTCCCTACCCCCGCCCAAGAAATCTGTCCCGTTGGACAAAAAAAACCCTACCATTTATGTTCACTGAACAAAACAGCATAGCCTTTAAAATCATTTCCTGAAAGTTCATTATTAGAATATGAAAAAATCCAGTGTCTTAAAAATAGAAGTATTTCATGACACTTATTCGAAATATATAATAGAGATTTTCTTTTCTTTTCTTTTCTTTTTTTGTGAGGGTGTACGTGTGTGTGTGTGTGTGTGTGTATTCACATTCACACAGGGCCTAAACAAGCAATAGCAAGTTAGATGAGGGCTTCAACTCTTCAGAAAAATCTCATTATGTGAAGAGTGAAGTGGCTCTGTAGGGAGCATTATGGAAATATCTGGGTTTGATTTAATGAGGCTCTTCACATTGGTGGAATATCAACTTAACAGAGAAAAGTCTACCCGGGGCGTCCAAGTTACCAAAATGAAAATTGGCAATTGAGATGATAAGAAAGTGGCTTTCTTGTGCGAAATCACTTCAGGTAACAGAGATAACATTAAATAACATACATTCTATGCACCAAGAACAATGTTTTATGTACCAAGTCTCTTATCTGTCTCTTCTAATGACTTCCCTTAGCGGGTTGTTAGTACTTGACAGCAGGTCTCTGTGCGGGGAACTTTTTTCCAATTCCACATTCAAAGGAGGTCCATCAGAGAACATGATTGGCAATTTTCGTCATAATCTGCACATTATTAGCATCAAAATTGACATGGCAGTAACACCGGTGGTTTTTGATGTGCCTTTCTTCAAGTTCAAGGAAGTCCCTCCAGTAGCAGTGGTTTGGTATAGCAGGTCTCAGTTACCCAGTGGTGGCTTTTCAGAGGCAAAGGCGCGATAGAGATGCGTGAGAAATAAATCCGAGAGCCGTTTTACCGAGAGGAGAGAAAGACGCTAAGGAAAAGAATTAAATTTAGAAAAGTGTCTGGAAGGTAAATGCTTCAGGACAACAGCCTACACCTAGAGAGATTCAAGTATTTCCCAGATAGCGTGGATTATGGTAGTTAGAAAGCGTGAGCTTAAAAAATGCCTCTCCCCATCCTGTCAGTCTCACACTTCCCTTCCCGTTACTGGCCCGGCCGCGGCAGCCTCCTTAGCTACCGCTTGTCGTACAGAAATAGGCGAGACATTTCCCATTCAGTCGAACTCAAACCGAAATAATAATAATAATAACAATAATTAAAAAAAAAAAAAAAAAAAAGCGCCAGAAACGCATTCCCTCCCGCCGGCTCCCCCGCCCCGCACCCGCCGGCCCGGCCGCCCGCAGCCCCGCCGAGCCCGGCGCCGGGCAGCGCGGGGCAGCGCCCGCGGCGGGGCCGCCTCCGCGGGGGCGCAAGAGCCGCGGGGCGCCCTCCCGCCGGGCCCCGCGCCCCTCGGCGGCGGGGCGGTCCGCGATACAAAAATAGACGGAACTTTCGGGGGCGCCCCCCGGCCCGGCCCCCCCCGCCCCCACCCCCCCCTACAAAACGCCCCCCGCCCCCGGGCCCGGGCCGGGGTAGTTATCTGGTGAGCGGCGCCTCCTCCCGCTGGTCCGGCGAGGCGACGGCGGCCTTGCTGAGCACGGCGGCCGAGTAGGGCAGGAAGCCGCTCTCGGAGCGCTGCCCCGCCGCCGTGCAGGGGAAGTCGGCGGCGGCCGCGCCCCGCGAGCCCAGCGCCGAGGCCGCCGCCGCCGCCGCCGCCGCCGTCTGGCTGCTGTGGCAGCTGAGGCAGGAGCAGGGCGCCGAGCCCCCCGGCGGCCCCGAGCCCGCCGCCGCCGCCGCGGCCGCCGCCGCCGCCGCCGCCGCCGAGGCGGCCGCGCTGCTGTTGAGGCCGGCGGCGGCGGCGGCCGGCGCCTGGTAGAGGCCGGGGTGTCGGAAGCTGCAGAGCAGCTCCGGGCGGGAGTAGGGGTGCGAGAGGGCGCGGAAGGTGTCCAGCGGGCGGATGGAGGTGGCGAAGGGCGCGGCGGCGGCCCCCGAGGCGGCGGCGGCGGCGGCGGCGGCGGTGACCCCGACGTGCGGGTAGTAGTGGAGCGGGACGTGGGAGTGGAAGGGGTAGGGCAGGCTGCCCGTGGCCGCCGCGTGGGTCATCATGTAGGTGTAGAAGCTGGGGTCGGCCGGGTGGGGCCAGGACATGGCCAGGCGCTGCCGCTTGTCCTTCATCCGCCGGTTCTGGAACCACACCTGCGCGGGGAGACAAGCACAGCGCGGCCTCAGCTCCGCTCCGCTCGGCGCCCCGCCGCCGGCGCCGGCGGACACCCGCCGACACCCTTCGCCAAGGCGGCGCGGCCCGCGGCTACGCCTCGGCCGCCCCTAGCGCGTAGGCGACCCCTCTCCCGCCCGGAGCAACCGCCTGCGACCTTGCCCGAGGGGAGCGGTGGGCACCGGCCCCCCCGGCCCCGGGTGGGACCCCTTCGATCTGAATAAACGTTCTCCCTTCGAGTCGGCCCTTGCCCCCCCCAACCCTCCACCCCCCGCCGCCCCGGGCAGGACTGTGACTTTACGGTATCGCTGCGCTCATCCCCGCGCGTTTTACATAGCTGCCTTTATTTTCTCTCCCCTCTTCCCTTTGGGAAACACGCTAACGCGACAAAACCCGATGAGGAAAATAAATGGCAATAACAATAGTTTTTTAAAAAGGCGAGGGAAAGTTTTCGGTGGGGAGAAGCAAACGGGCACAGGGGCCGATCAGAGAGCTGAGGGCCCGGCCAGCCCTTCAACCGAAGAGCCAGGCCGGCAGCCGGCCCGGGGGAGCCGGGCACGGCGGGGCTGCGCCGGGGCGGCGGCGGCTCGGCGGGGCGCGGGGGGCGGCGTACCTTGATGGTGGTCTCGGGGAGGTTGAGGGCGGCGGCCAGCTCGCAGCGCCGGGGCCGCGACACGTAGTTCTCCCGGTAAAACTCCTTCTCCAGGCGGGCGATCTGCTCGCGGGTGAAGGCGGTGCGGTACCGGCGCACCTGGTCGGCCCCCGCCGCCGAGCCGCCCAGCGCCCCGCCGCTGTGCAGGCTGCCGATGCCGGCGGCGGGGGCGGCGGCGGCGGGGGTGCTGGGCGCCGGGCTGCTCTCCGCGTAGCCTGCGGGGCGAGCGCACGGCGGTGAGAGCGGGCGGCGGGGCGGCCCCCCACCCCAACCCGCCCGGCCGGGCCGGGCCCTGCGCGCCGGTTCTTAAGGCCAGCTGTCATCTTTACAAATCGCTGCTGCTAACGGAATCGATACTGTTGGGTCTGGGGTGGTTTGGGGTTGGGGGTTGGTTTGGGGGTTTTTTTTGAGTCACTTCATAACCGCGTTATTCTCAGCACATGGAGCGGGTTTGTTTGGTGGCTGCGGGGCAGCCGAGCCCCGGGGAGAGCGGGCCGGGGCTCGGCGCGGCTCCGCCAGGCTGCGGGGAGCCCGGGCTCGGCGCTCGCCTTTTCCCCGTCGGCCGCGGTTCTCATTTTCGTTTGAGACGTGCGGAATAAGAGCAGCCATAAAAGCCAATTTTTTTTTCCTCCGGCGTTACGTCGAGGATCCCTTCCTTTCTCTGGCACATTTGACAAAAAAGGCATGCACTGTGGCCCCTAGGAAATCCATCGCTCACCTGGCTCCCCCTCCCCAATTACAGCAATAATAACAACCACCGTCCATCACCGTGCCCCGCAAAGCACGGGGAAGGAGACGAGGCCGTTCAAACCCCCTGTTACAAGCAAAGGAAAAGTGAACAATGCCCAATTACCCCGAGGTGGACACAGACGGCACGTTGCATGTACACAGGGAAGGACACACACAGACAGCTATGGGCAGTTTCCTCGCGCTCCTCTCTCCCTCCGCTTTAACCTGTGTATGTCTATCCACATCTATACAGCTGGAGAGACGCCGAGAGCTCCGAGAGCGCGAGGAAAAATAAGGAGAGAGAATTCCCTGAATATAGGTGCGTGGATGTTTGTGCCCACCTATATTCTGGATATATATCTACATACCAATGGATCGGGGCATGCACACACACACGCACGCACCCGCACAGGGGCTGCCCGGGCAGTGTGGCTCGGCTGTCGGGATAGCGCAGTAATTGCAATAATATTTTACAGCCTGGAGCTCTGTCTTCGCAGAAGAGAGAGCGCCGGTGCAGAGGCGAGCAACTTTGGCGGTGGGTTTGCTTTGGTTTTTAAAGCCGGCTGGCAAAGCGCGGGGCTTAGATGGAGACGATAAAGGAAGAGTTACCTTTGTTACTGTTTTCCTTCAGCTGGGAGGAAGTCAGGCTGGCTGGGGAGCGGAGCGCGGAGCAGCCCACCTCCACATCACTGTTCATATCTGCCTCTTGAGCAACTTCGGAATAAAGGGTGATTTTCTTCCTGCTTTCCGACGGCGGGATTTCGGAGGAGACGGTGCTTTCACTGCTCGGATGCTGAAGATTGAATAAAGTGTCTATTTCAAATTTGCCTTTGGCGGAGATGTCCCCTATAGCGCTGTGCAGGGAGGCGGCAGTCAGTCTCGGGCTGAGGCGACCACTGTGCGGAGAATTTTCAAGGGCCTCCAGCACCGCATTTCCAGCTGAGTCTGACAAATTCGAGAGCCTTTTGCCAGCTGTAGGGCTGTGCAGCCCTCTCTCCATCAGGATCATCTCTTTTCTTATTCTTTCCATCATCTCAGCTTTATAAAAAATGTCAAAGTTGCAGGGCTGGTCCTGTACTAATGATGAGCTGCAGCAGGGGCTAATTCACATTCAGCCCAGCAAGTGTCTCTAAATATTATTATCTCTTTTTGAGGGAGGCGTAAAAATTGTGGGATGCCAAAGCGAGGGAATGACTGGTCAAAATGACCCATACATCCTTTCTAGCCCGAAATGTCATTCATCAAAAAGTGGTGCTCGTCATTAAGGTACGAATGACGCTGTTCGAATAATCATTTATTGTAACAGGTTTATAAGCAAATAAATACAAGCTCCTGTCAGTGGATAATGAAGGCGGCTTCAGAGCAGACAAATATATCCAGGTGGAAAGAAAGAAAGACAAGAAGTGAGGAGTAAAGCTCTTGTCTTTAGCTTGATCAGATCTTGCTTGAATTGCTCTGGGGTTTGGCCTCTGGGGTGGAATTGACAGTCTGATTAATAAAATGAGCTGTGCAACATTTCCCCCTTCATTTAGGTGCATCATTATGCTCTGATTTTTGTTTTGTTGCCTTTTAGGTCCTAATGATGCAGCTTCTTTCTCATTTGTCCTCGGACAGAACTACACGCTAAATGTTAGATAATCCTTTCCTTTATTATTATTTCTGAGGCGGATTTTAGATCGCAAGGCGAGGAAATGCTGGAAGAGGACCAGAGGACCGAGAACCTCCTGCCGCTGAAATCTCTCTACTTTTCCCTCCCATTTCCAGACCACATTAATACTTTTATTTAGGAATTTACACCGACACCCCCACGCACCCCCTCACACGCGCGAACCTTATGCCCAGACTTTACAAGACCGCTGCTGCCGGCACGCACCGGTTCGAGTGCGCCTACAGCAGTCGCCTGGAAATTAAAACACTTACTGCAATCTAATACATTAGCATTCTGACATATTTGTCTTCGTTGCGTCCTTAAATACGATCTCCTTTTTACTTTCTATAATCCTGCTTATCGACGAAGCTAGCCTGCGATTTTTCTCCCCTCTGGAACAATACTGGCTGTGGCACGGTACGATAGGGGGGAAATAACCGAAGGACATTCAACGCATTCGTGATTTAAAACACTCAGCGGCCGTGCCGTTTCGTCCTCCCGGCAGGTTTCTCTCCAGCCCTCTGCGTCTTCCCTCCCCACCGCCAATAAAGTCTGCGCATTTAAAAATTGAAAAATACTCAGAGAAGTAAGTGACGGGGGGGTGTGGGGAGGTATCGCCTACAGGCTTCGAGCTAGCAGAGACATCACCTCGAGCACCCTCTCTCCGAAGTTACCTGTGGCTCAGTTAGCTCATCCCTCCGCTCTTGGCCGGGTGCCGCGGGGCGCAGCCTCGCCGCGCTGCAGGGGACAGGGGCTGCCGCGCTCGGCAGCCGCCACAGTCGGAAAGTCTCCCTTCAGTGATAACTTTGCTAGTAATAATGACGCTGATGGCAACCATTTAAACGAAGATAAATCCTTTGCCGTTAGCATCTCTGGAGTGCGCTTCGAGAGCTGCCCAGCCTTTATTCTCGCCGTGGGTTTTTTTCACCCGCATCATCTAGCATTTACGTCCCGGGAATCTGAGCTTCATCGCCCGGAGAAACACCCCAATGTTTCCTGGGATTAAACGCGGGTTTGATTTTTTTGCGAGGAGAGCCGTTCCTGCTAATGTTAGTCACACACATCTCCTAAGTTCTCGTGCTCTCGCGCATGATTCATAGCTCGAAAATGGGATACTTGACAGATTTTTTTTAATAACGTGTTAAAGTCTCCCTAAACATTCCACCAAATATTTAGGAAACATTCTAGGCGTTGTTTGCAAAATCCAGCCTTCCATTAATGGGCGTTTTATGTCAGCGCTTTGAAATGTGAATTTAGACTGCAGTGTGGTGTCCTGCGTTTTACAGCCCCAAACCCAGACAAAAGTAAATATCAACTTTTCCTTGCCCGCGGGCGCGGCGGCGGAGCGGGACGAGGCGGAGCGGGGCGCAAGCCGCGGGGCGGCGGGTAGGGCCCGCAAACGACACCCCCCACACACCCCCAAAGGGCCCCCGCTGCCCTCCCGGCGGGACGGAGGGTGTCCCCGCTGCTACACCCCAGCTCGGCTCTGCCCGCTGCCGGGGTGCCGGAGCCCCCTCTTCCCCCGCCCCGCCGGGCCGGACCGCCGGCGGCCCCGGCAGCCGGGCCCGGCGGGGCGGGAGGCGGAGCGGAAGCCTGCGGCAGGGTTTATTGCTGTCGTTTGGCGCCCTCGTCTGTTTTCTTAAAGGCTGTAACGGGGCGAGCATCTTCCCCCCTCTCGGTCGGAAACCGCAGCCGAGATACCACATCTCCGAGGCACTCGTGTGCGCACACAACCAAAGCCGGCACAGCCCGAGACTCCAGAAATGTTACTGCACCACTAAAAAGGGGCGAACGTTTTTTATGCTGTTCGGAGCGGGTGGAAAAGACTACACGTAAAGCCCCGGCGTGAGAAAAAAATAGGTCACACGCAAGTGCGGCTGTGAGTGATCTTTATTAGTGTTATGTTATATTTTGCACCTTTTAAATAATACTGATACCTTAGGTTATGTACAACGTATCTTAATATGTAGCTACACTCAGATGCAAGGGAAATAACGTGTTATAAAAGACGTTCATAATCTCCCACTAAGTAGATGTGAGGTAACAAACCCCTTCCCGGCCATGCAGTTAATCAGTTCACCCCAAACCGTCAAGCCACTAATAAACTAGTCATCTGATATTTATACTCCCAGCAAACTAGATGCATGTACTGTATTGATGTTTATCCACTGGTTTGGGGATTTTCGGTTTGGGTTGGGTTCTTTCTTTCTTCTTTTTTCTTTTTTTTTTTTTCCAAAAACAATAGCACAGCCTAAAAATCTTTCGGCATATGTTTATAGTTCTTCAAACCCAACAGCTCAGCCTAAAGAACCTCCGGCATTAGAGTGACATTAGTGGGCAAAGGGGGAGGAAGTTACAGAGGCGGCCGAAATATGCGAGGTTTTGTTAGACGCTGTTTACTCAGTTGTTCTTGTAAGTTTAGATAGCTGCTTAGGCCCATTGCCAAACTCCTTTTCATTTTTACCTTTAAAGTTATTACTCGAGGCATCAAAGAGTATTTCAGTGCTCGTTTATTAACTCTTACCCGGCAAAAAGAGGTCACACAACTGAATTGAACTGAAGTTCGTATTGAATCAGCCAAACAACGTCTCGGCCAGCTTTTCACCGCCCTGAGCGCGCTCGGGAAGACCGACAGGAATACCGGCTTCCTCCTTCCCCCCCGGGACAGGCTGCCAACAGGGGCCCGGGGCGGCGCGCAGCGCCGGCGGGCTGCCCGCGGCAGCGCCAGCTCTGCGGGACGCGGCCCGCGGGGCGGGAGCAGGCGGCGGTGCGCTGGTCCCGGGCGGCGCGGGGCGCCGGTGCCGGCGGGCGCCGGGGGAGCGGGGGCTGCCCCCAGGGACCCTGCGCTGCGGGGCGGGGGGGGCCGCACAGGGCCCGCGGCACCGCCGGCGGTGGGCGCGGCGGCGCCACCTGGCGGCGCTCCGGCGGCACGGCGCGGCGCGGCGCGGCGGGGCCGCGGGCGCTGCCCGCCGGTGCTGCCCGCCGGAGGCCGCCTGGCAGCGCGGCTCCGCGCCCGCGCAGCGGCTGCCCCGCGTGTGTCGGCACGCACCGCGCTCCCGCTCTGCCCCGACTCTCCCCCCCGCCTCAGGCCGTCATAAGCATAGGGCCGGTCTCGGTGCGTCTGCCAGCGGGTTCGGTCCTGAATCTCCGTGAAACGTCACCCGAGAGCGGTGAAGGACTCGAACCCCGCGTGTCCCCGAGTCACGCGGGGCCTGCAGCACCGTCCCTGCCCACGCTACCCAGGCTGAGATCCCGCGGGCGCTCGCTTTGCGAGGTTAATCATTACGTGACGTCTTCTGGGGCTGCCCTTGCACACAAACGGGTTTTAGCTTAAACGATAAAGCGTTACGCCGGTCGCAAAGCTGCTCGGCCGATGTTCCATTTTAGGTCGCAGCTGCGGCAGGTCGGCGAGCTCGTCCCGGGTCAGGGTCTCCGAGGTCCCCGCGCTGCTTCAGAGCGGCGGTGGTGGGAGTCAGGGAGCGGCCAGCACCCGCCCGTGACCCGAGAGCTCAAGTTCAATGCCCGCAGTGCTCAGCCGCCCCTAAGCGCGGCACCGAGGCCACGCAGGGAGTCCCGAGAAAACTTTCTCCGGCTCGAAAAGGATTTTTTGAGGCTGAAGTAAATAAGGAGATGAGCAGCTGTGGCACAGATCTGGAGGGAAAAAATAATTTAACAATTTTCCCCGCGTTGCTGTTAAATATTTTCATTTTCGTAACTGGCTTTTTTTTTTGAAAGAGGTAGGGGAAAATGAAAGCTCTTCTGTTCTGTTTAGCTATTAAAAGTCCACGCAAGTTAAAAGGTAACAACGGAAGGCAGTGGGCATGGGGGAAGGTTTGAGGGAAGTATAAATCGATTGCTTTTCTCTTCCTTTGCGTTCTCCCTTTGTCCTGGCGGACTTTTTTTTTTTTTTTTTACAGCAAACACTACAAGAGAAGCAACTTCCTAAAGACACAGTTACCATCGGCAAATTCTGGCGAGGGAGGTGATGAAAAACCTGAGGTTTTTTTCCTGGGAGACACCAGGCGGAGGATAGACAGCAAATACTAAAAGCCTGTGCTAAAAGCTTGAGTGGAGTCCTAACTGTGTTAAATCATGGCAAATGTATTTAAGGAAATGAGATAATTTCGGGGGGGCGAGACTTTTTTTTTCGGGGGAGAACACAGCCACTTTCTGCAGCAATGCTATCTAGCTCGTGTGCAGATTCCCGTGCAATGTGTCAATGGAAAATGCAATGCGGCTCCGCGGGGCGCTGGGCACCCGCGGAGCCGCCGCCGGGGGAAGGCAAGGACTGTCCCGCAGGCAGAGGCCCGGCAAGCGCGGCACGTCGCCCTGCCTGCCTCGGACCGAAGTCTCGATGGGGACGGTCCTTCCCGGGCAGGGGAGGCGGGGGGCTGCTGCGGGCCGGGGCCGGGGCCGGAGCACGCCGCCCTGCACGGCCCCCGGGACCGGGGGTGCGGGACGCGTCCTGCCACTTGTAAACTGGGTGGATGATCTCAGAGATCCGACCTTGGCTCATGAGCTCATTTTTTTATTATTATTCGTGTGCATAATATCCTGCCGTGCAAGGCAGTGCTGTTTTCTACACCCTCCACAAAACGGCTCATTATAGAATGGAAGTTGTTGGCCATAAACCCGCCCAAAGACGCAGTTTTCTGGGACATCGAGGGGCTCTCGCTGGCGCAGAGGTCTCGGCAGGGCTGAGGTCCTCTGCGGGCGTCGCTGCGGCTGCACCGTGGTTTGCTTTGATGTAACGCAGCTCAAAAAGCTCCGAAACCCTGTGCTTTAGGTGCTCCTTTCTTTCGGCAGCCTTATTTAAAATGTGGTGGCGAGAGAGAAAATTTCACCGCATTTCTTGCCAGAGGAAACACAACGGGAGATGGGAATACAAATGGAAAGGTGTCCGGAGAAATAAAGTCTCTCGTTTCTCGGGATTTCGGTGTGTTAGCAATGTTGTCACTAGAAAGCTGCGGGCAGGGACATAAAAGGATGAGAAATTCATGCCTCGACAAAGCGTCCTGCTAATTATATAGGGTTTCATGTCCTGAGAGTAAATACTGATTCGACTTACAACCGAGTGAAACACGTAATCACGTCCGGCTCACTTCTTAGCTGATTACGAAAGATTAATAGCAATTAAGTGGTTAGAACTAATGAACGTGAACTCGTGCTTGCCATCCGGTTGTTGCTGCGATTGCTGGCACCCGTTTGTCATTTCTCACCCCGCTTCCAGAAACTGCCGACGATTATTAGACCGGCTACGAAGCAGGGCTGCGCAGGGGCGGCTGCTGCGCGACCTGCCGCGCTCCCGCTCGGCCCCTCCGCGCCCGCGGTAGCCCAGCAGCCCGGGGGGCCCGCCACCGCCTGCCCGGGCTGCTCAGCAAGGCCACCTCCAGCCCCTCCAGCACCAAGTTTCACCTCCACGGCGGCTGCCTCTCTTCTCTCCCGCGCCTGAGCCTCCGCTGGGACAGTAAACACGGCCCCAGCTACGTGCTTTTCAGCGGGCGCGGAGATGCCCTGCCTTTCCCCACGGAGCTGCCGCAACTTGTTGCCCTCCGCGCCCGAGAGAGGGTTAAGTGTCTGCAATACACAACCGTGGAGCGCCAGGAGCCGGCCCAGAGGGGCTGGGGCTGGGGCTGGGGCTGGGGTTGGGGCTGGGACACGTCTTCGGAGCTTTCTCCATTTCCAGCTCTTCGCGCTCCTGCGATTTCCATCCCGGCTCAGCGGGAGAGTCGAGAGAGACGACAGAAGGATTTGCCATAGTTTTGGGAAGTCACCCCCAGAACAGCCGTCAGCATAAGCAAACGCCGCGTTTTAACTAGGCTGCCTTACCACGACATGAACTGACACTGCAAGGGGAAAAAAGCCACGTCTAATGAGTGCCAGGTTTAGCATCTTGCGCTGCGTACAGCCCCGGTGCCATTTCCTGGCTGGTAGCAATATCTGGGGGCTGAAGGGGGGGGGTCTCCCACGGGCCGAGAGCTCCGTGGAGCCAGGGGACCCCTTCTCCCCTATAACAAAGCCCTTCCACTCCATACATCGCCGGGCAGGAGGGAGGTGGGGAGGATGGCACACAAAGACCGTGTCGGGTTTTTCTCCCTGCCGCAGGCGCAACAATGAGCTGGGGAAGGTCTCGCCGGGGATCCGGTCAGACCCCGGCCCGCGGCTTCAAAAAAAGAGCCTCTGCCCGCGGCTTCAAAAGGGCCAGCGGAGGACCAAGGGTCCTCCGCTGGCCCTTTTGAAGCCGCGGGCAGGAGCGGGGGGGGGGGATGAAAGCGGCGGGGGCGAGGCTGGCCCGGAGGGGCATCACCGTCGCCCCCCCTTCCCCCCCCCGCCCAACCCCTCCCCAGCGCCGGGGCCGCGGCGGGGCGGGAGCGCGGCGGCGGGGCGGGGGTGGGAAGGGAGGGAGGGGGGGGGCGCGCCGTCGGTGCGGACCGGGGGGCTGCGAGGCGAAAGGGGCAGTGCGGGCAGCGGGACGGTCACATGTTTCGACGGCAGCCTATGAGCAGCCCCCCGGCCTGCGGCAAACTAATCTGGAGCCGGCCGCCCCCACCCCCGTCCCCCCTCCCAACCTGGACTTCGTTTTTATAAACGTACCGCCAGGATCCAACCTGTTGGAGGCAAATAACCATTTGCATCATGCCCGGCCGGGGACCGAGCCGCCGCCGCCGCCGCCCGCGATGTGCAAGGCCATGAGCAAAGCAGCGAGCTGGGAGATGGACGGACTGCGCGGCGACAGCAGCGGCGGCGGCGGCGGCGGCGGCGGCGGCGGCGGAGCCCCCGGGCAGTGCCGTAATTTTCTCTCCTCGCCCGTTTTCGGGGCGGCGCACACGGGCCGAGCGGCCGCCGCCGCCGCTGCTGCCGCCGCCGCCTCGGGGTTCGCCTACGCCGGCGGAGGGGAGCGCTCGGGGGCGGCGGCGAGGCCCGACCCCCCCGCCAAGGACTGCCCGGGCTCCGCCGCGCCGGCCACCGCCCCCGCGCTCGGCTATGGGTATCACTTTGGCAATGGATACTATAGCTGCAGGATGTCCCACGGGGTTGGGATCCAGCAAAACGCCCTGAAGTCTCCCCCCCATGCCTCCATTGGCGGCTTTCCCGTGGAAAAGTACATGGACGTCTCCAGTCTGACCAGCACGAGTGTCCCCGCCAATGAAGTCTCCTCCAGGGCGAAGGAAGTGTCCTTCTACCAGGGCTATACAACCCCCTACCAGCACGTTCCTGGGTACATAGACATGGTCTCAACGTTTGGCTCTGGGGAACCGAGACACGAAACATACATATCAATGGAGGGCTATCAGTCTTGGACTCTGGCTAATGGCTGGAATAGTCAGGTTTACTGTGCCAAAGATCAGACACAGAGCTCACACTTTTGGAAATCGTCCTTTCCAGGTACGAGAGGGAGAGAAATGGTCTGAGCTGAACCCCCCCCGCGCCTCCTCCGCCTGCCCGTCCCCTCCCCCGCCCCCCGGGCTGCAGGGGCGGCCTGCCGAGGTGGACACGCTGCACAGACACGCACAGAGCGGAGAGAGAGGGGGGGCGGTGGATTTTCCTTTTTCCTTCCCCCCCCCCCCCGCCCCTACCCCCGAGGAAACCTCACCCTCTGCTTTCCAGCCCGCGGGACAGACCCCGGGGCCCCCCCCGCCACCCAGCGCCAGGGCCCCGGACCCCCCGTCCCGCGGGCGCCGGGGCGGCCGCGGCTCCTTCTCCTGCTGCTTCCCTCGGAGGCCGGGTTTGTATTCGCGTTCGCAGTTTGCAGGAGGACGGCTCGAAGGCTTGCGCTCGTCCGCCTCTCCGGCCGGCGATTGACCCGGCCCCAGAGCACTTAAGAGGCTGGGAGTAGCGAGGGCACAGAGGCACAAACCACATGCAAACAAACCCGGGGAAACACACACCAAAGCGATTTCTGTGTGTGCGCTGCCAGCACCGACCTGCTCTCGGCACCCCAGCCAATGCCCCCGCCGTCCTACGTGCTCGCTAGCGATGCATGCCTGAAAAGTGATGACAGTCCATCAAGGTTTTGGTGCTTTACTAACGTGCAAATAATGTGGCGGTGTAAATAATAATAAACTGTAAACAACCCGGCATTATTTATTTGCCCGTGAAAACCAGTGCCCAACAAGTATCGGTTAAGCTTTAAACGCCTGTAATAAAATTCTAATTTTTCACATAATGTCTTTTACAATAGGGGACGTTGCACTAAACCAGCCCGATATGTGTGTCTACCGGCGTGGGAGAAAGAAGCGAGTGCCGTACACAAAACTGCAGCTTAAAGAACTCGAGAATGAATATGCCATTAACAAGTTCATTAACAAGGACAAGAGGCGAAGGATATCCGCAGCCACAAACCTGTCTGAGAGACAAGTTACCATTTGGTTTCAGAACAGGAGGGTGAAGGATAAGAAAATAGTCTCCAAACTGAAAGACAATGTATCTTGATCTATTAGTTGCGGACAGTGATGGATATATAAAATCAATTTACGACCAGCTAAAGACTTTTGGAAAGACTTCATTGAAAATATATTTAAATTTTTTTTCTCCTTCCAGCGGCGGCGAAATTGCGGGAATTGTTTTCCATGAAAGTCAGCGTTTTTCTCTCAGTGGAAGGGAGTGCTGACAAATCTTGAATTATAGTTCTGTTTCTTCCTTTTGAAAATAATAATAATATTAATATTAATTATATTTTCTGTTCTTCCCTCTAGGCCAGTATAAACGAATTTAAATATGTTGAACGGTTACAGTTATAACTTTCTTAAATGCTTAACTCTTTGGGGGGTTTTCTGTAGTTTTTTTTTTTTCTCTGAACAACAGCCAGTGCCAAAAAGTGTCAGTTTTGATTTGGTATCGTAAACTTCAAAACACGCCGAGTGAAAAAAAAAAAAATCAATCGGAAAATGCAAGAAAGCCGGAGTCCGGACCCGTGGCAGCACCCGGCTGCTGCCAAAACCCGCCGAGCCCACCGGGACCCGGAGAGAATTACGAATTTCGTGGAGGGGTAACGTCTGCAGCCGGATTTTTAATTGCTTTTTCGAGGGAGGGAGAATCTCTCCGAGCAGTTGCGGGGCGCAAAGCACAGTCCCGGGCATATCCCATCGCACTCCCCGCTTCGACAGTTTTGGGTTTGGGTTTGGGGTTTTTTTTGGTTGGTTGTTTTTTTGTTTTGTTTTGCGGTTTTTTTTCCGCGATTTCGTTTTCAGTGGAAGGATTTCATATCCCCCGGTTGAAAAAGGAGCCGCCTGTTCCCGGGAAGGGGCGCTTCGGGCCCGGGCGGGCGCTGCCGGCCGCCGGGGCTGCGCGGCTCGGCGCTCCGCGGAGGCGCAGGTCGGGCACCTCGGGGAAGCGCTTTCGGCGGGACTGATGGGTCAGCTCGTCCTGCAGCCAGGGGAGAGGCTGCCGCTACAGAGGTGTGTATAAACCTGCGCAGACCTTGTGTAAAATGCCCGCTCTAGCCTGTTTGTCCGGACAAGCACAAGACTCTTCTCCTTCCTCCCGCCACGGCGCTTAAAAAAACCCAAACAAACAAACAAAAAAACCCCAACCAAACCCAAACAAAAAAAAAAAAAACAAACCAAAACTCCTGGTCGGAGAAGTGAAGTTCACCGCTAACTTTTAATTTACAAAAATAAACGGGTGTTAATGACAGAAGCAATAAATAAGGAATTTCAAAAGATGCCATAATTTATATAGGCCGAAAGGCTAGGATTTTGTCGATTTTTTTATTATTTTAAACCTAGTGTGCATGTTACGATATACACAGGGTGATCAGACACGCTAGTCAACTACTAGGAGAGAGAAGCGATATCCTCTCTGTTAATGTGCCTCGTCTAATTATTAAAATGTGTGTGTTCCGAACTAGTATTATTTATTATAATGTACTATTGCTCTAAACACTTTGATTACCAGTGTATGTGGGTAAGACATACGGTAAGACTATTTCTCCATAAACCATATCTTTTTCTTTTCTTGTCCTAAAGCCTGCTTTTACTTTGTGTTGGAAATATGGGCTGAACTTCCTAGCTGTTAACGATGTTGCCAAACTGTTCCTAAAGCATCTTTAATAAAACGATTTCTTTTCGATATGTATAAAAAGAGAGGAAGAAATTCGCCTTCTTTTTGCAGCAGGGCGTTTCGCGGGCTCCAGGCTTGCCTGGGAGCTTCCCGGGGCCACTTTTGGGACGCCGTTCTTGGGAAAAGAGAGGTAGATACGAGGCGAGGCGCGTTAAAGGAGGCAGAGGCGTATCCGAGAGCGCCTCGCCGCTGGGGAAGGGGTTTTTGGGAGGATGAAATGCTGCCGGCTTGAAACACCAGGGGTGGGAGGCAGGGGAGAGCCCGTCTCTCCCCTCTCCCCCCGACCCCGGCTCCGCCTGCCCGGTGCCCGGTGGCCGGGGGCGGCCCAGCGCCCCTTTGTTTTCCCCTCCCAGGCCGACCCGGCACTTGCCGGTGCCCCGGCGGGGCTCCGCGGCGGCGGGGGCGGCCGCCCCGGCCTCCGTTCGCTCCGCAACCGGCTGGCTCCAGCGGGGGGTTATCTTCCGCCTCCTCCGCCTTCTTCCTTCCCCTTTCTCTTCCGCTTGAGCGCTCAGGGCTTTTGAGGCGTTTTTTTTCCCCCGAACGGACGAACAAAGGTGCGTTTCGGAGCGTTGCAGGTTTTACGGCGAAGCGCATTTCTGTTTGATTCTGGAGACTCGTGGGGCACATCACTGAAGTACCTGGAAGAGCCCTCTCTGCCGACGCAGCCTTGTTTTCTCTGAATGTTTTAAATTCTTCTTTCCCCACCCTTGCCTCCCCCCCCGCCCCCCAGCCACACACACACTGCGCTCCTCCTAATTCTGGAGAAGCTTTTCCTCCCAGTGAGCCTCCCCGCCGACGGAGGGCCGGGCACTGCCGGAGCCGTTGTGTTTCCCGGCCGCGGAGCCGTCGCGGGCTGTTCCCTTCCTCCTTCCAGGCTTAACCTTTGGCTTTGCCGGTCTCCGGGCTCTCAGAAGACGCAGCTTTGCCACGGCCAAAGCTCCCTTCCCGGGGCAGGAGGAAACCCGAACTGGCTGGCAAATCGGTACCAGATGGAGAGGAGTCGCCTTTTAATCTCGGAGTAACAACGTGCACAAGCAGTAAGCAAGCGGCAGCTACAGGCAGGAGGAAGGCGAGCCCGGGGCAACGGGCCGGGGCGCGTCAGCCCGCCCACCCAGCGGCGCCGATTTAAGTTTTCTACGCCCGGAGCTGGGCCACTGACGAGCACTATTCAGAATCCCCGTGCCCGGGGTCCGGGCTCTGCCCGGGACGCGCACGGCCCCGGCCGGGCCCCGGCGCCCCTCCGCGCTCCCCGCCGGCGGGCGCGGAGCCGGGCCGCCGCCGCGCAGCCCCGGCTGCAGCCGGACACGGCCGGCCGTGCTTAGAGAGAAGGGCACGGTGGTTCGCCTGAAATGTAGCGCGCATAATTACCGATAATTAATATGTACCTCGACCAAGTGAGCTGCAAATGCGCAGTGGCACAATGATGCATTGCAGGCCGGCCGGCCCGCCTGCCCCGCAGCTACCATGGAGCTGGGCTCCTGTCAGGCAGCGCGATTTCCAGCCATGTCTGAGGCAATCCTGCCATCTCCTGGACAACCCCCGGCATAGGCAGGGGAAGCCTTCAGCTCGCTTCAGGAGCCGCGTTTCCGAGTGATAAATGGGCGAGGGAGACTACTCGGTCACACGCAGAGAAACCTTCGGCTGTAAACTGGAAGAATATGCCAGTGAAATTATAGCGTGTGGTCAGCTCTGATGTTCAGGCCGATCCGGTTGCCTATTTAAAAGCAAAAAAAAAAAAAAAAAGAGCGGAAAGGAGCGTGTGAAAGCAGCCCTCCGGGTCGCTCTGTTCCTCTGCGGTGATATTTCCTGTACAGACAGAGGCAGGGGGACACCCGCGGCATTAAAACGCCGCCCCCCAAACCAGAAGCCGGCTGTGGCTGGAAAAACCAGCCCAAGTCCGTCCGAGGCTCTCCGCACCGCGGCAGCGGCCAGCCGCCCTGGAACAAGATGTTTCTGTCAGTGCTTTTCCCTACAGATTTAAACATAAACATCGCTTTCCGCAGCTGTGAGTGTCTCCAGCTACTCCAGATTTGGGTTTTCATATTTTTTCGCGGTATTAATTAGCAATTACAGAAGAGTTGAGCATTAATTGAAAGCTCTGTTTTCTCTAACCTCATAAAAGTTGGTTTGAAGTGTCACCTCTCTTTCCGGTAACTGGGAACTCACGTCCATTCCTTGTGTTTATTGCGGGCGAAAATATAGTCTTTGAACACAAAACGTTCCTTCTGTCTTCCGAGAACCGAAAATCACGGTCAGCTTTTTCGCAAAAGGCCGTTATGAAAATAAACTATTACCCATCCTCTCGGGGAGAAAAAAAGCAGAAAGCGAGTAAGCTAATAAGAGGGAGATTCAATTGGTAGACATAACTCAAACAATAAAAATTAAAGGCAGTGGTCAGTAATATCCTCCAGCGGTGCTTGTGTGGTCCTGTGTGGTCTAGGAGAGAGCAATCATTTAAAGATTTCTTCCAGGGCAATGAAATTACTGCAGAATTTACCCCAATTTCCCATTAAACAGAAAGATGAATTTGATTAGGAGAATGTCAAGAGGGCCAGCGTCTCTGATCTCGGAGTAGAAATAAAACCAAGATTAAAACGATGATCAACAGGACAATAACACGGAAAAATTAACCCTACCTGTTAACTAGGTTCAAGTTTTTAACCGAGGTAATGAAAGTGGCGAAGGCCGGGCATTAAGGCTCTGCTTGAAGCTGGGCTCGCTCAGACCACGGGAGATCCTCTCGGAAAAGAGGCCGAGGACAGAAACGCCCGGTCCGGCTGACGGATGGGGCCTCCAAAGTCTCCGGCGGGGCTGTGGGGCGGCGGTCCCGGCAGCGCTGCGGGAGCGCGGTGCCAGCGGCCGCCGCCGAGCTCGGCCGGGCTTTGGCGGGGTCTCCTTCGCCGAGACCCCCGGCCGCCGGGCCCATTGCGGGTGTCTTTGGGTGCAGCAGGCGGGCGGGCCTCGGCTTGCCGCCGGGGGAGGTACAGCGGCTCCCGACCTGCACGATTTGGGACGGGACACGAGCAACCTCCTGTGAGGATGCTCTCGGGCAGGATTTTGTTCGTACTTACGCCGGTGCTACCGGGAAAACGGGAGAGAGAACGGAAGAACTGGGCTCCTGTTTGATCTCCCAAAAAATGTAAAAATATGTATACCCCCCCCCCCCATAACACTGTAAGGGATAATTTTCTTTTTCAGGGCAGAAAAATTCCTCATACGCAGCTTGGGAGACAGCAGCGGGGTGCCCAGCTGAGGCTGACTCTCCTCTGCCCACCGCTGCACTCCCATCCTCTCTGCTGCAGAGCACACCCGGGCATTTTCTTTCTTGCAGTCTTTCGATTCTGGTTATTTATTTATTTATCTCGGCGGGTTGCTCAAGTAATTCCGTGTTGTTGCTGTTGTTATTCCCGTTGTTGTTATTGTTGTTGTTTGTTTGATTGTATTCTAAAGACAAAATAAACCCCGAGTTTTAGAAGCGTTGTTTAAAAACTCGTCTTCGCTTCGGAGTGAAGATGGAAGGTAAAAGGGGTAAAAAGGGCAGACGTGCGGACCTAAGAGGACACTAGTCATTAGCGTACGAGAACGACGATCCTGGTGATATCCGATCAATTAAGATTTTAATTGCAAGCATACGCAGATGCATATCGTGTTTCTCGCAATTAAAACAAACGCGTATATAAACCGGACAACATACGTGTTCTGCGCACACGCACGCACAAGGTGTATTCGTCTGTACAGGGACAGAAGTAGGGACGTGTGCCCTGAGCGGTCACAGCTCCTTCCCTTTAGTGGGAAGGAGCCAGCGTAGGTTATTCTCAGCCCGCGGCGCACGCTCTTATCGCGGGTGTAGTTTTGGCCCCGGCAGCTGCCGGGCGCAGGGCGGCTGGCCCGGGGGGGGGCTGCCGAGCCGGGGCGGGGAGGGGGGGGTGGCACGGCCGGGCCGGGGGCTGCCCTGTCCCCTCGGCATCTCTGCCAATGTTTGGCTTCCCCTCATCTTTCCGCTGGCGCCGCAGCTTTGCCAGCCAGCCCCGGCCACTTTTATAGAAGCGGAGACCATGTTTTCCCCTCCCCCTTGCGAGCTCGGTATTTTCATATTTCAAGTGTTATCATAAGACTTTTAAAAAGGGGGGAAAAAAGGAGAAGGGGAAAAAAAAGGGGGGACTCAGTGGCTCGGTGGCTGGAGGCGGTGCTGAAATTACCGGCTTTGAAGAACCTGTCTGCAAAGTTTCGTCCAATCGTTTCAGGCTTTCCGCTTATTCCCTGTTGTAACTAAATACTGCTGTAAGAACAGCTGAAGTCCTTTGTTGGAAATGTGTGATCGCAGTCTCTACAGATCTGGCTACGTTGGTTCTCTCTTGAATTTGCAATCTCCAGATTCCTTTTATTTTCCTAATTTGCGGGCTAATGGCAGTCAATTGGCGGCTCTGCCCACCATTTCCTACCCCCGGAGCTCGATCCCGTGGACTTGCTCAAGTTCGTGCGCAGCCCAGCCGCAGAGCCACGCGTTCAGCGGCGCGGCGCAGCCTTACCTCCCCGGCTCCGTTCCAATCAACATCAGCTCCAACGGCAACAAAGAGTGCCTGGAAGACAACAATAAATATTACGCCCACGATGCGAGCTCCAAACAAGAGGAGAGATGCAGGCAGAGGCAATCTTTTGCAAATGACCCAACTGTTACTCACGCAGCCAACTTAAAGCCCGTAAAGTATGACCACTCGAGCCTACAGAGAAGTTTGCATGGCTCGGCTGCTCTTTTTGAAGTGAATTCCTGCACTTCCAGCTTAAAGGAGGACATCAAGAATTCCGTCAACTTGAACCTGACAGTTCAGCCCGCAGCAGTCCAGTCATGCCTCAGACCTTCAGTGCAGGATGGTATGCCTTAAATATCTCGCTTTAGTTAGAGGCGACCTAGTGATACTTGCTTTCTAAGAGATGCCTGTAATTGCTTTGTAACCCCCCTGTAACCCACTCGGAGCGATAATCGCTTAATCCGACTCGGAGGTAGATAGAAATTGCGCTGTCAAGCTGTGCTTTGCCCGATTTGCCGACCTAGTTTAGCCCTGTTATCTTGCGGGTTTTTTTGCATATTCTCTTTAATGCCCAGACCTGATCCACTAAATTATCGACGTGTTTGTTGTAGGTTTGCCTTGGTGCCCCACCCAGGGGAGATCAAGAAAGAAACGGAAACCTTACACAAAACAACAAATTGCTGAATTGGAAAACGAGTTTCTCCTCAATGAGTTTATTAACCGACAGAAGAGGAAAGAACTATCAAACAGACTGAATTTAAGCGATCAGCAAGTTAAAATTTGGTTTCAGAACCGGCGGATGAAAAAGAAAAGAGTAGTAATGCGAGAGCAGGCGCTTTCTATGTACTAGAGCAGAGTCCGCCCGTTCCTGCATGAACTCGTGCCCGGAGTGTTCACCCCTAGAGTAGAGCGTATTCGCGAGTGCAACGCGGGGAGTGTGAGTTTTTACCGTTTAGACCAAGTTCTCGAAACGCGTAGGATCCCTGCGTAAATTGGCAAACCCTGAGTCCTTAGCCAAAAGGAAGAGGACAAGCCGGACCGGCACAGAAACCTGTATTATCAGCTTTTTACCTTTCTTTCTCCATTTATATAGATTTTCTCCTGCTTCTTACCCTCTCTTTCCCCGGAGAACGAGCGGTGCTAAACTAAAATCGATTTCTTTTATCTGTATGTAAACACCATTTTGCAGCAAAATAAAGGAATAACGCCTAGTAAAGACGTCGGCTCTGTGAGTCCCGGCTGCTCCCTTCATCTGCTGCCCTGCACGCCGGGGCGAGCCTGCGGCGCCGGCTTGTTTTGCGGTTTGGAGTAACCTGCTCGAGCAGCCATGGGGGAAAGTGGTTAACAAATAAACCTTTTTCTTTCTCCTTCTTCTTCTTCTTCCTTTTTTTTTTTTTTTCCCCCCACCCCCCCCGCTCGGAGCCGCAGATCCGGCCGCAGCCCGGCGGAGAGGGCACGTGACACCCGCGCGAGGCCCGCGCGTAACCTGCGCGCCGGTTCCGCGGCGGCGGCCGCCGCTCCCGCCGCTCCGCTTGCGGCTGCCCGCCCCGACGGCGGGGGGGCACGGGCGGAGGGGAGCCCCGCGTGGGGGCGGGGGGGTGGGGGGCTGCCGCCGCCCCCGGGGCGCGGGCTGGTCTCCTCGCCGGGCACAGAGGGGGGGTTGCCCTCTCGGGAAGGAGCGGCCCTCCGCCCGCTTCCCCCGCCGGCCGGGCCCCGGGGGAGCGCGGGGTCCCGCGGCGGCAGCGGGGGCCGCCGAGCCGGGCGCGGGTGGTCCCGGCGGCGCCGCCGCCGCCGGTGCCGCCCCAGGTGGCCGGGCAGGGCCCTGCCCTTCCAGCGCCGCCGCTGACTTTGGCCTTGTCCAAGCGCTGCCCCAAACAAACGGGCGGAGGAGAGCGGGAGGAGCCGAGGCCGCGGCGGGCTGGGGCCGGGGCCGGGGCAGGGGCCGGGGCCGGGGCAGGGGCAGGGGGGAGCCGGGGCCCCCCCTCTCACCCCGAGGTGCTGCAGGCGCAGGACAGAGGAGAGCCCCGAGCTTTTGGCGGGTTTGCTTATTTTGTGAGACCGTCCCCATGGCCGCTTCCGCAGAGGTTTTTATGAGGGAAAGGGGGGAACGCTTTCGGGTTTTTGCCCAGATATAAACCTCAGAGGATAACCCAACCAGAATGGCTGGGAGCATTGCCCAAGCCGTTTGATTATTGTTTTAGGACGAGAACGAAATCGATTTTCCCCGCATCTTGCTGACAGGCTGTGTCTGCCGGGAGCCTCCAGCCTCTGCAGCACCGGAGCACTCGGGCTGGCCAGAGCTGCAGAGCCAGGGGAAATGCTAGATATTGCCTTGGTCTGATACTTCAGAAAATAAATGAAAAAAAAAAAAAACAACCCCAAAAATAATAATAAAGAAAAGAAACCTCACGGAATTGTAGGTCCGGATTAAAACGCCTTTTGGCTGCAATTTCCACCTAAATGTGTTTCTAATGAAGAGGCGTTTCCACACGCGAAACCTTGGGTTGCCTCTCCCAACAGTAATAATAATTACGCTGGCGGAGCCCGCGTTATTTTCTGGTATATAAAGTAGGCTCAGATATGGTTGTTCGGGGCGTATGCAACAAGGCTAAACAACCACAAGGAACGGCACAAAGCAGCTACCTATTTACACGGGGCTGTTGCCTTCCTGAAGGCAATAAACTCATTATTTCATAAAGAGGCATATTTGAACTTTGCTCCTACCCGCTCATTTGCTTGCGAGCACTGCTCTCAAGGGCACAGTGGTCCAGATGATTTGGGAGGTACATGCCGGATTTCTAGGCGGGCAGAAGTGCAGCCATCTTCCCGAAAGCTTTCCAGAGAGCCCCAAAGGTAACGCTCGGGTGGTGTTTCGGGAGGGAGAAGGAAAACCAGCCCAAGTTGGAGGCGCATTTCTCGCCGTCCAGAATGGCCACCCTTGCCGCAGTGCCCAATGCAGACAAAAACCCACCTCGGTGATGGCGGGGGGACTGCCAGGGGAGAAGTGGGGGCGAGACAGCGCCGGGGGCGAGCTCCCCGAGGGAGGGGGCTGCACACCTAGCCACCTACAGCCAGAGGCACCAGCCCTGCGTCCCTCCAAACCTTCGAGGCATTCAGCCCCTGTGCTGGGAGCTGGCGCATTGCGGACAATAAAAGTCTCTTCATTCAGTAGCATTTCCCTAATTAAAAAAACTAGAAGCAACCCCAATGATGCCAGCCAGGAGAAAAGCAAAAACCAGATAAAGCCCCTTTTCTTATTCTCTCCTGGAATACTATTCAGCCGGCTACAGTCCATGAGAAATGGACCCTTCGTGCCGTCCTTCCCGTCCTAACCCGCCCCAGTACAACCAGTCCCTTTATTACACGGGTGATGTGAAATCCGAAGAGGAACCTCGGGTGAAAGGATGTGAAAGGCGATGTATTATTTATTAAACGTTATCTGATCCACGACGACGGCTCGTTGTAAAGCCTCTAGTCTAAATCGCCCACAGAAGGAGCAAAACCAGAGGAGGTAGGACTTAAATCGCGCTGTGAGATGCGAAAGTAACGTGGATTTGTATCTCTGTATGTGCCTGTATACATACATACGCAGACAGATGTAGATGGACCCATTTCAGCAGCGCCCGTTGTGCGTAACCGTGTGTGCGCCCACACGGACGGACGGACCTATTTGCGGGCTCACACCGTGCATAGGCACACAGGCGGTAGAAAATGGTGCGCGACTTCACGCGTGCCCATACTCCCGGGTTTCGGCCGTTCCCCTGAAGCAGCGGGCGAGGACAGCCGTTCCGGGAGCGTGGGGAGGTACACGCGCGTGTGGTAGAACTGCCCGTGCGGCTCTGCCTGCCTGCGCACACCCGCCCCAGCCGCCCCGTGGGCACATGTGTGCACACGCGTGTGCGGCGCGCCGGGTGGGCGTGCAGGAGATGCGCCCGCGTGAGGTGGATGTGCCCCACGCCCCCCCCCCGGCTGGATCATTTCGGGTGTCCTTCCAGCTGTGTGTTTCCAGTCCCCCCGCCCCGGCTTTGTGGGTGCATGCGGGGCGGGGGGGGGGAGCAGCGGGCACCCGCTTGCTGCGCCCACGCCCGCGTCCCCCCGCGGCACGCAGGCGACCGTCCATCCCTTTATTTACTCCAACATAAACATCTTTGCATTCCGACCGCAGCCTAAACGTGATAAAACCCTTCCGAGGGGGGCTCTCCATTCCTCCTCGTTTGATAAGGCTGCAAACGCAACTCGGCTTGTCGGGAATGGCTCTGGATGCCTTTGTGCTTCCTAAAAGAGCATAAATAATTAAAGTTTGGCAGGGAGGAAAAGCTTTCTTGCAGAACTGTAGTGGCAATAAATGAAATGACTCAGAATCTCTTCTCCAGTCGGTTTTTACGAGAGCTGCCAGACAGTGTCTGTTCACGTTCTCCAGATACTAGGGGCGCCATAACAAAGTTAAGGTCAAGTTAGTGTCTTATCTTGGGTGGCACAAAAATACCGCATCTTCTCCAGCCGGACCGGGTGCGGTTTTAAACGCGAATGTTGCGCCAGTCGCCTTAATTTCCGCGGAGGGCTTTTGGAAATGGCACTTGGACCTGAATACTTGGTAATTCCAGGCAACGGTTGCAGAGGTTTCAAGACGCCTGACGGTAAAGTATTCGCCTGACTGTCTACATGATGTGCATGTATGTTTCGATGCTATTTAATCTGCGTAAGGCATACAAAAAAAAAATTAAGGGGGGGGGAGGGGATGTGTTGGATATGTAATGCCGAGAGCTGGGCTGGGAACCGACCCCAGGGTGAAAATGCTCTGGCAGGAGAGGACCCCCAGCTCTGCCTTATTCCAGCGGGGTCTCTGCTGCGATATTGGTCTCACGTTCCCCAAATTAGATCGCTTTTTAAGGGACTGTTTCCTAAAGGGGCTGTTTTCGTATTAACAAATCGTCGCCATGTCTTTGAACTTGAATTAGTTGAAACCGGTTGGCTCCTGCGCCAAAATTTAATTGATGCTAGGCTTGCTGCATCGAAAGGAAGGTGAAGGAGTCTGGCTAAGGCTTAATTAGTTGTTTGAACGGTAAAGAAAACGAAGGTCCGTAGGTTCCCAGAGCCATCTCTCCCCATGAGATAGGCGATGGGAAACCTGGGGGCACAATCCAAACGGATCCCTGCCCTGCTCTGCTGCAAGCTCAGGGTGGTAAGTGACACAGGAGCCATTTTAACTGCGCAGGCATCATATTTAGGAGGTTGTTCATGTGTTGCAGCAGAACGGAGAGGGCTCGAAAGTTGGCGGTAAAGGGAGGGAACGGTGGTTTTGTGCCTTGATTTCTAGTGCTACCTTGCGAGAGTCGATCTGCTGGGAGCAGCGTGTGGCGTTTGAGGTGGTTTGCGAGCGAGGCACCAAGGCGAAAAATACCATACTGTACAAAGAAAAGAAAAAAGGGAAAGAAAGGGGAGGGAGGAAAAGGAACGAGTTTCATCTTATCTGCCCGGCTTTGGTCTCTTGCTTTTCAGAGAGGGCAAGCTGGGCTGCGGTGTGGAAGCCCCTCGGGCAGCCCTCGCCTGCTCTGGGGGGCCGGCGGAGGCAGGAGGGGCCGTGCCGGTGGCGGCGGCGGCGGCGGCGGCGGGGCGGGGGGCAGGGTGCGGGGCGCAGCCCGGGTTGCGGGGCTCCCGCCCCCGGAGCCTCTCCGCAGCAGCGCGGAGCCGGGGGCGCGCAGGAGGCGCCCGTGGCGGCGGGGCCGCGGGGCGCGCAGCCTGCGCCTGGCCGAGCCCTCCGCGGGCACCGCCGCCTCGCAGAGGCGGGGGGGGGGGGGGGCCCGGGCCTCGCCCTCACTTGCCGGCAGCGCTTTGGGGCCGGTTCCCTACCTGCCGGGTCTCTCTGCTTGCTGTGGGACTTGGAGGCTGTCTTTTTGGAGGTGATCCGGGGCCTGCCGCCTGGCCGGAGCGCCCGGGGATTGCCCGGGTGGCAGGAGGGGGCGACCCTGCTCGGCGTGGAGAGCTCGCCCAAGGTTTCGGGTTTATTTGGAGAGCGGCATGTGGCGGGGCTACTCTGGCTATGCTGTACAGTGGCGGAAAAAGGCATTCCCATAGAGAGCTGGCAAACGTTTCTGGAATGAGGAATTGCTCGAGCATAGGGCTATTGCTGGCGCGTATTATTTATTCTCTTCTCTTTTCAGCCTCTGTGCCCCGGTTTGTGCTCGCCTCTGTAAAATCATATTTCAAGGAGAAACAGAAAATTGGCAAAAATGCGCCCTCGAGGGCAGGGCGGCCGCGGGGCTGGCGGGCGTTGTGCGCGTCGCCCGCTCCCAAGCCTGCTTTTCCCTTCCAATGAAAATGAACATTTTGGTGGGAGTCGGAGGCACGGGAACAGAGGTCACTTTGTGTGCTGCTCTGCTTCCCAAGGAAACCGTGCTTGGTGGACTTGTCTTCCTGCCCTAGCCCTTCGCTTTCCAGAAGAGCCCCAAAGTGTCTCCCTTTCATAAAAGCGGCTCCTGAGAGATGTTCTGTTTGCGTGTTTCTCATTTCAGTTCGTCTCTGGCGCCCTGACACAAGCGCGCAGTGTTTGGGCTCGTAGGCGAGGGAAAATGAGGTGATCGGGACTCGGGCTTTGCATTTCGTGACCGGTTTCGATGCCAGCTGCGGATGGCCGGAGCCGGGCGGGCAGATCCGCTCGTACGCTCGAGCGTGTGAATGGGACTTGGCTTGCCGGAGCGAACCGTCACCCGCTCATCATCCGCCTGAGCGGCCGCCAGCCAGCATCGCTCCCTCCCAGGAGGAGCGATCACGTTTCCGAGCCGAGGGTGCCCGGCCGGGAGCCCGCACCCCGCGCCCCCAGGGCTACCTTCCCCCGACGGCGGCTCCCTCCCTCCCCGCCCCCCCCCGGCCGCCCCCTCCCCACCGCCCGCGGAGGCCGGGCGGGCTGGGCGGCGATGCGGGCGGGGGGCTGCGCTCCGCGGGGCTCCGCGCCGGGCTCCGGCGGTGGGCAGGCGCCCGCCCGCCCGGGCGGCGCGGCCCCAGGTGATTTGCCGCACCACCTACGTGTATGTGATCGCCCGGTGAAAGGATGAGGGGAAAAACCGGCTATATTTGTACAAACGCTGCGCTCGTCTCTCCGTGCTGGGAGGGCTCTTTGGAGAGATCTTAGGAGCCTTTCCGAGGGGCTGATATAGATATAAGGACATTTCTACATCGCGTCACGTGACATAATTACCACTAGAATCAATCAAGATGAATTGCACGTCAGCACACGGTGGGGATTTTTTCTTAGTTGATCCTGTCCAAACCCTCTTGTGCAATAGATGGATCTTGTTCAATGCATTGAAGCCTCCTGGTTGCTTGCAATCGCAAAAAGGAAGACATGACTGAGTTTGACGATTGCAGTCACGGCACATCCAATATGTATCTGCCAGGGTGCGCTTATTACGTCTCACCCTCAGATTTCTCGACGAAACCCTCTTTTTTGTCGCAATCTTCGTCCTGTCAAATGACTTTTCCTTATTCTTCTAATTTACCTCACGTCCAACCTGTGCGCGAAGTAGCATTCAGGGAATACGGATTAGAGCGCAGCAAATGGCAGTATAGGGGCAGTTATGCTCCTTATTACTCAGCTGAAGAGGTGATGCACAGAGACTTTCTGCAGCCTGCGAACAGGAGGACGGAAATGTTATTCAAAACGGACCCTGTCTGCGGCCACCACGGACCGTCTCCCGCCGCCTCCAACTTCTACAGCTCGGTGGGGAGGAACGGCATCCTGCCGCAAGGCTTCGACCAGTTTTACGAGACAGCCCCCGGACCCCCGTACCAGCAGCACTCCGAGGGCGAGGGGGATGCGGACAAGGGCGACTTGAAAGCCCCGAGCAGCACTTGCAGTAAAACACCTTCCAGCCAAGAGAAGAAAGTGACACCAGCAAACAGCGCCGATTCCCCTTCTGGTGAGGCTGTTGCAGAGAAGAGCAACAGTTCAGGTAGGTATCAGTAGTAAATTGGGGGCAAGAGTACAAGGCCAACACTTTGTCAAGCCGCATTTTATGTGCAATTTTATAAGCATCCAAAGGATTTTATATATCCTATAAGATTTCCTTTACCGTTGTAAAGCGTGTTTACGATAGGAAACCAATTTAGGTGGGCTTAAGGTATTCTTGGAAGAGGATATTAATTGTTATTAAATTGTTGATTTGGCGGGGGGGAAACGGGGAGATTTCACAGGTAGTGCTCAGAGCTACCTTCGGTTTAGAGCTTAAGATCTTCGTTTGTTTGGGGCGGGGGGGGGGGGGTGGTGGGTGGGTGAGAGGAGTTGGAGAAACTTGGAATTTTTCCAGCCCATTTAAATATCTCTCTGTGTTGCTCGAAGTGCTCTCTTTTAAGGAGAAGTTGGGAAATATTCGCTTTTTTGCTAAGTCACCCGGAGAGTAAAAGCCCCGCGAATATTTTTTTGAACTGCTAGAGGGCTGCTTTCCAGGCAATGGGATATTGTCAAAGTCTCTGATCTCGTCCTGGCTGAGCATGTTCGTAGCAGCAGCATAAATCAGTTTCTTCTCTCTTGAATTTCAGCAATTCCCCAGCGATCAAGGAAAAAGAGGTGTCCCTATACCAAATACCAGATAAGAGAACTGGAACGGGAGTTTTTCTTCAACGTGTACATAAACAAAGAGAAAAGACTGCAGTTGTCCAGAATGCTCAACCTCACTGACCGGCAAGTTAAAATCTGGTTCCAGAATCGAAGGATGAAAGAAAAGAAACTGAACAGAGATCGACTCCAATATTTCACTGGGAATCCCCTGTTTTGAAAAAAAAAAGAAAAAAAAAGGAAAGAAAAGAAAGGAAAAAAAATTTTTAAAAAGAGAGAGAGCCAGAGAAAAGGAAGAAAGAAGAAAAACAAATAATATCTCGGTCTCTCTGACCTGCCATCTGAATGCAAAAGTAAATTGGTTTACATGACACATCCACCCTGCGGAACTCAAAGTTTCATTTTCATGTGCAACTCCACACACTGAATGGCCACTGGAGATTTCGGGGCTTGGCGGAGCAGATTCCTGATAAGGGGAAACTAGGGTAAATCCAACTGTCCACTCTCAAGTGTTTCTCGCCAAAGGTGCTTTTTTTCCTCTCCCACAGTACCAGCAATGGACCTGCAGTGTGTCTGGTAGTTTTTGCTTACAATTCATTGAGTTCGGGGGGGCTCTGTTGTTGCTTTTGAGCTAGGGTAACACTTTCCTCCCTTTAAGTGAATGCGGTTTATTTAAGAGATGGTAAATGTACGTTCGCTATATATAAAATATATATATATGTTTCTATTGTCATCCAAAAGCATGGGCCACTGTCTTTTTCATGTGAATAAATGGTTTCTAGTAAAGTTAAGGTTATAACTTCCGTGGACTGTATGGATTTCCATCTCCGAAGGATCCTAGCGTTTCCCGGGCTAGAGCCAAGTTCAGTTCAATAATAACGGGAGGAAGCCTAGTCGGGTTATTTTAAATGCCTTTTAAATAAGTAACAGTTTAGACGTCTAACTCTCCCTTTGTAGGTATGCGCAACCTTCCCTGTTCGCTGCGAGGCAGAGCCAACATGGCTGTCTGCAGACCATCACTTCTGATGGTGCTGCAATTCCTATAAACAACGAAAAAGGCTTTTTTTTTTTTTTTTTTTAAGCCGGTCAGGCTCCCAACAAGCCCCGAATCCCCAACGCCAATGACTGTTTACTTGTTAGTGAAGAGCAAGGCAGAAAGACCGAGGGCTCAGAGCGACTCAGACAAGAGGGAGCTATAAACAATTGGCACTGGCGCGGGGGGGGAGGCAAAAAAAAAAAAAAAAGAAAGAAAAAGCTTTGGAGGCGGAGGGGTGGATCTCTTAAATGCCATTCCTCGGCAGGGCGAGCGGAGCGGGGCGCTCGGCCGGGAGCGCAGCCCGCTGCCCCGGCCGCGGCGGGCCCTGCGCGGGGGCAGGCATCCGGCGGAGGTCCGCTCCGCTCCTCGCCGCTTTATCTTGCGTGACCTGGCTGGGCTGTTTACAAAACCTTGAACTGTCTAGACAACACCATAAAACCCGAGGTTCTAAACAGCTTAATTGGGTTATATTATACACCTTCTGGTGGGTGAAAAAGAGATTTCCGCAATGTGCAATAAAGGCGAGGAGTGAGAAAAGAATTTGCCTTTTTTGAATGGGACGAAGCGGCTCTCGCTAACGCTCGCACGCGGGGAAGGCAAAAGTGCCCAAATAAGTCAGGAAAAGCCCGAGAATTCAAAAAAGGGAGACTTGGAAGCGGAGGGAGGCATGACTAAAAAAAAATTTTTAAACCCTTTAGCAAGAAAAACATAAGTGTATGCCTTTGAACTTCCAAAATGTCAAGGTCATCACCTTTAACCTTTCTGAATAATTAGGCGCCTTAAGGTTCCTCTGTTATTTTCAACCACCACCCACTCTCTCTCTCTCTCTGTCTCCCTCCCTCCCTCGCTCCCTCCCTCTCTCACACACACGCACAACCACACACACACTTATTACCGCATAGCTGGCCGTATTAGCAAATGCATCATAACGCAAAGAAAACCCCAGCTGGGTCGAGGTGAGCTCTCCGCGGCGTGCGGGGAGCGTGCCCCGCTCCGGTCCCCGCCAGCCGGAGCATGGCGGGCTCCCCGCTTCCCTCGCCTTTCCCTTCCGCGCCCCGGGAATTCGCCCCAAATCTCCCCCTTTTTAGCTCTAAAAAAAATAATAATAATGTTTTTTCGCTCAAAAAACCCGCGTGGGCTGTAGGAAATGCTTCGTAATTTAGGGAGAAAGATGGTCTTTCTATGCAGATTTTCTGCGGATGTGCCTTTCCCCACAAAGCCCATTAATTAGAAATGCGCAAAGTCGCGGGGAATTTCTCAAATCATTTCGCCTGACCTGATGGCAAAATTCTCGCGTCTCTCCCGAGCCTTAATCCACAGGGCGAGAGCGAGTCGTTTGATTTTTCTGTTCCCTGCAGTGCTTTAACAGTCTATCTTAGCGGCTTAATACGCCTTTAAAATGCTAAGACACCGCAAAAGAGGGCCGCGGAAACCGAACCCCCCTCGCATTAGTCTTGCATAAATGCTCGCTGATAGCAGTTTTAAGTTTCTATTTAAAAAGAAAGGAAGAAACCCATGGCTGAGAGCAAATTGAGCTGAGGAGAAAGACCTGGGAGAGGAGGAAATTCCCCGGCGCGTGGCGGCCCACGGCCACAGGAGGGCGCGCCCATGCGCTGCAATGCCCGCCGCCCTCCTGGCGTTCCAGCCTCTTTTCCACCCTAATAATAATTCCACCGCTAATAAAATATCTAATATATAAGTAACGATAAGATTTCAGGGCCTTCCAAATGAGAAAATAAAGCATCAAAAAGATTTATTAAACAAATAACCCATCACCGTGACGTGCTGGAGAAATATGCCACTTTAAAAGAATTTTTTGGGGGGGTGGGGGGGTGGGTGTCGTAATCTTTTATAATGCATAGGAGCTTTAAAAAAAAATCCCATATTTTAAGAAATAATAATAAAAAAAACCCCAGTGATATTCGGAATTCGTTCCCTAGAACGAAAATCTATTTAATCCTGTAAGGGCAGCCTTAACGCGGATGGAACAAAAGTAATATAAAAACCATGCGTTTCCACAGTTTATCTTCGATTGCTATTCGAGGCTTTTCTTAAATAAACCTCTAGGCACAGAAAGCACAATTTTAAAAACATATTTTACTTAAAAGCGAGCTTAACGTTAGATCCCGAGACCGCTTATTTTTTAAAAGACAGAGAGACTGAAGCGAGAAGAAGATATTTTTAATATCCGAACATCACCTTGCCAAGGCATTGCTGAATGAAATCCCTCTCCTTAAAAATGCTATGGAGATCTATTAAAATGAAACTAGAGATTAGAAAATTAAAGTGAAGCTTATGAATTTCCTGGACGCTCTCCAGTGACCGAGCACGTTCCGTTTTTCTGGTTTTCTGTTTTATTTTTTCCCTCCAGTGCGTACTTTTGGTCAGAATCTGAGGAAAGAAAGGGTTTCGCTGCTTTCTGCTTATTTGCAGAATTCATCGAGATGTATTTTGCGTTGCCTCAGCCATATTCCGCATTTTCTAAAGCCCCGTCTCTCGTGAAAGCATTTGTTGGCACTTTGTCTGTTGGGTTGTTGAGGTTGTTTTTTTCAGAAGTTCATTGTTAACACTTTCCTAGAAATAGCCTTTCCGTCGGTAATAAAATGGCATCGTACAATCTGAAATCCTTGGGATCCCTGACGCCAAAGGTAGCCCTTGCAGGCGCAGCCGGATCCCAAAGGAAAATCTCCTGGTCTCTCGGTGGAGATACCCATTTCGAGAGGGAAACGTTTAGCGAAGTTTTTGTGTTTGTTTGTTTTTCTTGGCGTGAGAGTGCTCCTTGTGAGAGCCCACAGCAACCCCAGACCCATTAGGCTTCATACGAGGTGCTTTAACCCCTCGCAATTACAGTGAGGCCGATCTCAGCGAATGCGAACGAGTGATGGGAGCCAGGATGTGTTGTTAATTAAAAAAAAAAAAAAATTATATATCATATATGTGTGTGTATGTACCGGAATATGGAAACGCCGCTTTCTTCTTTTTTGAATCATCGTGTAAATGTGATGATTCTGTGCGAGTCCATAACCTCTTCTGTTCTTTTTTTTTTTTTTTTACCCCTTTCTCTGTTTTATTCCTTTAGACAGAAAAGGCTGTGACCTGTTTCCAAATGTCTTTGGGCTTGTCCTTTAAGGAGAACGAATAGGGCATTTGCTTATTTTCTGATTAAACTACAAATGCGGCAGGAATCTGCCGAAAGATAAACGTGCAGCCCAAATACAGAGGCTGAGGGCTGCATCGGCGACCAATCTACACGCTAAAATCTCATCATACCAGATATGCGCTTCTGTGCTCACAGAAATATAGAAATACAATAGAGGAAGGGCTGAGGCTCCGGGCGAGGCTGGGAGTACAGTCGGTGCTACCGTGCGATCCCCAGGCTCAGAAATAACACCTTTGAAGAAATGGCCAGCGTGCTATTTTGTTTATTTTATAAGCTTTCATATTTAGGAAAAGGCATAATGTCATCAGTATGTTCCTTCCCCCCCCCCCGCCCCCTCTGCCCTCGGTCAAAAAAAAGGCAGGGAATCTGAGCCCTCAGCCCAGACGCCGACTCTTTCTATGAAAATATGGCACATAGAAATCTGGGCAACATGACAGTTGCATTATTAAAAGAAGAAAGGACACAATATCGTAGCCAATTTTTTTTTGCCTTAAATAAAAACTATTCTTCAATCTCCCTGCAATATAACAGCGTGGCATAAAATATACAATCCGCGCGTTTAAAGACACCCTAAATAAAACTCTGAAATCGAGTAAATGAACGGAATTTTACTAAAAGCTTCCTGGGTCCCAGCCTGTTTTTAAAACAAGATAGTTCTCGCAATACCTTTGTTACTGAAGGCATCTGCAAAATATCTAGCCTCTTTCGTACCTCTCTCCCATCCCCCTCCCATAATGAGACACAAACACAGCAAATTGCAACTATGAGAATCCTCAGCACAGCCGAGACAAAAAATAATCATATCACCAGTAATAAGGTTTAGGAAGATAAGGCAGTGAAAATTAAGCCCTGCTGCCACGTCTGGTAACCTCAAGTTTTTAGCCCTGACATTTGCTAGAGGAGAAAACTGTAATGTCCACCTATGCTTTATTACAAACAGTAATTTACATCTGCATGGACCCATTGGTTGGGTTTTTTTTTTTTTCCTCCCTCGTTCGGAAAAATATGGGGCTCTGAGAGCAAAACCTTTATATTAATGTAGCTTGTATATCTCATTTATTGCACAATATTGATTTATTTATTAATGTTAATTACTTGATTCCATTTTAATATGATTTAAAACAAGAGTGACATTAAATGCCCAGAGCCTAAGTCCCCAGTTCCCCAGTGGCTCTCGCATGTTTATTCAACTTCTATTTACATCAAACTTAAACTTTCCTACTGTTCATTTTCAATAAAAAATTGCTGCCCGTTTTTAAACACCCCCCCCCCCCCCCTTGTGATTTATCGTGAGCGAAGGGTCTTACGGAGCCGTTTGCCAGTCCTGAATACGATATTTAAGTCATTATCACCACAACCGTCATCCGAGTTTCCGTGCAGGGACATGCAAGAAATTCGTCTTTTCAATGAAAAAAATCAAAGAGCCCTCCTGGCTAACCGGGAGGCAGCTCCTCCAGCACCAGTGAGGCTGGCGTGGAAAGCAGCTCCGCATTTGCTTATTGTTTTAACTTTGCTGTTGGGCGCAACCCGCTGCAAACCTCCGGGCTGACTCTTCAGCGGGGATATTTCTGGGACCCCCTTTTTCCGTAAAGTGTAAATAAAGGTTATGAAAGAGCCATCTGATGGGCATAAAATTCCTGATTAGATTTAACAGTCGAGTCTCAAACCGCGTCAAGGAAAATAGTATTTTGTTCCTTTAAACTCCGTGGGTCGCCCGGGCTGTTGTTGAAGCAGAGGAAATTGCTAGAAAGCCGGGGGGGGAACGGCCGCGCTCGGAGGGAGCGTCGTGGGCTCCGGCCGCCGCTTCTCTGCCGGCGCGGGCGAACGTTAGCCATGGCTCTGATCATGATCTTAAGTAGCCATCTCGCCGGAGCGCCCGGCTCTCCGCTGCGGCCCCGGTGGCGGCGAAGCGTGCCCGGAGAGGGCAGGGGGCTGCGCCAGGCGCAGGGGCTGCGGCGGCGGCGGCGGCGGCTGCGGCGGCGGCGGCTGCTGCGGCGGCGGCTGCTGCGAAAAGGGCTCGAAAGCAGCGAGTAGGACGAAGGTAATATTTAAACTCGCCGGCAAGCCGGGAGCCGGAGAGCGCAGCTATAAAGGACACTGGCTCTTAACCTGACAATGATGTTGTATTTGAACAGCTGCGATAAGGTTTTGAAAGGTCTGTCTCATTGCCACAGCGAAATTTTAAATAGGGTTATTGTTTCCAGCAGGGCAAAGCCTACGGCGCAAAAGTGCAAAACGCCCAAATGCCAGGAAACGAGGGAAAATTCAACTCCACGCTGGTGCAAAACGCGTGGTTTCAGCTGCGCGGAAGACGCGCTTAAATTTCTTAAAATCCTTTCACGCGCTGCCTGCTCTTGGGGGTCTGAAAGGGTGGTTTGACCGTAGAAAGGCCCAAAATAAACAGGCGGACGAGCCCGAAACAAAAATTATCAACAAGTTCACTTTGTCTGGATGGGAGTCCTTGACAACACTGGTCCCAGATAAGAAATACTCCAGTTTGAGGACAGTAAAAAAAAAAAAAAAAAAGAAAAGAATGAAAAAAGAAAGAAAGGAGAGGAAAAAGAATAAGAAAGAGTTTGTACCATCACTATTTAAAGTGTAATAGCTGCGCGTGGAAAGATGGGTACGAAGTGGGGGGAAAAACAGTAAAACACGTTTAAAATATTGGGACGGAAAAGACCTGATTTGCCATGTAGACAGTTACTGTCGCCTTCGGTCTTTTTTTTTTGTTTTATATATATATATATATAAAATACAGATGCATTTATCATTCTTCTTCCAAAAAAAAAAAAAAAAAGAAAGAAAGAAAGGGAAGGAAAAAGTTGCTCGAAGAGTTGCAGTGAGGGTATGAGTTTCTGCATGTTTTTTAATGAGCAACACTACAGAAGGAGAAATTGTCTTTATGATGCTTTCAGTTTCCAGGGCAAGTGAAAAACCCACTTTTTTTTTTTTCCCAGGCGGTCGGGAGAGAGCATTGTAAAATAATTTTAGGAATGTAGCCTCCCTATAAAACTCGAGTTATGACAAAAGTCTGGCTTTTAATATTTGACGATTTGTGTTAAAACAAAAATTGACCTTCTCGGTTAGCAGCGAGGAAAAAAATCAATAGTATAATTTTCAATAATTCATAACGCGAACGCCATTATGCTAAATCTTAACTATTAATCTTATCCTTTACAAAGTCTCGATTGATTTGTTAATAAAATATCTTCCCGTGCGCGGCAACAGAGGGTATAACTCTTGAAAAAGCTTCAGAAGCAAGAAAATTACCAAGTAGCCCAAGAATGTAGATGAGGCTTTTATTGATCGCCCCTGATTCTCCTTAATACGCATTAATAAATCCCGCAACCTTTTGTCCCCGCACTTGTCAGGAGCGGGGCTTTTACAGCAGCCATCACGGGGAGGCACGTTTTTCCGCCCGCCGTGCCACCCGGGGGGGGGGGGTGGGGGGGCGCTCCGCGCCCGCGGAGGCTCCGCGGCGCGGGGGCGGGGGGCAGGAGCGGGGGGGGGGCCGGCGCGCGGGGCGGCGGGCCCGGGCCGGCTGCCGCAGCGCGGGCGGCGGGCGCGGCGCGGCGCGGCGCGGCGCGGCGGGGCGGTGCGGTGCCGGCGCGGCGGCCTAGGGGTCGCTGTTGACCGCGGCGGGGCGCGGCGGGGCGGCGCGGCGGGGCGCGTCAGCGGCGGGGCGGCGGGGCGCGGGGCGGCGGGCGCTGCCATTGGCCCGGCTGTCATGTGGTCGCGCGGAGGCATCCGCAATTACACGGGAATGTTTTCCTAGAGATGTCAGCCTACAAAGGACACAATCTCTCTTCCTCAAATTCCGCCCCAAAATGTCCTTTCCCAACAGCTCTCCTGCCGCTAATACTTTTTTAGTAGATTCTCTCATCAGTGCGTGCAGGAGTGACAGTTTCTACTCCAACAGCGCCAGCATGTATATGCCACCTAGCACAGACATTGGGACGTATGGGATGCAAACCTGTGGACTCCTTCCGTCTCTGGCTAAAAGAGAAGTTAATCACCAAAATATGGGTATGAATGTACATCCTTATATACCTCAAGTAGACACTTGGACAGACCCGAACAGATCTTGTCGAATAGAGCAACCTGTTACACAGCAGGTCCCCACTTGTTCCTTCACTACAAATATTAAGGAAGAAAGCAATTGCTGCATGTATTCCGATAAGAGATCCAAACTCATTTCTGCAGACGTCCCTTCCTACCAGAGGCTGGTGTCTGAATCATGCCCCATTGAGAACCCCGAGGTTCCCGTCCCAGGATATTTTAGACTGAGCCAGACCTACGCCACTGGGAAAACCCAAGAGTACAATAATAGCCCTGAAACGAGTTCAACTGTAATGTTACAGTTAAACCCTCGCGGCAGCTCCAAACCGCAGATATCTGCTCAACTTCAGCTGGAAAAGAAAATGAATGAAAACCCGACCAACCAAGACAGCACCGCTAAAGTCTCTCAAGTGGAAAGTCCCGAGCCCAAGTCCACGTTGCAAGACGAGCGGAGCTGCCTGCCCGAAGGCTCCGTGTCCAGCCCAGAAGTCCAGGAGAAGGAGAGTAAAGGTCTGTATTACCGAGTTTAAGCCGTGCCGTGGTGTAACTCCAACACGCCAGCACCATAAAGCACGCTCGCATATACTAACGAGCATCACAGCCATCACATTTAATGCTAAGGAGTATCGGGCTGCAGGTGCTGTGTCTCTGAAGATTTTGGCAGGCAAAAATGCCACGCAAAAGGGTCCAAAGATTTTCTGTAGAGATCTGCCTCTCTCGTGCATGCAGACCGCCTCTGTGGTGCGGGGGAATATAGCCGTGTGCTCCTTAATGCGCTGCAGCAGCCAAAAGCAGCCCCATACCTCTAAAAAAGCAGGTCTGGAGGTTGTAAAATACGACCAGCTCAACTTTTCTCTCGTAATATTTCGCTGATTTTTTTCCTAGGTTTTTTTTTTTTTTCCACTGAGCCTTACTGCGGTTTGATTGCATTTAAAGTTAATTACGATCCTATTAAAATAGGTGAGGAGTAGGTGCTACCAGGCTGGGTAAAGTTGGAAACAAATGCACAATGAAAGCAGCAGCCCGCTATCTGCCTGGTCCAAAGGTGGAATATTTCAATGTGGTGCTTTAGATAACCTTGGCTTGGTCTCCAAAAGTGCAACAGTATTTTGAAATGCGTTTGAAAGCTAAAGGTGGTCGCAATCTGATTTTATTTTCCCTGTAAAAGTGCCCTAAAGCCTTCCTTTCGAACGGCGTGTGTCGAAGAATCCCAAAACGGGAAATTTTCTCCTATCAAAATGTACTTTGCAACCTCTAGGTCGATTTTTACCCTACGTGTGCATGGAGATTCTCTTTATGTGAATTATACTTAACAGCCCACGTCTAGGTTGATGTGGGGCAGATTTCTTTCTGGTGGGGGAAAAAAAATCTAAAAGGAAAATGGAAAAAAAAAAATCCGAGGCAGAGGGTGTTAATTTCTTGTATATCTTTGTGGCTGGGAAAACGTCTATGTCTGCTCCTAGGTGTGCTCGTGTAATTCAGCTGATGGCTGGGGGGATGCTGCTTCAAAATACAGCGCGAGGGTATTTTGCAATTGGGGTATTTTCGTAGCAAGTGTCGTGGGAGCCCGAGGCGGCCATGGCGAGGCTAGACCCGTTAAAATGCGGCCATGGGGCTGATGGCAGGTTAAATATTGTCGAAATGCTAAGCGCCAGCTGAAAACTTGAGAGCCCGTTTGTGGAAGGGGCAGGAGTGCGGGGCGGCCGCAAGGCAGGGAGCCGTGTGGTGGGGACGGCCGAGCCCAGCCTGGCAGCAGGTCCCCTCTCGGTGCCCACACCTCACCCGAGCCGTGTTTAATGCCCACATCCACCATATCTGCCAGACGCTGCAGAGGAGGGGTCATGGCCAAGGGTACACTCTAACAGCCTGAGGTATTTTTGATTTTTTTTTCTTCTTCTTCTTTGATTTTGATAGAGGAAATCAAGTCTGATACTCCAACAAGCAATTGGCTAACTGCAAAGAGTGGCAGAAAGAAGAGGTGTCCTTATACTAAACACCAAACACTGGAATTAGAGAAAGAGTTCTTATTCAATATGTATCTCACTCGAGAGCGCCGTCTAGAGATCAGTAAGAGCGTAAACCTCACTGACAGGCAGGTCAAGATTTGGTTTCAAAACCGCAGAATGAAGCTCAAGAAGATGAGCAGGGAGAACCGAATCCGGGAACTGACCGCTAATCTGACCTTCTCTTAAACCCTAACCCCGGGGGGGGCACCAGTGAGGAATGGGCACAGCACCGCCACTTGCTAAAGGCAGGAGAGACTCTGGCAAAACCCGGCATTTTCCAGTTTTGTTTTGGTTTTTTTTTCTGATAGAATGTGACTTTTCGTCCTTCTTTTAGCGCTGCAAGTGAATATGTATTACTATGATGAGTATATATAAAACCTAGCACGTGTAATTTATTTTTGTTCTCATCGTAATGCAGGGTAACTATTATTGAATATTATCATTTGGTCTTAACTTATTGGAACTGTCGAACATCCAAGCAATGTGACTTTTTCATGTTTTTACTAACAAAATGGTATTTATGTGGGGCTGTTACACGGGCCATAACGTTTTGAGTACATTCAATACTTTAAGAAAAAGAAGGGGGGGGGGAGAACTTTGGGGGCGGGGGGAAAGAGAAGCACATTATAATGTAACTATCCTCGCAAATGAACTTAGAGATTGTCCTTCGTAAAATGGAATATTTCCTTCTTCTCCATTGTAGACATTTCCTTGTGGTGCATATGTGGAATAGTAGTCGTTCAGCAGCAATATGTCCTTCTTGTGCATGTTCTGTTCGCATGTATAATGCAATAAACTCTGTAAACTACTGCGGTTCCTTTGGTTTTCTACAAATGTTTAAAATACGGATGCAGGTTGGTCTCCTGACCTTTCTCTACCAGCAGCTCTTTGGACTGATGTACCTTCTTTACCATTTTCTGGTCTTTGTGTGTGTCTGCCTGGTTTCCTTTCTTTCTCACCCCCCCCCCCTTTTCTTTCTTTTTTTTTTTTTTCCCCTTCCTTTTTTTAGGGGTGGGGTGGAGACTGGGGCGGGAAATGATGTAAACCTAATTCATTTATAATTGTGACTGTAAACAAATGATTAATTGATAAAATGTTGTGTGATGTTCGCAGTCTGACAAACTGAATGCAAAAAAAAAAAAAAAAAGAGAGAGAGAGAGAAAGGAAAAAAAAAAAGAAAAACGTAGTAAAATATTATGACCTAAACTGGACATCCTCATCCAATCAACTCATAAATGGTAAGTGATAAAAAAATCTTTCTACTACAAGCTGTCAGCAATATGTGTGTCATTTTATTTGACGTTCGTATGTTGATTTAAAAAATATCAGTCACTGCGTGCTTACACTCTGTAGACTTTGATTTCGTGTCTTTACTCGCTTTAAAAAAAACCCATCATACCAAATGCAAAGCTGGGTATAACTAAATGTTAATGAGTTCGGTTCTTGGTCAGCTCAAGAGCTTTCAGAAGATGGTGGATGGGAAAATACTCCCTCAAACATCTGGCAAGGTTGGCTTTTTTGAGCAGAAACGCTCCCAAGCGTGCTTACAAAAGTACACCAGCCTCTTCAGACCTACTTTTGTCACCCTGCACCGTTTCTGTTTGCTCAGAGATCGTTTTATTTCGCGCAATTCCATTTTAGTAGCACACATCCAGATAATGAAGTTCACGACTCTTAACCCTTTCTGTACATAGCTGAAAAATGTTATTAGCAGGGCTCTGCGCTGGAAGCTGAGGAAGGGCGTGTGTCTGTGAGAGCGGGTGGGTGCCTGTGTGAGCAGAAATACTAAGCAGAACTGCAAATGGCTTGCAAATGAACATGACTCCAAACTGAAGTGCAAATACTTGGGCATACTTTCACCTTCAAACAGTGCTGGAAAAATAGCGTGGCTACTGTTTGTGATGGGAAACCAGCTCGCTCACAATCAACGCCCATTCCTCCCCTAAGCAGTTTCTAAATCAAGAAACGAAACGCAAGATAGTGCCAATGTTGTCTGACTTGGTGACACTGATGTTGCTCGTATTGCAGCTGCTGGCGTTGTATTTTGCTCTCTTGTCGCTGATATTTAATTGAAGCCAAGACTTTCTCGTGCGCACGTTTACTCGTGGGGCAGAGACGTATTTTCTTCAAACCAAAGCATCATAATTTTGAAGCTGCGGGAGCCGCAAGCACGTAGGTATTTTGTGCCTGCTCTCGTTTCGAAAACAAACAACAAAGCGGTGCTCAAAAAAGCCCCCTCTTTAAATATTGCATACATTTGAACCGTCTTTTCTTTTCCTTTAAAGATACTCGCTACATCGCCAAAGAAGTTCCAGCAGTGGGAAGTAATTAGCTGGCTCCATACCAAGTGTTTAACGTATATAAAAAAGGAGGCTCACTCTAATCTGCCTGCTTGATCAATTATATCTGTGTGAAGCGAGAGGCAATTCTTCGCCATACCACAAACCCTACTTCTCGAGAAAAATATAAGAGAAGTATGAAAACGCAAAGGAAAATGCTAAAGCGAGATGACTAAAAAAAAAAAAAGTTAAAAAAAATAAAAGGAAAAACAGAAAGAGAAGGCAAAAAGGAAGAAAACCTACGAGAGTAATAAATCATTAAATAAACAGGAATTTCAGTCCCTTCCTCATAACGGCCCGCGAGTAGGAAGTGTTTTCTCAGTGCTGTTGTTCGTGCCCTCGGCGGGCTGTGCTGCGGGCTCTCCACTAACTCTGTGCGTTTCCTCCAGATCCCGACACAGCCACCGTCCCCCGCTCGGGAGAGCAGGCGTGGGCAGAAGACCATGGGTAATCTGGTTTTTCCGTACTAGCCGGGCACCCCTTCGCTCGGGGAAGGATAACCGGGCCGGGCGGCAGGGGAGGGGAGGGGAAGGGAACGGAAGGGAGGGGGGGGGGAGGAAAAGCAAGCAAAGCGGGCAAAAATCTCACGTAGGCATTGAACGTGGCCAGCGCGGCCCGGCCCGGCTCCCGCCGGACTAGGGGCGGCGGGGGCAGCTGCCGGCGAGCGGGGGGCAGCGGCAGCCCCGCGCCCCTCCGCGGGCCGCAGCGGGCCTGCCTGCCCGCCCGCCTGCCCGCCCGCCCGCCTGCCCGCCCGCCTGCCTGCGCGGCCCCAGCCCCGCGGCCGCGGCGCTGCCCGCTGCGGGGCCAGGCGGCCTCCGCTGGGCAGCCTTTGCCCGCGTCCCCTCCCGGGCCGCGCTGGGCAGCGTGAGGGGGGCTGCGTGGGAGCTGCGTAGCCCCAGAGTTTCGCAGATACGGGAGCATGTGTTCAGCCACACGTCAGCTGTGCTCGGAGACACAGGCTTTGCTGTTTCCATCCGTCCATTTTATTAGGGACACATTAATCTATAATCAAATACACCTCATAAAATTTTTATTGAAAGGCATAAAATCATTACAGAGGTCTTCCACCTGTTTTAAAACAACACAATGGGCATCTCTCTTCAAAAGTGTGTCCTTTCCATGGAAACTTTCTGTCCGGGGGTGGGGGGGAGCGGATAATAATGCCCGCACATGCTCTGAAATATGGAAGTACCGCAATGTGCTTTTACTGTAACATTTTCCTGTTTTATGAGAAGTCGTTACAGTCCCAGCTTGCGATGGTTTGTTTTTACAGGCAAGAATCCCCCTTTCCCAGCGGGTTTCCTCAGCAGCTTGGAGTGTGATTAGCAAGCCAAGGCTGTTGGATTTATTTAAACACCCTGCCTCTCATTGATTAAGAAATGAATGGCAGAAATCACTCAAAGGAGGTGAAGAAATAGTCCGCGCCCGCCGTGGCCGTGGGCTGCCAGGGCGGCCACGCCCGCCGCGCCCGGGGCAGGCAGGGCAGGCAGGCAGGGCAGGCAGGCGGGCAGGCAGGCGGGCAGGCAGGCGGGCGGGCGGGCGGGCAGGGCAGGCGGGCAGCGCGGGCGGGCAAGCAGGGCAGGCAGGCGGGCAGGGCAGGGCAGGGCAGGCAGGCAGGGCGGGCGGGCAGGCGGGCAGGCAGGGCGGGCAGCGCGGGCAGGGCGGGCGGCCCCGGCGCGGTCCGGGCAGGCAGCCGGCGCGGCGCGCTGTGCGAGGCCGTTGTTGATGATGATTTTTTTTTTAATCACAGCAGCCCCAGTTTAGCGGATTGATTTACTCGCAGTATTGGTAAATATGATCACGTGGGCTCCGCAACCAATGGTTGAGGGTTGCAGTCTGCAAAATACTACGATTGTTCTCCGGGAGGGTATCATATACAGTTAACAGTGTAACCTTTTATATGACTAAGAGGGGAGCCTAAAATGTCGTCTAGTGGCACCATAAGTAACTATTATGTCGATTCTCTCATAGGCCATGAAAGCGAAGAAGTTTACGGGAGTAGATTCGTCCAGGGAGGTCACAGTGCGACCTCCAGGCCATCAGGTGTTGCAGAGAGTTCAGATTTTTCCTCCTGTAGCTTTGCACCAAAATCCACCGTGTTCTCCACCTCCTGGTCCACGGTTCACCCTCAGCCGTCTGCGGCAATGACCGGGATCTACCACCCCTACATGCACCAGCCCCACTTAGGGGCAGCCGACGCCGGCCGCTACGTGCGCTCCTGGATTGAGCCCTTCCCGGGCTTCCCGGGCGGCGGCGGCGGCGGCGGCGGCAGCGGCGGCGGCGGCGGCGGCTCCGCGTCCAGCTCCGGCTCCTCCAACGGGCGCCACTACGGGATAAAGCCGGAGACGGGAGCAGCCGCCTCCTCGTCTTCCTCCTCCTCCTCCTCCTCCTCCAAAAGGACTGAGTGCTCCTCGTCCCGGGAGTCCCAGGGGATCGGTGTGCCCGAGTACACGTGCAGCTCCTTCCTCCAGGAGCCCCGGGAGAAGGCGGCTGCCGGTAGCTCCAAGGACCCCGCCGCCTGCAGCCACAACCCCAGCCCGAGCAGCGATCTGAAGGAGGAGAAACAGCAGCAACTTGACCCAAGTAAGTAAAAAAAAAAAAAAAAAAAAAAAAGGGGGGGGGAAGCAGAGAGAGGGGCAGAGAGAGAGGGAGAGAAAGAAAGAAAGAAGGAGAGAAAGAAAGAAAGAAAGAAAGAAATTGCCCCTTTGATTTATTGCCGAAACCTGTAAGGCTCGAATGTGCAAAACTGATAGTTTTACTAACCTATAAAAACGTCTAGACGCCTACCCCAGCGCAAGCAGCAACAAGCACCCATAAAAGACTCCACATAACCACCTACCATCAAGACATCATTTGTACAGTAAACAGACTGGGGCATTAAGGCTTTTATGATAATTCCTCCAAAGTTGTGAAAACAGTCCATCCTTCGTTAAATTAATTTAACGACCTTTCTCTCCCCCCCCCCCCCGCCCCCCGTTCCCTATATACCTCCCTTCTTCCAGATAACCCTGCAGCAAACTGGATCCACGCTCGTTCAACGAGGAAAAAGCGTTGTCCCTACACAAAGTATCAAACTCTGGAACTGGAAAAGGAATTTCTCTTTAACATGTACCTCACCCGAGACCGCCGTTACGAAGTAGCTAGGATTTTAAATCTCACAGAGAGACAGGTCAAAATCTGGTTTCAGAACAGAAGAATGAAAATGAAAAAGATGAACAAGGAGAAAGGCAATAAAGGAGACTAACGCTGGGGTAGAAACGCAGTTGGGGAATATAGCTTTAGTTTTGAGTTTGGGGCTTGGGGTCTTGTTTTGGGGTTTTGTTGTGGGGGGTTGGGTTGTGGGTTTTTTTTTGGTTGATTGGTTTGGTTTTACTCTTCCTCTGCCCTCTCAGCCCCCCCATACGTTTCTCCTCCTCCCGCGCCCCCCACCCCAGGAACTTTAAATCAATCTGGTCTTTTTTTTTTTTTTTTTTTTTTTTTTTTTTTTTTTTTTTAGATAGAAGTGAAACGTGGTCTATGTCAGGTATTTTGGGAAATTTTGTCTTGCTCGCCAACGTGTTTTGCAGAGTCGCTTCATCCCCCCCTCCTCCTTCCCAGACCGTTTGGTTGGTGATATTGTGAGTGCACGTTAGCTTTGGGAACTCTATCTGATGTTAAATGTTTGACATGTTTCTTAAAAGTGAGGTAGTCTAGATAGTTACTTTGCCAAAATAAAGGTAAGGAAATTAATTATAATTACGATAATAAAATATATATTAAATTACAGTCGCTTAAATCAATGGGGGTGCTGTGTTGTCCACGATTTACTTAAGAGGAAACCTTACCCAAACCCTCTGCTTTCTAGGTCTGAATTTCGCTCCTTCGCAATAGATGCCACAGCGAGGCCACGAGCTTCCCCCCCCCCCCTTTAGTGCACTATTAGGAGGTTGTCTCATCCTTGAAGCCGTTCGCAATAGGCCTAACGTCTCCCGGTCCCCCGGCTAGCTGGCGTCCCTGCCCCCGGTGACTGTTGTATTAATTAACCACCCCGTGTCTCGAACTACGGACCTGTTGTAATTGTTGTCAGTTATTACACAATAAAGTCTGCCGTGACCGAACGACAGCGCTGCGGTGAGAGGAGAAATCTGTGCGCCCCTCGCGATGCCCTCCGCGCCGCCGACCCCGCCGCGCAGTCCCCGCGGAGCCTCCGCGGAGCCCCCGCGGAGCCCGCCGCGGGCCGAGCGCTGCCGGGCCGGGCCCGCGAGAAAGCCCGGCCGCGCCGCCGGGACAGCAGCACCTCCGGCAGCCGCAAAGGCCGGAGGAAAACCACTTGCCCCCCACCCCCCAGCGCCTGACAGACATTTGCTCTTGGAGGTCAGCGGCGGAGAGGTGCGCCTGCTGCCCTACCCCTCCCGAACGCCTCCCGGGCGAGCGGTCTGTGAAACACCAGCGATCTCTTGGGATAACGTAGGAAATATTTCCGTGCCGCTCCTCCAGAGCCAACGAAGCAAAATGATGCCTCTTCGCTTAAACCTTTTTTTTTTTTTTGGGGGGGGGGGGCCACTTTCTAACCTCTGCGCCCTTTAATCTGAAGGTTGGGAAGCTCGGGGGGGAGGGGGGGACACGGCTGCTTCCAAACGTTCAGCTTTGTTGGCGGGAGCTCATTTAGGAAAGCGTCTCATGCCTTCTGCATTTATAAACACACATGACTTTATCAAGATAATTGAGATGAAGTTCATTGTAAAAAATGCTTTGTTTAAAGAGCAACCATTAAAATGAAGGACCCGTAAATATTTACGAGCCGTTCGGTTAATTCAAGATTAAGGGGAGAGCTGAGAGACCTGGTGCTTAATGTTTTTTTACCTCTGGAAAAAAAAAAAAAAAAAAAAAGGCAAAAGCATGCAGTGCCAGGAAAAGGTGTTGCATTGCTTCCCATCCATTGTCGAGAAGATACCTATAATTCTTTTAAAACAGGAAGAACCGTGGTATAATAAAACCATTGAGATGGCTAGACGTCTGGACCTAATGAGTTTACGATATGCTATGGCGCTTTTCTTTGAAACCACCTTATTTTGATGTTTGTGTTTGTTAGAGGGGGGAAAAAAAGCCAAAAAATGCAGACAAACTAGGTCTTAAAATCTTGGACTATAAATTTCAATATGTCAGCGTTGGGCCAAGGCAACAGACTCAAAAAAGACCCGAAGGTCACGAAACTGAGAGGTTTTACAAAGTCCACTGATTTGTTGAAATGTATTTTATTGGATATTCTACTGCGATGAATCCTACCATGTTAGCCTCCATATTTTCGAAAATAACCATGGAGGGGGGTGATCTATAACTAACAACACGTAAACAATATTCTTGCCACACACTCGATTATGTTGATTCCAGCAGAGCCTCTGGTAAGGAATTGTCACCAAGCTCACACCAGCGCTTTTTAATATTTTACCTTCAGCAGATTGACAGATTTTACCTTGTATATTTTCTTTTTTTTCCCCCCCTTTGTTTACCTATTTCTAATATTGCGTGCGTTCATTTCAAAACGGCAGAAAGAAAACCAAACCTCTCGAACGACGAAACGCAGTTCTTCCATGGAAATTACTTTTAGTGTCAAACTGAACAATAATTTAATTCCTACCCGTTGGTTGTGTTAATATATGTTTGCACACATGCATATTCGCGTGCACGCGCATTATACCGAATAATTCACAGGCATGTGTGATGAAGGGGGGGAGGTGAACAAAGATTCATCTTTACTTTCGTTTACATAAATCAATCCATAAATACATAAATGCACGGGCAAACAAAATAACATGTTCGAGACAAAAACGTATAACTCTGAAACTACCACACATGGAGAATTCGTGGTGTAATATGTGGGGAAACATGATCGAAAAGGCGATAGCAGCGGTCTTCAAAGCTCAGGCGTCTTTCCTGGCTGCCATGTGTAAACGAGGCGCATTCTTTGTATGCAGTTAATTATAGCACTGGCAAAAAAATAAAAGAAGGTCACCGAAATGTGCTAGGAAAATGGCACTGTAAACTCCGAGAGACAAAAAAAAAAAAAAAAGGAAAAAAAGAAAAAGAAGAAGAAAACCCACCCCCAATACAGAAAGCAAAGGAAGAGCCGCTCGTCACCGAGCGCCCCGCGGCAGGAGTGCAGAGCCGCCCCGGGGTTCCGCAGGGCCCGTTTTGGGTTTCTGGCGGAACCACCGGCCGGCGACGGGCCCGGGAGAGCGGCGGCAGCGCGGGGCGGGAGGGCGCTGCCTGCCGCCGCCGCCGCGCGCCGCCAGAGGGCGCCCGCGCTCCACTCTAGCGCCGCCGCCGCGCCCCGCTCTCCGCGCAGCGCTCCGCGGCCCCGGCCCGCCGGCAACCGCGGTTCCGCTGCTGCCACCGCGGCCCCACGCGGGTGGCGGTGCTGGCCCGTGGGACGGGACGCCCGGCGGGATGAGCATGAGGAGGGGCGGGGGGGGGTGCTCTGGCGCCGATGCGGGAAGCAGCCTCCGCGGGGTAAGGCGGTGTTTCTCTGCCGCCGCCCCCCCCCGCCCCCGTCTGGCCTGGCCGCCTCCATTCCCGCTGCTCTCTTGCGGTGGGCTTTTGCTGCTGTATGTCCTCGTAGCACCAAAAATCCTTGTGCCCCCCCCCCGGGCCTCTCCTGCCCCACCCCCCCCGCCTGTCCCCGGGCTGCACGGGGGTCCCTGAGTCTCCACCGCCTTCCCAAAGGCGTGTGCTCCGGGCCGGGGGGGCCCTGCCCGGGCGGAGGTGTCGTTGCGGGCCCAGGGGCCGTCCGGGAGCTCATATGTGGGGCAGCCGGGCTCGTCACCTAGACAAAGCGAGTTAATTGGCATGGGGGGGTGGGGGGAGCGGGGTGTGATGGGGAAGGAGCCTGCGATGTCTTTTATGTAACCACAAGTATTTTTTGTCAATTCACACCAGACGGTCACACGTGGCTCTGGCGGGGCCCATATTATATTTCACCTACAGTTTTCGTCTCTCTTCAAAATAGGGCGGACTCGAGCTCCTGGGGGTGTCTGTCCGAAAAGCCGGTTCCCACTGCAGGACAAAGCGGGGAAGAGAGGACTGGAGACGGCGCTTTTCGGAGCGCGGGGAGCGGGGGCCCGCGCAGGCGGCCGGGCCGGCCCGAGGAGCCGGGGCAGCGCCGAGCCTGCCGGGCAGCGCCTTCCTTCCTTCCTCCCTCCCGGGGAACAGGGCTCGCTTATTTCGGACCGCGGCCCCGAGCGGTGCTAACCGCTCACCCACACGTTTTGCTTTTTTTCTTTTTCCTCCCTCTCTCTGCCTCGGTAATGACGTCCACCAAGGGTGAAATGATGGAAAGTATATTCATAGGCATGATTTCCATTAAGTATCAATTAACCTGGAGCCTCAGCCATGCGTGCACGGCGTCAAGGGTAAATGTGCATCTCATTTCCCAGCGCTCTGCCCGCCTGCAAGGAGGTGACCCGGAGGGCCCGCAGGCACCGGGGCCCGGCCGCCGCACGCTGCCGCCCTTCGCCCCCCCCCCCCGCCCCGAGCCGCCCCCGCCGCGGCCCCCGGCTCCCTGCGCCAGGCGTCGGCTCCCTCGGCGGGTCTCTGCCCTGCCCGGCCGGCGGCGCAGGCCGCGATTCGGTGCCGAGCCGCGGCCCCGAGCCGCGGGCAGCGCAGCCTGGGCGGGCCGGGCGGCGTCGCCCCGGGCAGCGCGCCCGCGGGTATCGCGCGGGATCCGCGCGGCCGCCGCGCCCCTGCGCGGTGGGGGTTTCGGCGGCTCCTGGCGAGCGCGCGCCGGCGGGGGGAGCGGGGGCGCCGCGGCTGGGGTGGATCCGGGCAGGGCTGGGCCGGGTTTTTTTCTTGCCTGAGGAGCGGCACATGTAAACTGAAGCCAAAAGTCCCCCCTGAGCTCATGAGCGTGTGTGTGTGTGTGTGTGTGTGTGTGCGTGCGTGTGCGTGCGCGGGCTGCTGTGTGCCTAATAGGAAATAGTAAAAGCAGTGAGGCAGGTCATTTTGGGAGCGATTATATTCCAGTCCTGGTCACCACATACACGGAGAGCAGGAGCGGGGAGCGCACGGGCGAGCGGCGGCGGCGACGGCGGCATGAGCGCGGCGTAGAGGCACCGGCGGCGGCGGCGGCGGCGGCGGCGGCGGGAGCAGCGCCCCGTGCCCGCGCCCGCGCCCCCGCCCGCCGCTGCCCCCTCCCCGATGAGCTCCTACTTTGTCAACCCGCTGTACTCCAAGTACAAGGCGGCGGCGGCGGCGGCGGCGGCGGCGGCGGCGGCGGCGGCGGGGGAGCCCATCAATCCCCCCTACTACGACTGTCACTTCGCGCCCGAGGTGAGCGGCCGCCACGCCGCCGCCGCCGCCGCCGCCGCTGCCGCCGCCCTGCTCTACGGGAACGGCGCGGCCGCCGCCGGCTTCCCGCACCCCGCGCCCGGCGGGACGGGGGGCGGCGGCGGCGCGGCCGCGGACTTTTACCACCCGGCCGGGGGGAGCCCCACGGCCGCCTACCAGCCGCCTCCTCCTCCCCCCGCCGCGCCTCCGCCTCCTGCCCCCTGCAGCGGGGTTACCTGTCACGGGGAGCCCGCTAAATTTTACGGATACGATAACTTACAGAGACAGCAGATTTTTACGACACAGCAAGAGGCCGAGCTGGTACAATATCCTGACTGTAAATCGTCCAGTGCTAATATTGGCGAGGAACCAGACCACTTAAATCAGAGCTCGTCTCCTGCTCAAATGTTTCCCTGGATGAGACCACAAGGTTGGACGCAGTCAAAAATTTGCTTCCATCTCACGTCTGAGTTTGAAACTTTCTTTTCCTCCTCCCGCTTCTTTCTCGCTGCCTTTCGCTCCCTGCCTCTGCCTCCCTCTCTCCCTGCCTCTCTCCCCGCGATTCCTATCGCCGCGGGGGCTTGCGATAATAAAGCGATACAGTAAGCAACCAGAAACTTCTGCAGAAGGCGGCTGCCGCCCCAAGAGTAGCCTTAAAGTCGCCTCTCGGACCCAGGGGCAGCTGACACGTCCGCCCGGCTCCCGCCACCGCCGCCGCGGCCGCCCGAACGGGAAGGGCGCAGGGCCGGGGGGCGCCGGCCACCAGAGAGGCGAGTGGCCCCGCAAGCTCCGTCCCGCCAGCCCCGGTGCGGGGGGAGAGCGGAGGCGGTTCGCGCATCTGCTATCGCTGTTTTTCCCGCACTCGTGTAAAGCTCGAGACTGCTCCGCGCCCTCGGCTTTCTCTCCCTGCGTTTCTGTGGGGCTTCTCCCGAGGGATCTGCAGAGGGACCCGAGCCCTCGCTCCCTGCCTGCGCCTTGCTTTGAACCACCACACCAACCTCCAAACCCCTGTGTTTTTGTTTTAAACAGCAGCGCCGGGTAGGAGGAGAGGAAGACAAACATACAGCCGATTCCAGACTCTAGAGCTGGAAAAGGAGTTCCTCTTTAACCCCTATCTGACCAGGAAGAGGAGGATCGAGGTGTCCCACGCACTAGGACTCACCGAGAGGCAGGTAAAGATCTGGTTTCAGAACAGGAGGATGAAATGGAAAAAAGAGAACAACAAGGACAAATTCCCCGCTTCCAGGCAGGAGGGAAAGGAAGGGGAGGCCAAAAAGGAAGCACATGATCTGGAAGAAGACAGACCTGAAGGCCAGACGAATTAAATTTTGCCCTAAAAGACTTTGTGAAAGGCCATCAAAACTAACTGGCGCCATGGCCCGACATCTCCGCCCGTGTCCCCCTGTACGTGGTCCTGCCGTGGGACGAGTGACCCCGTGTCCCTCCACTTGACATTGCTCTGCTTCGTGTGCTTCACTTGTTTGGGGTTTGGTTTGGGTTGGGGTTTGGTTTGGTTTTAACTGTATCCGGAACAATCTCTAGATTTAACAGTTCATCTACTCCTTTTGCAAATTTGATACAGAGTTTGTAGCAATACATTTCTAATGATATATATATATATATAAAAATATATTTTTTTTGCAATCTTAAAAGACGGTGATTGCGGGAAACGACATAAACTTCCTAATAATAAATACCAATAAGCAAGACATTTAACAATGCTTTATTAATCAAGACAAGTGCACTTGTACTATTTTAATTCTTGTTCCTATGTTGAGTAAATTAAATAAATTTAATAAATTTGAAGAAAAGATCTTAGAAATATATTTAACCTTCTGCTATTGATATTCGATTAAAATTTATTAAAATATAAAACTTATCGGCTTCCTGTTATCCTTTTCGTAATCCACTCCTCCAATAACCTTCAGAGCCTCTCCGCGTCTGGACTAACGCTCCCCTGCGCCTTTCCCCCGTCCTTCCCCCGGTGCTGGGTGTTTCTGTGGGGGCTGGGAACGGCACATCGGATGCAAAACCTGGTTTTCGCTCCCTGCCGCCCGCGCTCCTGGCCAGAGCCGCCAGCCACGGGCTCTGCGGGGCCGTGGTCGAAGCAGCGGCCGGTGGGGACGGCGGCCCCACCGGCGGGCTGAGCCCACGCTGCGGCCCGGCCCCGGGAGCCCCCTCGACGTGTGCGCCTGGGCCCTGCCTTCGCCTTTTCCTGTGCCCCCCCCTCGCCCCCGGGGCTGCGGGGCAGGGGGGCGGCTGCTGGCGAACACGGCCCGTTACCCCGCGGAGCCCTACGCTGCCCGCCCGCCCGGGGGGAGACGGGCCCCCGCCGGCCCCCAGGGCCGCTCCCGACCGGTGCGGGGCTTCCAGCCCCGCCACGCAAGCCGCGGCCAAACCGGGCCTAGCCTCCCCCGCGGGTGGCGGAGGAGCAGAGAAATGCAAAGCTTTTGTGGCCTTGCGTGGGGGATTCTCGGAAGCTGTACTGGTTAGCGGTCCCAAACCACGCGCAAACGGAGAGCAGGGCATTTCCCCCCCTAAATATTAGCGCACGGCTTGGGTGCCTTTCCCAGCTGGAGGCCGCGGCCGGCGAGGGCAGAGCCTGCCGCACGGTTCCCCGCAGTCGCGGGAAGAGAAGGTCGCTCCGATCAGTAAAACGGTTTAATTTATCTCCCCCTCTCCCCTCCCTCCCCTTTCTCCCGCTCCGCGGCGGGGTCCCGCAGACCGCGGTGTCTGAGAGGACGGCCGAGAGCAGTCCTTTTTAGGAACAGCAGGCAGAGGGCTGAGGTATGAGGTATAAATCCCTACCAAGATTTCTGCGTCATTTTTTCCCTACCGCCTCACGCCCCCTTGAGTGACGGTCCCGCGAAGGGAGCCGCGCCAGCCGCTGCGACAAACGCCACGAATTTGTCTCTTCTGCCCGAGAAACGAACGTGCTCTCGACGGAGCAGGGACCGAGCCGGGGCCCCGCTCGGAAATTCACAGCCAGGGGCCTGGGGAGGTGGGGGCCTCCGGCCGCCGCCGTGCCCGCCGTGCGCTCCGGCCCTTCTCCCGCACCCACCGCTCCGCTCCCGGGCGCGGAGCCGGCTCAGCGGGAACCGCCGTCCCCGCGGTCGGGATTTCTACGGCGGGTTTGGTTCATTTCGTTTCCCTTCCTCTTCCCCCCTCGCCGCCACCGAGCCAGGCACGCTCCCACTCCTGCAAAGCGCCAGCTCTAGAGGGAGGCAAAAGCAAGCGGAGCTATTGTTCTCGGTTTATTTTAATCGCGTGGTCGGTTAAAGGTTGTAAACGAGGGGAAACTGCAGCAAAACGGTGAAGTAAACATCTTGCTGCGTGGATTTGCATAAATGCGCCGGTACCCCTCGTGTCCAGGAAGGATGTGGGGCCGGTGACGGCGCGTTTAAGGAAACCCAGTCCCCTGACGCGTAAAACCCCCTCGCTTTTCGAAATAATCCCCGTTGCCAGTGGCACCGGCGCGCTGGGTCTCCGGGCAGGGAAAAAGCCTCGGCCTGGCGCAGCGGGGGCCCGGCGGGCCCCGCCGCAGGGAATTGCCGTGCTGGTGCCGCCCGCTGCAAACCCGGGCTGCCTGCGGGGGCAAACGCATACCGGAGACCTTCGCACCCGAGGGGAGCACTTCCTAGGCTGATATTTGTCTGGCAAAGAGCTGCTGCCGTAGTTGTTTTTAATTTCCAAACAAAGAGAATAAAATTAAAATATTCCTGAAGAAGTTTCCGTTAGCGTCGCTCTCCCTGGGCCGACTGGGAACGCAGCCACGCAGGCAAAAACGGACTGCCTTGTGCGCGCATCGTTTGCGAAGGCCTAGCGGTGACTGGGATCGTCCCTCTCTTATTTATTACGAAAAAAAACCCAAAATTGCTGTAGTTGCTAAGGTATTTCCCCCCGTAGCCTGGCAGCTGAATCGCTCCCTCGTTCGTACTTGGAGTCTGGCTAAGAAAAAGAAAAGCGAGGCAGAAATTGGCCCGGGCGGTCAGTAAGCCGCCGGGTAAATCGGAGCCATCGAGCTCCGGAGCAGGCAGCAGTATTCGGGCAGGGAAAAGCCGTAGCTGCGCGGGTCGCGGCGGCAGCGGCGGCGAGAGGCCGCCTGCGATGGCCGCAGCGCGGAGGTACCGCGCCTTTGGTTTCCGCGGAATTTGCGCGGCCGTGGGTGCTGCAGAGCCACCGCCGAAGGTGCCGGTGCCTCGGCCGAGGCACACGCCGCGCGGGTGTGATATTCACGGGTGTGCAACTGCCTGAAGCAGCGTGTTAAAAAAGATCCTACACCTTTAGGAATGTTTATTTTTGATAGCTCTGTTTTCGAGGCAGGTACAAACGACACGGAGGCCACTGACGGAGGGGTCTGGCTATTCCCTGAAACACAAATCGAGCAAGAAGTACCCACAATATTCCGTCTCCGAGCCGAGCATTCCCTGTGGACAGGGGGGTGCGGATTTAGTCTTTTCGAGTACTTTCGAAGAATCGGATTTTCCCTGTTGGTGCCCCGGGTCCGAGCGCTCCCGGGAAGGTTTTATCGGGGGGTGGGGGGAGGCAGCCCGCCCGGGGAGGCTGCGAGCAGCCTTGGGCGCGATGACAGCGCCCGGCGCAACCTGTGGGAACCGCACACTTCGGGGTGGGGAACCGGCTCGGACTATTTTTAGGTCGGCGACGGCTTCGGCTTCAGTAGTGGGCGCTAAAGAAAATGTGGCTTCTTCTAGGGCCCGGCGGAGGGCGGGGGGGGGGCGTGTGGGTAAAGCCCCCTTTCGTTGGGGCAAGACGCGGACCCGCGGGCACAGCGCGGTGCCCCCCTCTTTGTGCGGCTCTGCGGCCGCTGCGCGGGGGCTCGCCCCGCTCTCCGCTCCCCTGCGCGGATCTCCCGCGCCCCGGCCGTGCCCGCGGGGCCCCTCCACCGGCCCCGGGGCGCGCAGGCCGCGGGCGGGCGGGACCGAGGGCTCGGTGAAAGCGTAGCGCGCAGGCGAAAGAAACATGGCGCTGGGAAGCTGTATGTGCAAAATCCGCAAGGAATTGCAGTAAATTCCTTTTTGTTTGAAGAAAATTTACAACTTGGTAATAGACCTTTTTATGACCTATTTGGGCTTGTCATTGGCTGCGGCTGGTCATGTGCAGGCAGCGAGCGCTTTCATGGCCTTTTCCTGATTTCCCTGGCGAATTTCCCCCTGCATTCTGCCTTCAGAGAGCCTCAGCCCCTCTTTTTCTAACCTTTGTCTAGGCTGAGGTGTATGGCAGTCGCCCTCATGTTTGTGTCCCGCGCCCCGAAACCCGCGGTCGGTCCCGCCGCCGCCGCCGCGCTGACACTTCCCCGGCCCCGCGACGCCTCCTCTCCCGCGCCCGCGGGGGGATGCGCGGAGCCCCGCGCCCGCCGCCGCGCCGCCTCCAGCCCCCCGCTCCTCTCCCGCCGCTTGTTGCCCCCGCTGCCGCTGCCTCCTCCGGCACACGGATTGCTACGCGGGTGCAAAATGGATTACAGCGACCCTCCCGGGCTCCTCCGCAGGCGCGCAGTGACGCGAACCGGTAAGCACTGGGCTCCCCTCGGGCTGGCCGCCGGTACTCCGCGCCCGCGCAGCGTCCCGCACGGCGGCACGGCGCCGGCTCCCCTGTCCTCCCGCCCCGCTTGGTCACCTGTCCCTCGCAGCCCCTTATTCTTGCTGTTACTATTGCTACTATCGTTATCGCTACTATTGCTGTTGCTGTTAATGCTGTTGTAATCATCGGTGTCACTATAATTATCGATAATAGTTGTGGAACATGCCGCGGGGTCCGTGCGGCCGTTGCGCGGGCTGGCGCGGAAAAGGCGCAGCGGGCCGCGATGGCGGGGCGATCCGCGACCCTCCGCACCGAGGGGCGGAAGGCTGGGGCGCAGTGCGCGCAGGCAGCGCCTCTCCTGCCGCGGGTTTTCTTCCAATAAAAGGCCTTTTTTGGGGGGGGGGTGGTGTTACTTTTCCCCTTGCCAGCCTGAAGCGCGGTGTGGGGGTGCTGTGGTTTGTTTTCCCCATGGCGGAAGGGCGGTCGCGGAACTTTAAAGCTTAACAGGTGTTTTCGCAGGAGAACCGGGGTCAGCGCTCCCGCGGGGGCGGAGGGCGCGGGGCGGCCCCGCCGCGCCGGTCGGGCCGGGGGGCTGTGCCCGGAGCCAGCCCCGGGAGCCCCCGCCCGGCCCGCCGGGGCCGTTTAGGACACCCTTCTCCCGCCGTACGGTGCATGAGCCGGGGCTGCGGCTCCGGCCGGCTCGGCGGGAGGCAGCCGGGCCGGGCCGGACAGGGCTGGGTAGGTGGGCAGCGCGGGAGCGCACCCCCGCAGCACCGCTCCTTACCCACGTGGAAATCGGGGGGGCGGGGGGGGGGGGCTAAACCGGGGATGAGTTATCGGAAAAAAAAGCCCAAACCCAGGTTTCTTTTGAAATATGCAGAGGGGATAGAAGAGTCATGCAAACTTTATCTGCGTTACCTACATATGTGTATATCTCCGCAGCCGCGTTACCTATATACGTGTATATACGTATCTACACCTCTGTAGAACATATATTCTTCTGAAGTACATTCTTTTGAACATATATATATTTTACACGTCCCCTCTTCATTTTCAAAATGTTAATGCGCAGTAGAAAACCCGCTGCCTGCCGGTATTTAGTGTTTACGTCGTTGGTCAGTGATGGAAATGCACCGTGCCACCGCACTGCAGGAATTTACCGAATCGCCATTTACCTCGAAAGCAGCCACTTATTTAACGGTAAAGCAAAATGCCTGATTAAACCATACCCGGTGAGGGTAGAAAGGTGTGGGTCGCACCCCAGGTATATGTTTTGAAGCCGCAGAAGAAATTCTTCTTTAATCCATCCCCGAGCACCTCCCCAGCCTCCTAAGCCCGAGCCCCGCTACAGTAAGCGGTAGGATGCCTTTCCCTCATGCTTTGGCTGTTTGCACTAACCGACCGCCCTGTGCTGCTGAAGGGCTTGGGGATTATTTGGGAGGAATCGTTTTCAACATAGCAACAGTCTTCAAGAGTAACTTGGAAAGTATGTCTTGCGTTAGGTTTCACTCTCAGAATCCCTCCTAGGTGACACAGTAATTATAGCTGTTTGGCTATAAATCTCTCAAAAAACTTCGAAAAATCTGGTCCTTGAGCTGTTTTGAAAAATTATTCGTAGCCTGGAGGAAAAGAAGAAAACAAAAGCAGGATGTTCTAACGAATTGTAATGTGCATGTGTGTGTCTGCGGGTCCATATGCTGACACATACGGATACACATATGCATTTATGATCCCACTGGTTTATGTGGGAGTTCGGCTTTTTTCCCTCCTAAACGGCTTCCTTCCTTTTGCTCTTTTTCTTGTTTTCTTTTTTTTTTCTTTTTCTTTCATTTCTTTCATTAGCACTGAAGCACACATAGGTATGTGTATGCTCTTAAATAAACCCGCGTGTTTGTGAGTATTCATAACAAACCCTGTATGTATGTGTGTATAGATATATGGCACGTATGAGGGCTGTATTTTTACGTCTATTTATACACCTATATAATGCGGGCGCCTGTATGGGTGTAGATGTGTTGGTGTGTTGTAATTTTTGGAACACAGAATTCACATTCACGTTTCTCACACCTGCTTCGTTTCCCGACATCTTCGACAGAATTTATGACTCATCTCATTTTTTTTGTTGAGAGGAAACAGCCGATCCCTAGCCCACACTTCACTGACGCACGGGCAGTAAAAGAACACCAGCAGAAAATAACCCGCAGGAAACGGCAGCCTGCGCTCCCGGGCAGTGCCCAGGTATCGCTGGCGCCGGCTGCCGTTTGGGAAGTCAGGTTGGGCTCCCGCTTAGCTGCTGCAAGTTCCCTGGAGGAGAAGCGCAGCCTCTGCTCCCCGAGTCTGGCGGGGATCTGGTGCAAGCAGGGCAGGCGATGTGGGCTGCGGACCCGGGAAACCCGATAAGACTGAGCGAAGAAATACGCGTTGGTTTTGCGCTCTTAAGAACAGCAAATCCCGCCGATTCGTTTATTTCCCAATAATGTTTCTCTTTCCCCAAACAAATATAATTCTCACGGGGTGTTTTATGAGCGCTTGGGGCAGAAAAAAACCCGAACAAAGACAGTATTTCACCCCTCGGTTGGCAGGCAGCTGTTAAAGGTATTTACGGCTCTACTGCAGTGCGGCACTCAATGCCGCTGGAGCGGGAGAGGAAAAAACAGGAAGCGAAAGGAAAAGATGAGGCACAATAAACATTGCAGCAGGTCGCGGGGGCCGGCGGGGCGCGGAGGAAGGGTCTCTGCCAGAGACAAGAGGCAATAAAAGTGCATTCAGCGGCAGCAGGCTCTGCCCAAACCCACCGCTCGCCTCCCACCACCCGCGGGGGAGGGGGCGGCGTGAGGCGGGGGAGGCAGCCCGCATCGCCCACCCAGCGCCCCGCGCCGGGGGCGACCCGAGCCAGACCCGGCGGGGGGGGGGAGCCGAGGGTAGGCCCAGCCACCCGCCCGGCCCCGCCGTCGAGGCCCGGCTCCGCCGCCTCTGCCCGCGGGTGGGCGCCCGCCCCGACGGCCCGGGCCGGGGTCACCTGCCCGCGGCTCCCGCCCTGGGGGGGGCCGGGCCGGGGCGCGGAGCGGAGCGGAGCGGAGCGGCCGCCGGGGGCGCGACAGGCCCTGGCCGCCGTCACCAGCCATTTTGTCTCCACGGCCTCTTCCAGGAGAAGGCGCTGTAGGACAAGCCTGGCCGACGTCCCCGCCTGGGCGAGGGGCTCCCCACCCCCCCGCCGCCCGCCCCGGGCCCCCGCCCCGGCCGCCCGCCTGCCCACGGGAGAGGCCCACTGGCAGGCGGGGGGCACGCGTGGGGCTCCGCCGCCCTTCTCGGGCGTGTCCGCAGCCCTCCCCAGCTGGGCCCCAGTTGTCCCACTGCCTTCACCGCCGCGGCCTCCCGCCCGCCACGGGTCCGCAGGGCCCTTACTCGCACCCGTGGGCGCCCCTCCGCGCCCCCTGCCTTCCCCACGGTGCCGGCGGGGCTCACTCCCAGTGCCCCGCCGCCCTCCCGGTCACCGGCCCGCCCTTTGATGTCGGGCAGCCGCCGCTTCCTTTCCTGCCCCTTTGATGTGGGTGCCAGAACACCGCGGCAGCCCGCACCCGCCTCCCCGCCGGCTCCCTTCCCCCGGGCAGAGCCCCCGGCCCCCGCACACCCCCCCCGTCCCCTGCAAGCCGGGGCCCGGCAGATTTCCCTGCCTCCGCCTCACCTGTCGCCTCCAGGCTTCACCTTCCTCAGCCGTGCCCGGACACGACCCTGGCGGCCGCCGGCCCCCCGGGCCGTGCCTGCCCCAGCTAGACGCTCCCACGGCCCCCGGCCTCCCCTCCCTGCCCCGTGCTCCTCGCCCTCTTCCCCCGCGGACCCTGGGTGCCGCCGTCGCTGCCCCCGTTTGATGTCGAGGCGCGGCTCGCCGCCGCCGCCCTGCCCGCTCCGGGTCTCTGCTGCCGCCGGAGCTGCCTGCGGGCGCGGGGCGCTGCGGGCAGGGGCCTTTGCATGCCCACATCCTGCTCGGCGAGGGCATGGGCGGCGGGGTGACTGCTGAGAGGTCGGCGTTACGATAAAAGCAGGGAGGGCTAATGCCTCGGACGCTATCAAGGCGCTCGGTAGGTCTTCAAAGTCAGCGATGGAGCCTGTCATCTTCTGGCGGTGTGGTCCTCGGGGCAAGATGCTGGTCGTCATGTCTGTCAAGCAGCACCGAGAGCGGCGGTGGTTTACACATGCGATTCAATTTCCCCAAGCCTTTTATCGCAACAATTACCAGAGGGAAACCAATTGTTACCGGCTTACTTCATTCCACATCTTATCCATCTCCAGATCGTCAGCCCCGAGTATGAGAACTTGCATAAAAGCCTAGAGAATGAACTGGCCGGGGCTTCAAAGTCAACTTTCACATCTGCATTTTAGAATAGGAAATGTGAAAATCCTAATTCCCTCTTCAAAATCTCAGGGCTAGAATTACTCGGTAGCAGAAACATTCATCTTGCCCCTAGATCACAGGCAGCTGTATCTCACTCATCAACTCCTCACTATCCCACAGCCTCACCGTTCCCAGCCCCAGCCTCCCGGACACGGTTGCCCGAAGCACACGCCCGGCCCGGCCCGCCGCTCCCGGCCCGTTTGCCGGGGGGGGGGGCTAATGCTCCGCCCGCCCGCGGTGCTGCCACGCCGCCTGCCTCGCCACGGCTCCTCTCCTCCCGCACCCGCCGGACAGTACCCTGTCCCCAAACCGTGGGCTTCTCTTGCTCGCGAGGCGGGCCGAGAGAGCCGAAGCGATCGCAGACACGCGGGGAGGGACGTGACGCTCCCCGTGCCGGCACAGGGGCTGGAGCCCACCCGTGGCCCCCGCTGTCCAGGACCGCACCTCCGCCGTACCCAGCACCCGCTGCCAGGCCCGGGGCAAACGCATTTGACTCTGCAACGTGGTTCCTGTCGTCCCGGCCTCTTTTCCCCACATTTGGTTGGACTTTCCCGTCGCACCCTTCCCCTCACGTCCCGACCCGTAGCCTTTTCTCTCACCTTCCCAGGGGACGGGCACCCTGGCTTCTTGCAGCTGCCTGCCGCTGAAGCCGGAGGCCAGCGAGGCCAGGGGATCTGGGGAGGGCGGGGGGGGGCTCGGAAGGCTGCCGCTGAGCCTGGCCCAGCGCCTGCCGTGCCCAGGTCCGTGTGCCTGAGCAGGGGTACAGCCCCGCGGAGCTCTTCCTCTGCCTGCCCGGGGCTGGCCAGGGAGAAAGAGCCTTTCCCCAGCTTAGGCCGCTAACAAAGCACGAAGGGGATGCCGTATGATTGAAGCATTGACACAGAGCAAGGGAAACAGCGGAATGCAGAATAACCCTGCGTCGAAAGAAGGAGCAGGAAAGGTGATCAGGACGCCACTTGCTCTCTGGAGAAAACCGAATTGATCAGCTGCGATCTGAGCCGCCTCAAGAGTATGGCAAGAACTAAGCTGCCCCTTCTTGGCAACTTCAAGCTTGCGTGGCCAGATCCGGTAGGAAATGGTCAAGTAAGAGCAGACCGGGAGGAACCTAACTCTGGCGTTAGACAGGCGCCACCCAGCTGGTGCCAGCTGGTGCCAGCACCCAGCAAGGAGCTGAAGCTGGCTCGCTTTTCAGAGCTGAGCCCCTGCGCAGAGGCGCCCCCGCCCCCGCGGGCCCTCTGTCCCCTCTGTCCGCGGCCCGGCCCCGACGGGGCGGACGCGGCTGCCCGCCCTCTGGGGAAGGGACAAGCCCCTCCCGGGAGGCACCAGGAGCTGCTGGCCGGCCCGACTTCCTCGTCTGAGCCATGATAGATTGGGAGCTGATGCCCTGGTTCCTTTATGCTGTGTGACTGCCAGGGACATTTGACTTCCTGTGCTCGGGCTCCTTGAAATTCTCATTTGCTAACTCACACCCTGCTTCCTTCACACCAGGGCTGTTTTATTGTTTTATAACCCTCCGTAAACTTCCAGTCCTCAAAGATCTCATTGTGGCAGGCTTCACACTTTCTCCCTTTCCAAAGCCCGGTGCCCTCGCTGTTTCCAGCAGTTTGGTCCGCCGGGTGCCTGGTGAGCCCGCACCCCTGGCACGGCTCGCCCGAGCAACAGCTCAGGAGGTGAACGAGTCCAAACCATTTTCCAGGAGCGCCTGACCAAAATGCCATAAACATCCCGGGAAGGGAGAGAGGGACCCTCCTCTCTCCGCAGTACCTCTGGGGTTTTTTTTCCTGACGACGGGCTTCCCTGTCACCTAAGAGAGGCAAAGAAAGGTTTGAACGGGTACCCAGGGCAAAAGGCAGCCGGCTCCCTCCTCGAGAGCAGTTGGGGAGCGCCAGCTCCCCTCTTAGCAGCTTTCCCTACAGCACGTTCCTCAAAAAGGCCGGCGTAACGCCGCGGAGCTGACCTTCCGCCCATCCCCGCTATTCTGACCCAGTCCCGTTTTACAGGACAGATTCAGCGAACCTTTATTTAGCGAATAAAAGTTTAAAGCTGAAGGTTATTTATGGTTCCGCAGAGATAGGTCCTGAGTGGCTATTTAGAAGCACGTGATTCCAATAAACTTTGTTTTATGGCTTGAGAGTTGACAAGCCAAAATATAATTCCCACCATAAATTAGTTTAAGAGCATACAAGTGCAGATGCTTTCGTTCCTGGAAGCAGTAATCGGGAAAGTGTTAGCAGGGAACCGTCTGCGGGAATGCGGCCGTGCAGGCACCTCTGCTCCCGGGTCCCCCCGGCCGGGGGGGGAGCGCGCAGTAAGTCCGCTACCAGCCTCCCCGCTGCCACCGCCGCGCTCGGGCTCTCTTTGTGCCCCCAGAAACTCTGTGGGAGTGGGGTATCAGCGCTGCTCCGCCCGGGGGTGCGGAACAGCTTTGCTGGGGAAAATGGACAGGTACAGCTCAGGTGGCTAGGGCAGGGCCAGGATGAGCCGGCTGCTCCCCGCCTGAGGTTTCTGAATTTAAGGGGACATCTGATTTGAAGCTAACCTTTTTTATTAAAAAAAAAAAAAAAAAAAGCAAGGAAAGGGACGGTAAACGGATGTTTAGTGCCGAAACTCTGATACTCTTCCACTGTCCTCGCAAGCTCTGAATGCTATCCAGAGTGGGCAGAACTAAAAAAAAAAAAAAAAAAAAATTTTTTTAACAAAAACAGTCTTGGGAAGCTCTATCTAGTGAACTGTTGATACCGAGGCAATTGCTCTGTGTGTAATGCAACTCTCCAAGATACCGTAGGAAGGCAACAGAGGAGGTGAAAAATCGCTTACAGAAAAGAACCCCCAATATTATTTACTTTTAAATATACGATGCGTTTGAGGAGCATTAGAGTGAGCGCGTGTTCTTGTTTTCCTTAATGTGACCTTTGAATGTATTTATTAGAAGATTTGAAGGAAAGTTCAAGTCAAATCTATCCTTCTATAATGCAAAGACGCACGTCTCGTGGTTACTGTTAGGTTAATTAGGTGATCTTAAAGGGGACCCATCTTAGAGCAATACGAGATTTATTCTTAGGAAATTGTAATTCTTTCTGTGCTCAGCATGGGGACGATGCTGCACGGCATGTTGTGACACTTTATGGGTGATGGTTTAGCAAAGGTGATCTGAATATTTCATTTGTAAGTGACTGGATTGCCAGAGAACGAAAAAAAAGGCCTTTGTTATTCTTTTTTTTTCCATCAGTGAAAGAGGGAGGTCTGACTTTTCATCCCTTTAGAAATTATCCGGTATAAAATCTAGACTATGAATATTAAAAGTGAAAGATCACACCCCAGGCACAGGGAAAGCATGTGTTCATAAAAAACTGCCTGAATGCAATGTGGTCCTCATTCGGAAGGGGCTTCCACCCCACCACTCCGCTGCTCGCAGGATTTGCCACCAGCTCCTCTCTGCCTTCATCTATCAAACGCGGTCTGTAACTGTTCTCCAGAAATATCACCCGTATGTGGAATACAACAGTAACAAACGTTTTTATTGCAACAGGTTCGGCAGCATGGAAGGACATCCACGGTAAGTGACCTCTTATTTCTTGTAGAGTTTGCGATGCTTGAAAATCCTGTTTCTTCCCTTCAGACTGGAAGAATTAAAACTGATGTATCCCTGCTGAATATTGCTACCAAAAAAAAAAAAAAAAAAGAAAAAAACCATGTCAGCACGTGAAGGATTGTGGAGTCTTGTGGAGTCGGTTTGTGGTACCATGTCCTAATCCTGGCTACCGTTAAAAGCAGGGGTGCAGCCTCCTGAGGGTTTATTCTAGGGCCGTACAGGTGTTCTCCTGCTCTTAAGCACTCTGAGGCAATTAGCAGCGTTTCCATTTTAAGTCGGCGGGACTGTACAGCGCCTCCCCGTCCCGATCCCGGACGGATCGCGTTGTGTCCCAGCGCCTCATAACCTTGGCTACTCCCCCTCTGTCCTCCAGACGGGATGCGAAGCAGAGCTGTGACTGCGAGCTGGCGTTAACCTCGTTTGGCACAGCCCGGTGCACGGGTGACCGGGGCGGCGGGCTCTGGAGGCTGTCAGGGCTGGCCAGCCGAGCCAGCCCCCGCCAGCCGGGTCGTGCGGGGCGGTAGCGCTGATCCTCTGGGCAAGGGACGTTCAAACGGGGATTTAAATGCTGTGCAGGCACGGAAGGGAGTGGGCATCTGATCTTGCGAGGGCCACCTTTTACTGGGGGGGTGTTCGCATCCCCGGTGGTCCCGCGGGAGCTGCGCTGAGGGGACCGAGGGGAGGGCAGCAGTGCGGGGTGTAGCAGGAGATGCTGTTGAACCTTTCTAGCTGCAGTGAGGAGCTAAGTGCATTGGTCCTGGTGCTCCGGACTGAGACCGGCTTGTCTCTCAAAGAGGAAAGAAAGCGTGCGAGGTTCGGGGATTCACTAGGTATCCGTTGCCCTCCCCGTTCCTGCAAGCCCCGCTCCGGCCGGGAGCAGGCACAGGAGCGGACCTGTGTTTGTTTGCGTTTCTCCCTGTTTCCTCTCCCTGCTTGCTGATAAATAATCGCTTTCACGGCTTGTGCCAGGCTTCTCTTTCTCGTTTTGCCTTACGTTGTCATATTGGTTTTCGAGCCCTTTAAATACGAACTGAAGAATCGCCTCCAGCGTTGCAGTTTTAATTGTGTTCCATAGGTAACTTTCCTCCCCCCGTAGCTCAGCCCTGCGCTATGTAGATGCCCTTGGCATTTTATTCCAGGGCCGGCCCTAAATGTATGGATTACTTGTTTTCTGCCAACGTACATTTAGCATACTGATTATGAACCAGAACACAAAAAGCCTGATAGATCAAAAGCATTTTGTATGGGCAGTTGAACAGGAGGTGAATATATAACGCTTTTGTTCATCAATAACTCTTTGGCTTTGACCTGTCTGAGCAAGTCGTGCAATAAGGTGAAACGCAGGTCACAGCGTCTAACAAATATGAAAATGTGTAGTATTAAGCAGAACCGGGAGCTGCTGCTTCCCCAGCCCCGTCGCTTCTCCCCGGGCAGCCCTCGGAGGGCTTGTCCGCTCCCGGGGGCTGCCCCAAACGCAAGCTCCGTTTTGGGGGCTGGGGGGGTGGGGGGTGTTGTCCTGCCAGTTCAGCCGGGTGGTTAATACCCGCCCCCCCCCCCGGTGGGGAGGTATCCCCCTCCCCTCAGAGAAAGGAGGAGAAAGCGGGGCGAGCCGCTTAAAATAGTTGGGTGGAGATTTAAATAATCGGGGGGAGGGGGGAGAGATTAGGGACACAAAGTCGTTTCGAGTTGCACTTGCTGTGAAGAAGACACCACGGCAGTGCTAAGAAAGCAGATGTTTAAAAATAGCATCCCCCAGATCAGGCAGCTGGGAGTTGGAGGCAGGCAAACAAACCGGTACACATGGCTCGGATAAACGCAACACCCCCAAATCTGCCCTCCGCAGTGGTTGGATGTATCACACCCGCACCATTATTTGTCCTTATGGTGCCTGTTTTAAATAGTGGAAGGAGAAGAGGTTGACCGCAGGACAGCAGTGAGGAGCTGGGTCAGACACAATTCATGAACTTTTGTACTCCTGTGTGCCGCTGTCGACAAAGTAAAAGTAATGAAACTTTGTGATATGTTTGTAAATGATTTCGGCTGACCTCTCGCCCTGCCCTTCACCATAAACGCTACGGCGGGGAGAACCTGGGAGGGTGCGAGGCTGCGGCTCGCAGGCAGCTCGCGGGGATAATAGCTAGACCAGCATAATGGGATGAAGGTAAATTTGGAAACTCTCTTCTTCCCGAGAGCAACTAACCCCAGCCTTTAATCTCCTCTTTTTCACCAATCGCTGTTTCTGTTGTCGGCTGTTTTACTTCTGTTTCGATTTTTTTTAAAATTCTTTTTTGTCCGGGGGGGGGGGGAGGGAGAGGGATTTCTAATTATGGAGAATCTCTTCAGATTCGTGTTAGCCCAAATAGATACAGGCTCTTTTCTAAATTATTTTAACCATTATTATTCTAAATAGCGCAATTTGACCGGTAACGTCCGTTTTCCGTAGCGAGGACGTAAACGGCAGAGCATTTAAAATGAGCAGCAGGTCTTTCAGAGAATTTGGTAGGCGAAATTCATCGCTATAAATTGGTGGAGAGTCGTATAGCTCTATCGCAGCAATAATAACAAGCGTGAATCTTTTCTGAAATCCCACCTTCCTGCAAATCCGTATTTCAGAACTGAGTCCCAGCAGAATAGTTTGCATTCCTCAGAAGACAGTAAGGACTAAGAGAATGGCAAAGACCTGCTATATTGTAGATGAAAACAGAATGTTATTACGTTGTCTATATATACCCTGTAGAACCGAATTTGTGTGATATTCATATAGTCACAGATTCGATTCTAGGGGAATATATGGTCGATGCAAAAACTTCACCTTTCTGCAAATGGTTAGAAGTTTAAATACTGGCGGAATCAAAAGGCATGTGCGTGCTGAACCCTCAGAAATTATAAAAGTTTTGCTGCCTCGCTCCTATTTGCTAGGTTTTAGGACGTCTCTTAAAATCTCAGTTGTCGTTCAGTCGTAACTCTCACTGACAGGCTGTGCATTTAAACAGTTAATCTCAGCAGAAGTTACAGATTTTCTGGAAAAAAAAAATTATCTACCAATCAGTGAATGAATCTTTAAAAAGATACTCAGAAATTAGCTAGATATGTCAGACGTTAGCAAAATTTTCCTGTCGAGGGTCCAGATCGCATCAAAATATTTACGACAGCAGCAAAAGCAGCATTCGCCTCACTGGAATGTCTTTACTTGTGCTCCAGGAATGATATTGATGAATGAAGACCGAATTTATCTCATTAAACCCGTGATATTTTTAACCGAATTAAACGCCTTCTCCAGTTCAAGTGATTGAACTTTAGTGGTTAAAAGTGAACGGTTTCTTGCCATCCGTGTGGTTTTACATGCATACGCGTATGGCTCCATGGATGTGCGTGTGCGTTTGCGCCTGTGCACGCGTACGTACGCTCACATATATATCGAGGCTCGGAAGCGAAAGAGAAGTTACTGATTGCCTAATTTTATTCAGCAGAACTAAATTCTGGTAACTTTTGGATGACCCCTGCGAGACAAAGACAGGACAGCTCTATTGTACATGATATTGCCCGCTTCTTTGACGGCTGTTCTGTTCCCCGCTTCCTCACGGGTTTCCTGCCTTTGCAGCCCACTTCGGCTCCTCGCTCGGCGTATTTCTTTGGCTATTTTATTTAAGGCGAGGTAACGAACCCCGGTGGCGGTGGCGGCTGGCGAACCGGACGGCGGGGCACCGTCGTCGCCCCGCGGGGCTGGGGGAAGCCAGCTCGGGCGGACAAAAGGCTGGTCCCGGCCCTACCTGCGGGCCGGGGAGGCGGCCGGCGCCCGGGCAGTCCCCCTACACCTCCGGTACCTGCTCCGGGGGGTGCGACCCGCCGGAGAGGGGGTCACCCGGTTACGGGGATATTCGCGAGTGGAATCGGTGGAAACGCTGAGCTGCGGAGAAATCCGGTGATCGGCTCCCGCCTCCCCATTGGCCGGGCCGGTCACATGCCCGCCTAACTTTATTCAGTTGACAGCAAGTAGGAGGGCTCTATGGCAGGGGAAAAAAAGACAACACGAGAAAAATTAGTATTTTCTACCTTCAGAAATTAATGGCCATGAGTTCGTATATGGTGAACTCTAAGTATGTGGACCCCAAATTTCCTCCTTGCGAGGAATATTTGCAGAACAGCTACCTAGGCGAGCAGGGGGCCGAGTACTACAGTGCCTCGCAGGGCTCTGATTTCCAGCACCAGGGACTCTACCCACGGTCAAACTACAGCGAGCAGCCCTTTAGCTGTAGCAATGCCCAAGGCTCTGCCGTGCAGCCGCGGGGTCACGGACAGGAGCAATCCGGCCCAGCGAGCCACTTCCCCGGCCAAGCAGAGCATTGTCCACCGCCTCCAATGTCCAACTCGCGAGCCTGCAGCCAGCAGCCGGCCCTCAAACCCCCAAACGGGTCAGCAGTTAAGCAGCCAGCAGTAGTTTATCCCTGGATGAAGAAAGTCCATGTTAACTCGGGTAAGGATCCTCTTCTTACTTTGCTCCTCTACCCTGCTCCCGGTCGCCCTCAGCGGCGCTCGCTCGAGTCCCTGCCAGGCTCGTGGACGAGCTTTTGAAGCCGAGGTAGCCAATTACACTCGTCATAAATTTTTATTGCTGAGGAAATAGGCCGTTGGCCGTGCGGGGCTTTGCCGTGCAGGAGAAAGCTCCATTTTAGGAGCCTGCTAGAGGCTCCCAGCCTACCTAGCTGCGTGTGCCTGTAACAGTGCCTGCCTTAAGCGAGGGGGAGAGCAGCCCGTCCATTGTAAGCAACTGGGACGAATCCAGCCCGGCCACATGCTCGCAGCTCCTAAGGTTTTCTTTTGTAAAGTCGAACCGGCAAGTCGAGATTAGCTTTGTAAAGTTCTCCGTGTTTTTTTCCCAGTGAATCCCAATTACAACGGAGGGGAACCTAAACGCTCCCGCACAGCTTACACCAGACAGCAAGTCCTAGAACTGGAAAAAGAATTTCATTTTAACAGGTACCTGACCAGGCGCCGCCGTATCGAGATAGCCCACACTTTGTGTCTCTCTGAGCGCCAGATCAAGATCTGGTTTCAGAACAGAAGAATGAAGTGGAAAAAAGATCACAAACTGCCCAACACGAAGGGCAGGTCTTCTTCCTCTGGTTCAAACCCCCATTTACAGACTGGTTCCAAGGACCATCAGACTGACTTGACAACTTTGTAGAAGAGGTGAAATTTTCCATTTCATCCTTCGCTTCTGACCAGTACTGTACATAACTGACACTGCCCAAGCAGAGCCTGCATGTAGCAGCTAAGGACTCGAGAAACTGTCATCTTTCTTTAAGGTACTGTTGTACAAAGGAGACAAAATGACGCTACTCTGGACTTTATTTTATTTGCCTCTGCTAGCACAACCTAAAAAAAAAAAAAAAAAAGGAAAAAAAGGGGGAAAGAAAGAAAGAGAGAAAAAAAACCAAACCCAAAACATCATGCAGGCAGTGGGAATTGGGAAAATATTAAACGAGACCTTCTGTCCATAAAAAGTAATAAATCATTGAAAATGAAACTGTCCTGTGTTTCAGTTTTGAATTTGAAAGTGAAGGTTTGATGCTTTATTCTGGGATTTTTACTTTTAATTGTCTTTTTATCCCATGCAGTTTCGGGAAGATGCATTCGGGCAAGTTGAGGGCAGGAAATTTATAGCATAGTCTTTTCTTTGAACATAAAGACTAGTAATTGTGAACTTTTTGTGCTGCTTTACCTTGTGTAATGAAAATACTTGCTCATTTCCGTAACGTCTCAGAAGGTGTGCATAGAAATTAAGTGAAAACGGGTTATTTTATGTACTGATAGTGTTAGCGTATTTATTTATTTGTTATGTAGAAGAGTGAAGATAAAAAGAATAATAGTCAAACCAAAAACGGGGAAGGGGAGCTGAAATACAGTACTTCTCCTTCCCAGTCTCATGAACACATGTATGTTTACTTGTCTTGAACGTACACAACTTTCTTGTCCCTTTTTTTGAATTTCCTTCTTTGTGAACAGGAAAAGCACCCCTGCTCCTTACCATGTGCCATCCAGGGCTAACAGGCTTGAAATCTGTTTCCAAAGTCTGCTCTCAGCGCTGTGCTTTAAATCATCGATACCTCGTTTAAAAGTGGAGGGAAAAAAAAAAGGGGGGGGGGGAACCACAGAAAAATCAACCCCCACAACAAAAAAACTAAAAAGAAAACCCCAGAGCGAAAAAAATTAATGCCAATTCTGATGTAACCTAAGCCATTCAAAGCTGAAAGCTAAATGCATTCTTTCAATCAGATTTTAGATTTCTTTTCTGCCCAAGAGAGAGATAGGCTATGTGGGTTGCTGCTTTGTTTTGGTTTGGGGTTATTTTGGTCGGTTGGGCTTTTTTTTTTTTTTTTGCTTTTTTTTTTTTTGTGAAGAACAGTGATTGTTTTTAAGCAAACCACGAGACATGACTGCAATGGTTGGAAATCTCAGCAAGTTGCTTTCGGGGAAAGGGGAAAAGCTCGGATGGGAGCAGAGCTGGTCTAATACCCACGGATTTGTCCCTGGCTGCTGGCTGCTTCGTGCCAAAGTTTTAGTGCGCTGTAACTACTAAACCCAGCCAAACCAGCTCCCTCAGCCACTTACACCTCCGCTCAGGAGATTTTAAGGCTCAGCCCTTATCTGCTGTACCCTCAGGGCAGCCTGGGAGAGGGACCATATCATGGAAATCGTAACGAGGTGATGCCTTTATTAAAGAGAAAAGGGGCAAAGAAGGAAACCCAGAGCAAACGCTGAAGGGAGGTGGAAAGAGCAGGGGGTGAGTTAACGTGCCCATCTCCAGGCTGGGTGCTTCCCACCGAGGACTCGCTGCTTTCTGGGCTCGCTCGGGAAGACGCTGGCTAAAATGGTCTTGAATGAATTCGAAAATAAAAGGAGAGCTTTTCAACAGGAGTGTATTCGGCAGCATTAACTGTGGCCAGCGGTTAATTTCTGCCCTTTTCTCATCCCTAGAAGTCCGCAAAGTGTCTTTAAGACTTGGTCTTTTGTTTTAGAGCCTGGAGAAAACTCTTTGTTCTTCCTTAGGGTTAGCCCAGTTCTCAGACTTGCACATGGCAATACTTGAATATCTCCACGTCGTGATATTAAAGATGGATATTCCCGCATTATTCGCATCATTGTTTCTATGACAAAAAGCACCGAGTTCATACATAGTAAAGACGTCTTTTTTCTGACGCCTTCACGTTGAGAAGCTGAAAAGGTATTTTACTGAAGTTCGGCTAAATTGCAGGAACAGGTTCACCCAGAGGACAAATTTTCTATTCGATTAGTTGTATTTCAGCCGGGAAGAGTGACCTCTAAACCCTTAACCTTTTGGACCCAAACTACCCTTCCCTTTCTCTGGCATGGAGAGCAGCTAGCAGCAGCAGCGCTTGAGGAGGGAATTCCTGAGACAAGTTTTCAAGTTTTGTTACACCCGGTTCCTGCGGTAGCGGCCTTTCGTCTCCAGAGTTGTCCAAAGCCTTCCCTTTGCTCTTCATACCAATCTAGGGAAAGAAAAAAAAAAAGGGGGGGGGGGGGAGAAGGAGGGAAAAAAAAGGAAAACCTCACTGGCTACTCTTCTTGAAAATCCCCCTCCCGGACCCCCGCTGTTTACTTAAAGTCTGTGATAAGCTGGCTGGGAGCAGGGCAAACGTGTTATTCGAGAGAGAGCTACCAACTTTAGCATCTGTGGCACATTTCTGGAAAATAATGGCCTTGGATAAGCAAATCCTTGCTTTGTGCTTCTTATCGACCGAGATGGCTCCCGAAGTTAAAGGACCAAATTCTGCTCCCAGATTTCCTTCCCCCGCCCACTGAAGTCAAACAGGGATGTAGCTGCGAGCAGAATTTGTCTCATTGTCTTTTGAAATGTTAATATCTCCAGGACGAGTGTTGAGTTCAGCAGGCGCAGCTCTTACAACCCTGTTTGCAAGTCCCCTTTGAGTGATGCTGGGGCACTGTAAGTTTACATAGTTTTAATTGCGCTGTAAGCTCGAAAAATACATGAACTGAAGGCAAAGTACCAAAAGAAATAGTTTCCAGCTGCCAATGTTCTGAAGGGTCAGGGACGTCTGCAATAACGACCAGGAGCACCCACTTGTCGTTGTCTCCCGTGCAAAATGAACCTGCGGTTTATTTTTGTGGGTTTTTAGCCCTTCTCCGGAGTTATTTTGTGTAGGAAGGGAAGCTGGTTGTTTTTGTTTATCATGGGTGAAACGCTGTGCATGGGAGCCTTTGTTAAACGGTCGCATTGTCCAGCAATACACTCGTCTCTGTTCAAGTGTGATGCTTTTTATAGACTTTGCCAATGTTTTGCTGCCATTGATTAAAGCGTTATTTATACTAATTGTGGCCTGTAGTTTTGATGTAAGCCCTCCATATGCATTTGAAATAATAAAAGGTGTAGAGAAATAGATTCTGGTTTGTACCTTGAACAAACAGTCCTTACAAGGTGGGTCTCTCTTCTGTGAAAATGCTGGTCCCTCCCATCATTATAGTGTTAAAAGATGAGTGACTCTGCATAGCATCCTTCCAAATGTCCCTTTGAACAGGTTTGCTGATTGCCCCAGCCATAATGGTGTGACTCTAGGCCAAGCTGGAGTCTATATTTACATTCGGGCTGCAGTTAAAAGTGCCTGTCATCCATTTGCTACTGCTTTGCATTTAACAAGCCCTCCTAGAATGCCTCCCGGATTTATGCATGTGTGGTGGGAGGCAAGGAGCCACACCTGAAGTCACCTCGATCCCCACACAGATGTGTGCCTTTTAGGTGAGTCCTGGAGGGGATCAATTCAAAGCAGAAATGGGAATTTGAAATTGAAATGCGGTGCGTAGCTTTCTCTGGGCAGTACGCTTCACTTTTCCAGCCGGTACAAACGAGGGATCACAAGAAAAGACAGACTTGGGGGAGTTTAAACTTTCCCGTGCACCTAAGGCAAACATCATTTTTTTCTCCCCTGCGTAAGCCCCTCAGACAATAACACATACCCCTGGCCGGGAGAAGTCGATTGCACTGGGTTTGTCAGAAGTATTTGTCACCGAGGACTTGTCCTCTCCCGGCGCGCGGTCAAGGCACGAGTCCAGAAGGCCAGTGCCTGGCGCAGGCCGGGCAGGAGCGCGGCACGCAGAGCCAGGCGTGTGCCCTCGCTGCCTGGAGTGCGCGGAGGGGAGGGCGCGTGTGCGTTTCCAAGCACGCACTCGCTGAGTTGAAATGTCGAGGCACATTTTGTGATTATACTTTCTCTCTCCCCTGTTTAATGGCTCCTCCTGTTACTCCCGATACATCAATACGGTTCTGTATATTATATCACCACTAGTCGTTAAGGTAAGAATGAAGAGGAAAGGCAGAGTCAATAGCAAAGCCCACTCACTGTACAGTACAGTAAATAGGGACCTCTCGGTGCAGAGCCACACTGCTTCCAACGGCCATGTTGGTTAGCCCTTTCCCCTGATTTTTTTCCTCCTTTTTTCCCTTTTTTTTCCCTTCCCCCCCAAGCCTAGAGACCAAAATAATCCTGCTAGGAACAGTCATAACAGGCAGAATTTCAAAGTGCAAGGAAGATGATAAGAATAGATTTCTACAAGTCCTGACCACGTGATTTGCGAAATAATTAATTCAGCACGTCCCTTAAGAAACACGGAGTCGTCATTAATCTGCCAAGCAAAGGACTCTATCAGACTTGAAAACTGAAGAGATCCCAAGAATATAATATACAAAGGGTGCAGTCCCTCTCTCTGCACACCTAGCTCTTTGGTAGCTGCCGAAAAAGAGACGCCGGTACGTAAATATTTTTTACTTTTATTCCTTCTTATTTAAGCCTTAATGAACTCAGCTGTCAAACGCTTGACAAATAGGGCACGCTGCTTCCTGGTTTCCAGCTCGGCAGCGGCCGGGAACGGGACCGGGCGCAAGCGGTGACCTTTGCTTCCCAGGGAGCGGGGGGAAGAGGGCGAGCGCGGAGCAGCGCGGAGCCGCGCGGAGCGCCGCGGAGGAGGCAGCCCGACCGCCGCCCGGGGCGGCGGCGCTGGCCGCGGCCGCCTGCGCGGGGAGGCGCGGAGCGGCGCGGAAGGAACAATGCGGCTGTCAGGGCGGCCGCTGCCCGCTCCCACCGGCGGGGAAAGGCCCCCAGCTCCTTCGCAAGCGGGGTCGTAAATTTTGCCGTGCGTCTTGACAGGGGGGCTGCAGCGGGGCGGGAGCCGGCGCCGAGCGCGCCTTCCCCCCGCCGCCCGCACAAAGGCCGGCCGCCCGGCCCCGGCCCCGGCCCCGGCCCCGGCCCCGGCCCCGGCCCCGCTCCCCCGGCCACCCTGCCCGCTCCTGCCCGGCCGGCTCTGCCCGCTCCTGCCCGGCCGGCTCCTGCCCGGCCCGCCGTCCGGCTCCCCCCGAGCTGCGGAGGAGCCCGGCGCAGCCGGCCCCCGAAGCGGGCACGCCGCCTTTCAAGTCCCCGAGCGGTAGCCCGGACGAGGGGGAGAATGGGGTTTGTGTCTTCACACAAAGCCACTCTCCGCAAACTCCGTCGAATATGGGCGACGAGGCTGAGATTTCGCTGTGAAATCCCAGGGTCAGCTGGAAATACTTTCTGCAAACAGGATATTCTTTATTATCCCTTGCTGGAGTAATTTCTAAAAAACCCTAGATTGTAGCTTTTTATTACTTCCGTTTCGGTGGCAGGACAGAGACAAAGTTTCCTATGTTATGAATTATACATTCAAACAATAACACATTAATTCAATTATTCAAAGATGACAAATGTTTATGTGCTTTGGTAGTGACTAAGGAACAGATTTGCTACTTCACGAGAACTCCTACATTTTTATCAATGAAGTTTTATATTATCCTGTTGGTCCGGGAAAGAAACCAAACTCCACCAAGACACGCAGTAAAAAGGACCCGAACATAAATCGCAGCCCTTTCATAAGAGCGTTTATTCCCGCATATAGCCCGGGCTATTTTATCAGTTTGACAATTGCCGGAGTTGTTGTTATAAATCATCATAAGTAATTCCTGAAAGGGTGCGAGGCTGCTGGGGGGCGGGCGGAGACTGTAAATCTTTCTGTTTTATTGCTCTATGAACATATGCTCCGATTGAAGAAGTCTTAGATCCTTTACTGGAGACAAATTCGCGCAAAGCTGGAGTCCCACCAGCCAAAGGATTAACATTTCCTTAATACTTTTTCAGTCCCCTCTACGATGTCTTAATTCTGGTGGCGGTGGCGAAGGTGCTCCTTTCTTTCAGCCGTCCTCCATTTTCACGTTAAATTTCGCTTTTTTTTTTTTCTCTTTCCCCCTAGATTTTAAAAAGACACCCGAGGGCTGTGGGGCTTTTTCCAGGGGGGTCCGAACTGCCCTCCAAAAAAGCATTTTCTTCTGAATCCTTTTCGTGCTCTTTGCTCGACCGGTGCCCAGCTTTTCCCTCGCACTTTTGTGTAGGAAGCGAAAGACCTCTCCGTCATCCAAAATGTCTAAACAGCGGCCAGAATTATGTTCGGCTTTGTGTGTATGTACACAAGTATGCAGAACACGCTGTGCGTGTAGGGGTTGCTGTATGTACACACAGACACGCGAGCGCGGGGGGCTCTGCAAAACTACCCAGACGCCGAAATATATGGCTGACGGAAAAGGATATAAAGAACCATTACCTCTTACTTGAGGCGAGATTTAAGTGCATCATTTCGAAGAAATATAGGATTATAAATCCGAAGCCGTACACAATAATTTACATTGAACTTATGTTTCCATCACTGGACTCCAATCTTTCTATAACTGGTTTGCAAAGTCAGGAAAAGCAATGTAATTTAGATAAATGTTACAATGCACTTACGGTTAGTATTGTAAGGTAATACGTTACTGTCACATCCCCATGCTTTGGATGGTAATGAAATCATAGCAGATGTTAGATTAGGTGTGGTGTATTTATAGCCACAGATATGTTAGAAAAATCAAACAGAGGAGCTAGTATAATTTTTTTTTCCTGCCGAACTGGAATTGTTGGGGAGCTTTGTGGGCACCCATGACGGATATACATCGGGTTTGCTCTATGTCTCTTCATACACACGGAGAGGGGAGGCAGGCTCAGGGCAGTCGCACACACGCACAAATGTCATGAGCTTTTTTTCTCCCAACGCTTCTTTAGCCTCCAGACAGGGGTAGTCCCCGCTGCCCCGCAGCTTCCCGGGCCGGAGAAGGAGAAAACAAAAACCCGCGCACGCCGGCGAGCCCCGGCGCCTTTCCGCCAGAGCAGCGCTGCTGCGGAGCTGCCCCCCGGCGCGGGCTCCCGGCTGCAGCCGGCCCCGAACACCTCCTCCTCTTTCTCCGCCGGGAATTCCTGCGCCCTTGGGATCACCCCGCCCGCGGAATTCACCTTCCCCCGGCTCCGCCGGCCCGGCGGGGCGCGTAAGTGCGGGGGCCGCTGCCGGCCGCCGCGGCGCGGAGCTCCGCGGGAGGAGAGCGGGCTCGGCAGCGCGGCCGGGCGGGCCGGTGCGCGGCGCGCGGAGCGCGGGGGGCGGCCCGCCCCGCGGGTCCCGGCGCGGCGGCCCCGCTGCGCGGGGGCGCGGGCGGCCGCGGGGAGCGCGCCAGCCTCGGCCCCGGCGAGCTGCCTCTGCGATCACGTGGGCGAATATGCCTGTATTTTAAGGCAGTGCCTATATTTCTGATTATAAAGGGGTTTCTCCCGCTCGCCCCCCAAATTCATCAATGGCCGCACGGTTTAAAACCAAAACAAAACACGAGCCGGCCAGTTGCTGCCTGTGGTTCCGGGAGGCTGATGGCTAAAGGGTTGTGTGTTGATTTTTTTTCTTTTTTTTTTTTTCCTTTTTTTTTTTTTGAAAGCCCAACAAATTCCGATTTCCACTCGCTCTCTTTTATTGGTAGTTGAGCCTGAGCCTGTTTTCGTTCTATCGGGAATTCTGGTGTATGGAAATGTCTGTAAAACCGCAAGATCAGGTTTAGGGGAGTATTGTCTGCAGACAAAGGGTGAAGGATATATTCTAAGAACTGCAAGCACAGATCCTGAAAAGTGAGGAGCCCAGGTTTATGATAAATTGATACACAGGTAAGCAACTGCATGACAAAATGGGACCTTTAACCACAGGGGCTGCATTATCGCCTTTGCTCAGAGACTGTCTGGAATTTGTTTGCAATCTCTGCCCATAACGGCTGCAAATGCATGGAGTGGTCTCCACCTCCTTGAGCGTTTTAAGGTCTATCTTCTTTCTATTGTGCTCTTTAAACAAGAAGTGGACTCCTTCCCAAAGGCTAGGGGAAGACGTTTATCCCTACCCTTTTCCCAATTTGCGGTGGTTTCAGGAAGGAAATTACAAATAAGCAAAGAAACGAGGGAGAGAGAACTTTGCTAGATGCTCCCATTGCCAAAGTAAGATTGAGCATCATGTTAACGCGTTGCCGTGGATAGCCGGGCAGGGGGTAGCCGCGTTGATTTGTAAAGGGCGATTTAAAATAGGCTCATCGGTAATGTAGCCCCTACGTAGGGTCTCTTAAATATTCTTGCCAAGCGCCTTCCCGAACCTTTTCCCCTCGCCGTGCATTCGTGTTCCTCAGTGGCTGTTGTTTTCCTCCCCCAGTTGTTTTAGTGTTGCTGTTACCGGTACACTCATGCCTTCGAGTTACACAGGCTGTTTGCAGCACGGCTTGATGTTTATCTACCGAGAAGTTTCTTGCCCTGCATTTGTGCGGTTTGATCAATAAGGCGCTGGGAAGGTGCCTGGGGGGGACCGGTGCCTCTCTGGGCGGGCTGGGGGAGCTGGAAGCGGCCACACAGCCTCCCCGCACACATTTGCAGCTCAGGTCCCTCTTGGGCTGTTGCAACCAGCCCGGCTCTCCCAGGAGCGCCCGTTTCCACTGACTTGCGGCCTGCCTGGAGCCCGGGTGAACTCTCGGTTACGTTTGCTGGAGCCCCCGCGTAAAGCCCGGCTTTGTGAGAGAGCCGGAGAGCCGGAGTGGGTGTAAGGCTGCGCCGGACCCTGCCCGCCCCGAGTCACCCGGGCGAGTCCCCCGTGGGGGCCGAGGTGCCCCGCGGGAAAGGAAGGAGACAGGAGGCTGAGGCTAAGGGGAGAAAGTTGGGCTGGTTATTTTTTCTTTCTGTTGCGTGTTGCTCTGCTCGATCAGAAGTTAAAGGCAGTGAACATTTTTCTTAGCTGTATGCCTCCAAGCTGCTGGCCTGCCAAGTTAGTCAGCTGAATCCAATTACTGCAAGCAGCATTTCATTTGGCTCGATGGAAGCACTCACTTATAACTTCACCCAAAATTTCAATAATACCTATATTGGGCCCACGCCTGAATAATTCTAAAGATTTCCCTGGGTTTAGCTCTGGCAACTTCTCTGAGGTCGGGTCTGCAGGAGCGGCGCTGGGAGCAGAGCACGACCCCGGTGCGGCCAGGCTCCCCTCTCCGCAGAACAAACTTTGGGGGCTAGTCCTGTGGCCGTGGCAATCTTGGTATTTGGCCGGGCTCTCGCCAAGTAAAGAATGTCTAGAGCAAGAAGGCCGTCACTTGTGAGGCTGAGGAGCTGCTTCAGAAAGGGATGAGAAGTCGATAATTAATTAGGCACAAAATGAAAACTTACCGTGTTAATCAACAGCGGCTAACAATGACTCGGTTTGCAATATTATGATCTCTCCACTCAAGGGCTAAGGTGCAGCCCAACTTACGCTGCCTTCGTACTCCCTGTAAAGTGCTATTTCTAATGAACTCTCTTTAAAAAAAAATAAAGCACTTAAAGTTGACGTACACCCACGTGAATATATTATATAAGACGTTACCGGGACAGGCCCGGGCCGAGAACCTGAGCGAGCATCATGTGTAATCATGAAGCTCCACTTCCCCAGCTCCAGTTTGGCAGCATAAATTAAGGTGATTTGGAGGAGGAATGTTGCATCCTACTGGGTTTGGGTAGGGAGAGAGAAGACTTGGTGGAAAGTTGTAAGGTCTGTTGTGTTGTGAGCTATTGGAGGCGCTTCCGTTGGTTGTTCATTAAGTGGTGAGTTATTGCTGTACGAGCCAAAGGTCATTTCAAAGGCTTATGGTGGCTAGATATCGTCTTTATAATGACCTGGGCTTCTTTGTGGGGGATTTTCTGGCACTCTTAAGTTCTTAAAGTCCTGAGTCGACACGTTACACAGCTAGATGCAAAATGCTCATTTCGAGCCGCAAATATTTGCGGCGCGTTGTCAGCGCTGGGGTTTCTTTGCTCATCTTTCTCTCTGTCTTAACCGGGGGCGGAAAGGAGAGACCCGCGCTAGCTGCCTTTCCGCGGAGCGCTCCGCGGGCCGCGGATGCGTGGGTTGTGTCCGACGGGGGTGACGGCAGCTCCCCTCGAATGGCGCTCCCGTCCCCCCCGCCCCGTGCGCTGCCTCTCCTCTCCCCTCCGCGCCCCGGGCCGGGCCGGGCCCTCGGAGAGGCAGGGGCGGCTCCGCGGCCGCGGCCGGTGCGCGGGGCCCGGCGGAGCGGCTGCCTCAGGCCGCCCTGCCCGGGTCCGACCCGCAGCCCGGGTATTTTGCTCGTTCGTTTGCTCCCCGCCTCTCTCAAAGCGCTATTAATAAATGAAGAGAAACATCTGCCCTTTGTCTGGTAAAAGATCTGACGCGGACGGAGAGACACGGTGAGGGGCTGCGGACGAGAGGTGCATTTATTAACAAAGTCCTGAGGAAGAAAGTCCAAAACAAAGCCGTTTCCGCTGAGAGTTCTCCCTTCTGTTGCAGGTCCGTGCCCAGGGATTATCCAAAGGAACCTGAAGATCCTACCCACACAGTTAAAGTCAAAAATCAAGAAAAAACATAAGTGTGGTGAGTTCTCTGAATTTCCTTCCCCCGGCGCGACAGGCCCTCCTTCACAGGGAGCGAAGCCCGGCCCGGCCGCCGGCCCGCCGAGCGGGGAGCGGGGAGCGCGGCTCGGCTCCCCCCGGCGCCCCAGACGCTCGGGCCCTGCCGCCGCCCTCACCGCCGAGCCGGCAAGAGCCCGCGGAAAGTCCCGCTGACGGCTGCCCGTGGTCAGAGGGAGCCGAGCCGAGCCGGGCTGGGGAGCGGCCAAGCCCTGGACCCAGCCGGGGGCAGCGGGGGGCTCCCCGGGGCGGGGGTGGGCTCCGGTTTAAGAGGGACCCCACGTCGGCCCCCGCTCCATGCAGGAGCCGGCCCCAACCCCCGCCGCTCCGCTGTCCGCGGGGCCCCTCCGCCATCCCCGGTGCTGTCAGCCCCCCCTCAAAGGCGAGGACCCCCCCCCCCCCCCGGCTCAGGCTCAGCCCCAGCGGTGGGTGCCCGGCGGCCCGCCCGGGGCAGAGGGTGCCCATCGCCCGGCTCCCCCGCCGGCGGTCTGGCGCGGCGGCCAGCTCCGGCGGCGGCTCCAGCGCTTTCCTTATATACGGGGCTGCCCCGGGCCGGCGGCCGGGAAACGTGCCGAGCAGGGGATTCTTTTGCCGGGGTCCCTCCTACGCGCCGGCTGCTTTGCACTTCTGAAAGTGCCGGGGCTTGGGAAGAGTTTTCCTTTTCATTCCTGGCCGGAGCGTTTACTGCCACGGCGCTAGCAGTCATAAATTTTGTTACAAACCGCAATGACAGGTGCATTGATATGCGCCCTGAGAGCTCCGGCTGCTTTAATAACCGCTCCGCTGGCCGCTCTCACCGCCTCTTATTTATTCGGTATCATATTAGATATTGATCCTAAGCAGAATTAAGTGTAGTGGAAGTTTTAGTGGAGAACTGCTTAATATGAGAGTGGCGGGAGGAAAGCGACTGGCAGTGCCGGGCCGGTGCCGGTGTGGGCCGGCCGCGCTCCGCGCACACGCGCGGGCGGACGCGTGGGCTCTCGGCTGCTCCCCAGATAGGGCCGTGAGAGGGTCGGTAACCTCGAAAAGCGCTGGAACGAGTGGCAGGACAAAAAGCCCCATTATGGTGTGCAGCGCCTAACAGTTCAGATGAGGTTAACCTTTCTGGAGAGGAGGAAGGGAAATCTGAAACACAGACATGGATACTTTGCGGTTTCCTACCCTCCGTGCCTCCAAGCCCACCTCCCACGGCTCGGTCTCGCCATTTGGATGTTACTTTTTTTTTTTTTTTACTTTTTTTTTTTTCCCCCTGGAGGCTGTTTCTGGCCAAACCACCAAGTGTTGAGCCCCTGCTTTGGTGTTACCTATAAAAACATCACCCCGGGCCTTGCACTCGTGGAAAATCAAACCCTGGAAAGCTCTCCCTCTCCCTCTTTCTCTGCCTCTCTCTCTTTTTAAGATCTAAAGATGAGCCACCAAACAGTTGAGCATTGTCCATGTGATTTATGGCCCATAGCCTCCTTTTTAGGTTCAAGCAGAGTTCACAAGCAGTTGGTATTTCAGAAAAGAAATAAGGCTTTTAACAGCTTAACAGCAATATTCTTTCTTAAGATTCTGCGTATTCTTTTGGGAACTATATTTTACAAGGCACATAAAAGCCTACGTTCAAGGCGGTGTTGTGCTAACAAAAGTCCTCAGTCCAGACCGCTCCCGAAAATGTAGATGATAGAAGTGGAAAAATGAGGGACAGAGGTATTTTGCACAAAAATACTTTCAAGACTCGTCAAGATTATCACAGCATATTAAAACTCATCTGAATCGCCACCGTCCATTTCCACTGGCATTTTTAAACTAAAATTTTCCGAGAGAGGAAAATAGCTCTTTTCCCATTTCCATCAGCTTCACAGATCATCCCAAGCTTTTGTTCAGGGAAGAAAAGGACCCCGGCGGTTTGTGACAGGGGATAAACCGCCGAGAGCGGCCGGGGACGGCAGCTCGCTGAGGTTATTCTGAGTTATACAGACGTGCGTCCCGGTGAATTTTAGAGAACAAATCAGCGGTACTTGGCCGTACCACTTGCTGCAGGAGAAAGAGCAGTACTCCGGTAGTATTGCTTAAGTATAGGCTGGAGAATGGTAATAATCGGACACTGTTCAAAAATTCCTGGCTACTCTTCTCTGGTATGTTAATAGGCTTAAACCCTGAAGAAATACAATGAACTCTTAAGATACGTTGAGTTACAGACTTACATTGTCAGGCGAAGTATGTGCTAACTTACAAAATTACTAAAAATGTCGGAGAAACCCCCTATCCGACAAGAAAAATAAGAACAGGGAATACTAACAAGCCGCAACAAAATCGCGGAACACTTTCTATCTTGCAACAAGCGCAGAGAAATTTCGGGAGCAAGAGGGGGAAAGGGAACAGCACCCTGCCCCACAGCGTCTGCCCTCAGGGCGCTCCGGGCCGCCCGTGCGTTTTCGGTCTGAGCAGCCTGATCGGGCGGCCGGGGGGGCGGGGAGCGGAGCGCCGTGAGTCGGCAGGCTGGAAAAGGAAGAGAACCCCCTAAAACTCATCTCCAGCCGCTCAGGTTCTTTCTACGGGGGACAAATAAAAGGGAGGAGAAACGTTGGGTGAGGGAATTTAATTCATCACAGAATTAAAATAGGGGAGCTGACCTGCGAGTTCCTTTATAGTGCAAAGTGAAGGGAGTGAATGGCGCCGGTTACACTTTAACTCCGGAGGAATCCGGGGGAAGAAGGAGGCCGGGTTTACAAAGGGGACGGGATTTTTCTGCCTCTGCCCGGCCGCAGCCCGGGCTCAATCCATCATGTCAGCCGTGCGCTGCCGTGCGCACGCGTGCCGGGCGGGCGGGCGGGGGGTGCCGGGGGGGCTCTGGGCCGAAGCGGGCCGGCGGGTGCCCGGGGACAGCGCCCGGCGCGGCCTCGCCTTGCTCACCGAGAGCCCCGGCCTGCAGCCGCCGGGGCCGACCCAGCGACACTCGCGCGGCAACGGTCCAAAGACAGAACAAAGCGAGAACACGTCCCCCAAAATGCCTCAGAAGGTGGCCGCTGGGAAGTCCCGCCAATGTGTCCCCGTTGCCCCCAGCACCATCGCTCTCGGGCGGCTCCTTCCCCGCTGTCCCCTGGTCCTTCCTTAGCGGGCCCCGCTCCCTCCCTGGCGTGCCCCGGTTTGCCCTGGCTCCTGCCTGGTGACCCTGCTCCTTCCCTGGCGGCTCTTGCTCCCTCCTTGGCGACCCTGGTCCTTCCCTGGTGTCGCCTTGTCCTTCTCTGGTGGCCCCTGCTCCTTCCTTGATGTCCCCTGGTCCTTCTCTGGCGTCCCCTGCTCCTTCTCTGGTGTCCCCTGGTCCTTCCTTGGTGTCGCCTTGTCCTTCTCTGGTGGCCCCCGCTCCTTCTCTGGTGTCCCCTGCTCCTTCTCTGGTGTCCCCTGGTCCTTCCCTGGTGTCCCCTGCTCCTTCTCTGGTGTTCCCCGCTCCTTCCTTGGCATCCTCTGCTCCTTCTCTGGTGTCCCCCGCTCCTTCCTTGGTATCCTCTGCTCCTTCTCTGGTGTCCCCTGCTCCTTCCCTGGTGTCCCCTGGTCCTTCTCCGGTGTCCCTGCTCCTTCCTTGATGTCTCCCGGTCTCTCCCCGCTGCCCCCCGCTCCCACCCCGCCACCCCCGGGCCCACCGGCCCAGCCGAGGCTGGGGGTGCCGGGGTGCGGGGCGTGCCGGGCCCGGCCCGGCCGCTCCCGGCCGGCGCCCCGCACTGAAGGTCTCTTTTGTGTCCCCGCTGTCCCCCTCCCCAGGTGGCTGCGAGTGGCCCGGGCCGACGACGTGAGGCGCGGGGCGGCGGTCAATGTTATTTGAGCGGGGGCCGCGGGCCTCGGCGATCGCAGAGCGGAGGATGCAGAAAGCCGCCTACTACGACAACGCGGGGCTCTTCGGGGGCTACACCTACAGCAAGGCCGACGCCTACCCCTACGGCGCGGCCCACCAGCCCTACGGCCAGGCCGGCCTGGACGGCGAGTACCCCGGCTCCGCCTGTTCCGTCCAGGGCTCGGCGCCCGGCCGCGCCCCGGCCCACAAGGGCAGCGAGCTGAGCGGCAGCTGCATGCGGACGGCCGGGGGCGGCCCCGGGGGCAGCCAGCCCCCGGGCATCGGCGAGCAGCAGCCCCCGGCGCTGCCGCCCTCCTCCCCGCCCAACCCGCCTCCCAGCGCGCCCCCGCCGAAAAAAGCCAAGGGGGGCCCCAACTCCTCGGGCTCGGCCACCGCCACCCTCAGCAAGCAGATATTCCCCTGGATGAAGGAGTCCCGGCAGAACTCCAAGCAGAAAAGCACCTGCGCCCCCTCAGGTAGCCCGACACCCCCGCCCCGGCCCGTAGCCCGCCCGGGGAGCCGGGCTGAGCGCCTCGGGCTGAACCCCTCGGGCTGAGCCCCCCCCCCCCCGGCCCTGCGCCCCGTCCCCTTCTCCTCCAGCTGCCGTCGCCCCCGCCCCTCGCTCGGGGGTCGGGCGCCGCAGGTGGGGCAGGCCGGGGGCTGCCGCCCCGCTCCCCCCCTGCCAGCCCGGCGGCGGCAGGCGCTGCCCCGAGGGGTCCCGGCAGCCCCTGGGCGGCCGCTGGGGGGCCCCGGGGGGAGGCAGCCGCGGGGTGGGGTGGGGGGTGCGGGCAGGGAGGGGGGGGAGGCCGCCCCCGCGCCCCCCTGCGCCCCCTCCCCGGGTGGCGGCAGAGCGAGCGGGGGCGGCGGGGCTCCGGGGGAGCCCGGGGGGGGGGCTTTCGGGGGGGACCAACGGCTCTTTGTGGCTCTTCTCCCCGCAGGAGAGAGCTGCGAGGACAAGAGCCCCCCCGGGCCGGCCTCCAAGCGGGTGCGCACAGCCTACACCAGCGCGCAGCTGGTGGAGCTGGAGAAGGAGTTTCACTTCAACCGCTACCTGTGCCGGCCGCGCCGGGTGGAGATGGCCAACCTGCTCAACCTGACCGAGCGGCAGATCAAGATCTGGTTCCAGAACCGCCGGATGAAGTACAAAAAGGACCAGAAAGCCAAAGGCATCATGCACTCCCCCGTCGGACAGTCCCCGGACCGCAGCCCCCCCCTGAGCGGCCCGAACCACGTCGGCTACTCCAGCCAGCTCCCCAGCGTCAACAGCCTCAGCTACGACGCGCCCTCGCCCACCTCCTTCGCCAAATCCCAGCAGAGCATGTACGGGCTGGCCGCCTACACGGCGCCGCTGAGCAGCTGCCTGCCGCAGCAGAAGCGCTACGCGGGCGCGGAGTACGACCCCCACCCCATGCAGAGCGGCGGCGGCGGCGGCTTCGCCAACCCCAGCCTGCAGGGCAGCCCCGTGTACGTGGGGGGCAACTTCGTGGACTCGATGCCGGCCTCGGGCCCCATGTTCAACCTGGGGCACCTGCAGCACCCCTCCTCCGCCAGCGTGGACTACAGCTGCGCCGCGCAGATCCCCGGCGGCCACCACCACGGACCTTGCGACCCCCACCCCACCTACACGGACCTCTCCTCCCACCACACCTCTCAGGGACGGATGCCGGAGGCGCCCAAGCTCACGCATCTGTAGCGGGGCGGCGGCCGGCGGGGCCCGCTCCCCTCTCCATTACCTCACTTGTCGGACGGGACAGTGTTACTTTAAAGCTCTCGAGTGCCAACAGTATTAGCGGCTGCGTCTCCCCTAGCAGCTCCCTTCTCCCTCCCGCAGCCCCGAGCAGGTCCGTGAGCAGGAGCCCTTCTCTGAGGGCCGTTGTAAGCGTGACAGTGCAATACGCTGCGAGCCGGGGGACTGGTAAGCCGGTAGTGATGTGCTCGAAGGTAAGTCGTGGAGGTGCCGCGGTCTTCCGCGGCGCGTCACGCTGAGGGGTTTTAGACCAGTCGCCAGCGGTGGGAGCTCGCCCGCGCGCGGGCTTGCTTCAGAGAAGTTAAGTTATGAATTCCGCCGTAACGTAAGGGTCGCATCGGACTAAACGATATGTATTTATTATTTTAAGCGAGACATTTTTGTATCACTGATTATTTATCCTCGTCTTAATGTATTTATGTGGCTGTTTGTAGAGTTTCTTCACCAATACTTCGGGAGAGCGATTCAGGTCCGTGGTGACTTACATTTCACCTATTTAGTATATTCGGTCTGAGCTAGTTGAGAGAGTAGTCTTGAACAGTTGTAACAGTGGCTGGTGTTTGTAGTTTATGTAAGGATTAATTAAGACGGCAAGTCGTGAGTCGTTAATAGAGTAAAACAAACTGTGGCATCGCACAAAGAGCCGTTACACTTAAAAAAAAAATAATATCGAAAGTATTTTTAAAGTATTTATTTCTAACCGGCTGGCCCCACTCGAGCGCCTCGGTGGCTTGGCCGGCAGCTGGCTCGGCCCGGTGAAGCCACCTTTGGTTGGAAGCACAGCCGCTTTGTGGAGGCGATCTACAAAGTGGGGCGCTTGGCCATCTTGTTTTGGAACAAATCCTGCATACGAAAACCTCGGTGAGGTTAACGTTTATTTATTGACTGGGTATCTATCGCACATATTATTATTTCGGTGGGCTATTTTATTTTCTTTCTTTCTTTTTTTTTTTTTAATTAGGCTCTGGCTATCTGAAATAGGAAAGAAATTAGAAGCTTAGAACGCAAAAAAATTAGAAACCCTCTGATAGTGCTAATTTCATTAGGGTCTCCATAGCAATCTGCGCAGCAGCTGCCGCCTCCTTTGTTATTTATACTGTTGCCCTTATACTAACCATAAATCAATTTTTTAGACATCTTTGGAAGCCCGAGCTTTTCCTCTTGTTTTTCATAAACATAAACTTTGAAAGAAAATTGACAATCAGATACACACAGCCGAAGGGGAGCCGCCGAGGCGGGGTGAGGGCAGTGGCCGGGCGGTGCCGCCGCGCTCCCCCGCTGCCCGGTGAGGACGGTCCCATCCCTGGGGCACTGCCGCCTCTCTCTGCCACGAACGGGACAGCTAACACGGGGAAAAATAATAATAAAAAAAAAAATTTAAAAAAAAAAAAAAGGAGGGAAAAAAAGAAAGGAGGAAAAAAGAAAAAAAAAAAAAAAAGGAATGATGCTCTGAACCCTCGTGTTTCCTGCTTTCTAGTTACCCGGCTGTGTTGAATCCCTCGCTGGATTTACAGAGATACTTGTTTTGTAAACTTTGTCATTAAAGTCTCTTCCTGACGGTACATCTCGCTCCGAGAAGACTATTCTTATCTCTTTCTAAAAGTGTCGAGTTAAAGATTAATCCGAACTTCTGTATTCCCCACCAAACCGTATGACGCGCCACTTCCCAGTTTGACAAACACTGCAGCTCCTACTCCATCCTCTAATGACAGGACCTGGCATTCCTATTGTGAGAAATATTTTAACTCCTCCAATTCTGGTCAACACAGACAAGTTTTCTTTCTTTCTTTTCTTCTTCGTTTCTTTCTCCTCCCTGCTTTCTTCCTCGCCTTCTGGTATTTATGTTTGGCTGGACAGTAACGATTCGAAATATTACTTAGGGTTTTATTTTCCCCTCTGTGCAATTTTAACAATGTCGTGCTACGTTGAGAAGTGTATCTTTTGTTAAATTTCACTTTCACCCGAGCAAATTTGGATATATGTGTTGTAGATCTGTAAACAAAGCAGAACAGAATAAACTACTTTGTTCGGAGACATATTTTAACCATTTTGAGCCCTAAAATTGTTTTCTATGGAAGTTTTCACACAAATTGTTTCTTAGAAGCTGCAGCCAGGAGTAAACAAAACATACAAACAACGCAAAAAGTAAGGCTAAACACCACTCGTGAATTATGCTTCTGTAATATTCCATATATATATCTGTTTGTATCTCCAGAACTTTCTGTGATCAATGTACCCACGACTGAAATCATCCATGTAGGTTTTTTTGTGTGTTCTTGAAAACATGACATACTTCGCATCACCTGCTTCTACCTGCGAAATGGCAAGGCACCACCATTTCCGCAGGGCCGTCCCTGGTGTAACCCAGTGTGCTTTTCCCAAGCGTTTCCCACCTTCGTGCTCTGTAGGTTGTTCTTCAAACAGTGTCTCCTCTGACTTACACTATTAGTCCTTCATTAAATCTGTTAGGAAAGCGAAGGCCGTTTATAGATAGCCCTTCCCCAGATCTGAGGCAGAAGGGGATTTCAGAGGAACCTTGACCACAAACACGGTGTTACTGAGGCACACTGCTCTGAATTATTTTCATATTGCAGAAAGATGGGGTTTGCAGTTTCCAGTGGGGGAGGCAGAGGAGCATGTGCAAGGGGGAATCTTCTTGTAAATAAATTCACTTTCTTCTCCGTGACTCTGGCAGAGGTGTCTTGTTTGTAATGCAATAGAAGTCCGTGATGATAACCTAATTATAGAAGTAATGTTACTTTAGCGAGATCGCTGGCATTTTTACAATGTTTGTACAAGCATCAGCAATCTAGAGGAGAGACACACTTTGGCACAAGCCAGACTTTTTCTTGGCCCATCATTTAAAACCCATAAATTATAAACAACTCCCTTTCACACTCAATAGGAACTCACCTCCTTTGCAACAGCATCTGATGTGCTGAACTCCGGTCACCTATTTAGAACACAAATCGTCAGCCAAGGCCAGGCCTGGGGCTGATCCCAGCCTTGCCTTTCTTTGCAAATAGGAGCTGTAGCACCCCTTCCCCCCCTTCCCTGCTCCCTCCATCCATTCCAGACCCATAACAGGGTCACTGAGCCAGGGCCTCTCAATGCCAGCAGCGCTGCAGCAGTGTTTGGGATAGGAAGCTGCTGACAGCACCGGCTGAGAGGTGTCAGGGGTGCACTGAGCTTCAGCGAGGCCGTGCAGGTTCTCTTGTTCAGATCAGTGGGTTTTGGGTCTCCATTTGTTGGTTTGGCCCTTACAGTAACATACCATTTCATGGGGCCACAGCAGTTTCCCTGCTGCAAAAAGGAGATGAGGCTTTGTGTTAGCTCCGTGCAGTCAGTGCAGGGCTGAGCTGCCCCTTTGCACCCTGTTTCTTTTGAGGGGGGCCCCATCCATGACCCACTGTCTAGGGCCTGGTGAGCAGCACCAGGGCAGGGGGACCTAGGCAGGCACAGCCAGGGGCTCCCAGGGAGGCCACTATCTTGCAGATGCCACTTGTGTGGGGCTGGGAAAACAAAGCCAAATGCCTCCTGCACCATTAGCAAGTGCTGCCTGCACAGAGCACTGCAGACTCCCAGCCCTGGTCCCTGGGCAGGCTGGGGAGGGCGTCTGGGCCACCCCACCTGGCTGCCACCATAGGACCATGCCTGGGTCACCCGGGGCTGCAGGCAACCTTGTGCACCGGCGAAGAGGAGGCAGCTGGCTTCACACCCAGGAGGCAAGGACGGGCAGGGGGGAGGCTGGCTAAGAGGGAGCCCACCAGCACCAACCAGAAGACCCTTGACTTTCTTGGGGACCAGCTGGGTCACTGGAACCCCATGGCAAGAAGTCTGAAGGCAGGATCCGCCACTGGGGTCTCTGCACGCCTCCAGCCCCATGGGAAGCCCTATGAAACTGCCTGCAGGGATGTCCAGGCACCGAAGGGACTACTTGGCTAGGGAAAAAAGAGTGTAAAGGGGATGGGGCTGCTGAGCTACCGCTGGGAGGGTGCCTCGCTGAGAGCTGTCGGCTGGGGAGGGAGGGAAGGAGCTGCAGGTTGCAACGCTGTCCTTCTATGTGCCAGTGTGCCGTGTGTGCCCAGCGGCCGCACACAATGGCAGCCCGGCGAAGCTGCAGCGTGCTGCATGGCGGAGAGGCCCAGGCGTCCAGCACCACCGCCGCAGACCTGCCTGGGAACAAAAGCTGGCGCCAGACGGGCAGCACAAAGGGGCTGGTGCTGCCGGGGCAATTAGGGCCGCAGTGGTTGGCTGGGCACCACGTGATGTTGTATATTGATGAACCGGCTACCTCTGCTTTTAAAAGGCGTGAGATGGGCTGGACCAGAGCTCTGTTGGCCGCAGCCACTTTCCAGGGACTGAGCGGCAGGTTAATCCCTGAATGGGCAACGGCTCTCCATTCCCATGTGAGCAGCGGCAGTGGGTACGCCGTGGTCTTCGCTGGGAGTGGGGCTGGTGGGGGAGGGAGGGGACTGGCTCTATTAGTGGTCATCAATCACATGATGAGCACTTTTCACTTGACAGCGGTTCCTCCTACTTCTGGTTGGGCCTGAGCCAGCTGGGACTCTACCAGAAACCCCAGCCAGCAGAGGCAGAGCCCAGTCCCGGAGCCCGAGAGCCATGGAGTAATGTGGCAGGATGGGACCAAACCCCTTCGGTCACAAAAGCTGAGATGCAAAAGGGGACACAGCAAGGTGTCTGTGCCTGCAGGTCCTCAGGCCTCTGCAGATACTGCTTGGGAGAAAAGGTGGGTCTTTGTCTCTACCTTCAGAGCCCAGGGTCCCGTAGCTCCCTGAACTGCTCTGGGATGAACCCCAGAAAGGGTCAGCTGCAATGACCATAAGCACAAAGTTGAACAAAATTAGCATGGGATCTGTACTAGGCAGGATGGAGGTCTTCCAAGTAAAAAAATACTCCTGAATGTACAATTTGGATACTTGGGTTCATTTTTTCTTTATTTGCTGACGTGCAGTTTTTCTTGCAACAGCAGAAGTTTTGGGAGAGGGTAGACAACTCCATGCTGAGTGAGGTGTGCAGTCTAAATCTTTCCTCCAAGGAACCCAGGCCACCTTTTAGGACCTTTGGGAGCAAAATGGGCTAGGCAAGGCAGAAATCTTGGCTGCAAACCCTTTGACATCCCTGTTTTGCACACAGCAGTATGGCTTACCTTGATACCTTTGGGTTATCAATATGTATAATTTTTCCTTCCTACCAAATTCACAGCCATGGGTCAGGAAACAGGGCATTACATGGCACAGGGACCTGTGTGGAATCACTGTTCTGGGGAAATCCTTACAGAAGGAGGGAGAGACTTTCCTCTTGTCTGTATTCATGTAGAGGATCTTTGTGGTTAATCCCATGTGCTGGGAGAGCTGAGGTCCCTGTCCCAGGCCTGGTGAAACTGCCCCAGGGGTCAGCCAGGAAAGGGGAGCTTGTGGCAGGGAAATATCAACAACAGAGGGGAACAAGACCTTCTTCAAGAAGAGCACAAAGTACCCTGCCTGCCTGGAAGGGCTGTGCTTGTGCTGGAGCTGAGCCTGGCTCCCCCGGAGTGGCAGAACAATTCCCCTTCTTTGCCCTGGTGTCTGTACATCCCTGGTTTTATTCACACTTTACAAAATAAATTTCCCAGGGCTTCTCCTCCTTCTTCTCTGATAGCCTTTCTCTCAGGGGCCTCTGATGGTTTGCCTGTGTTAACACGGCCAGTGCTTAAATCCCCAGTGTTTGCTTGCCTCTCTTCGGGATGCCCATCCACACCCTGGCTGTCTCCACTCCGTGGATGTACATCTCCATGTACCACTGAGAACCAGCTCTCCCTGGCTGGCAGTGTCGTGGCAGCAGAGGGGCAAGGACAAGGTCATGCTTGAACCAGACCTTCCACATCATTTTCCTGGGAGCTAGGGAGGGATCTGTTGAATCTCCTATGTGTTAGTTATTGTGACAAGCACAGAGGGTGGAGGCTTGCTCCAGAGAGGAAAGGCAACATGCCCCAACCTCAAAGCAGTCCCTGTGGCTCAGGGCTGCCATTGCCTTCAACATGCGTGCTGCTCAAGCAGCCTCCTCAGGGCACTGCTGCTAAGTGTCTGCACCCAACATGGCTTAGGGCTTTTTGGCTGGGCTTGTTCCTACATCATGTCTTAATTTCACAGTGGCTGTCTCAGGCTTTGCAGTGGTCCACATGTTTCCAGAAGCGTGGTGGCACAGGGCTTGGTTTAGTCCATTGTTCTCACGGATGTTTCGGCTCCAGCATCTCCCCTGGCTTGTGCCATCACTGCACTTCTTGCACAGACGTGCCTAAACCTCCCAGCCATTCTCAAATTGCCTTTGACAGCATCATGTTCCTCCCACTCTTCTTTTTAACCCGCTTTTCTTCTTCCTCCTTTGACTTCCAGGGACTCTTTCCCAATAGACCTCTTGCAAAAAACCAGCTGCAGTCGCTCAACTTCCTATCACTGGGACTTAGCAATTTAAGTCTGAACACTGTGAAATTCAGGAGCGTAGAAAATTGCATCCCCCTCAAAAGCCAGAGCAGCAACAAGAGATGCTTTGCCTGCATTTAGCCACTGATTTCTGCTTTCCTCATCCTTGAACAGTCCTGCAAAAACAAACAGGTAACGAACGAGAAACTCGGTAACAGAATCCAGCTGGGTGTATGGAGAGATCATATGTTGGTGTGAGCGCGGACAGCTCTTCTAGCATGTAAAACACAGCTTTAGGTGTAATTAAACCAGTTGCGTTCTGCAAACAGAAGACTCAAGTAAAGCAGCAGCCCTCCTCTGGAGCTAGTGCTGTTTGCTTCACTGTGGGGAGGAGTTTTTACAGCAGGGGAGACTGAAGAGCACAGATGCTCTCCTGCGTGGACAGCCTTTCTCTACTAAAGAGAAAGCCTGGTGTTCCTGGGCTTCTGTTTTGTCAGAAGAAGACATTTTCCAAACCACTCTGATTGCCATGGGTGTGCTGAGCAAGTTAGTATATTCCAGAATTTAACCCCTCCCCCAAAACGTAGGTTTCCTGACAAGGTATATTTGATTTAAACTGTTATTTTAATCTATACCTGCATCCTCTGCAGATGGAAACGTAGGTGATACCCCATTACTAGCACAGTAGGGTAGCACAGCCCCGAACAGTGAACAAGTCTGCGTCTGGAGACCACCTAACTTCAGGACTCTGGGCTTACAGTGACTGCTCTGTCTGTAGGCTCTGAGTCCCAAGCACATTAAAACAGTAATCTGTATAGCCAGCCTTTGCTCTGTAACAGTTGCTTTATAGCAGATGGGCTGGATGAGCTGGGGAAAAATGGGGGCTGATAGAAGGCCACGTCGCTGGTCAGAGGCCATATGTAGGGAAGTGCTCCCGTGTCCTTGCAGGCTTGTGTCTGCCTGTCCCAGGGATGTGTCCTCTCGGGGCCTCTGCAGGAAAGAAAATCAGGCCTGCTCTGAACCATCAGCTGGGCATAACAGCGTGGCAGCTGGAGCTGCCCAGCACAAGTCTCCATGGGAGAAAGTTGAGGCTGAGTCAGTGAAATGGTCTGGTTGTGTCTCCCCACAGTGTCCCTTCCCTGCCACCAGCCCAGCCCTCTGAAATCCGCAAAAGACCCAGTGGAATTTTTCCTTCTCTGGGGATCCTGGTTGCCCTTGCATGGCTTGCACCATGTCTGGTCCTTGCAAAATTTGTGGCCTCTTCCTGACCACAGGGAGCAGCAGTTTGGCCAAGAGCTTGTAGAGTTCTTCAGGCTGTTGAGTGGAAGGCACTGTATGATGGATGAAGGCCTTTCAGTTGCATGCTTTTATTTAGAAATAAAATAATTTTTGATAAGGTACCACCCTTGCATTTCCTAGCTGAGTCCACATCCACCTCCTAAGACTTAGAAGGCTACACGTCTAATTCAAAGCAGCATGAAATTCAAAGCCCTTCTTTGTGTTCCTTGTCTGTCCAGTACCAAGGCACCAAAGTCCAAGTGTGCTCTGCCCAGCGTGTGCTTTTGCTGTTCTGAACTGCGTTGACACATGGTTATCAGCCGACGAGTTGGATGAAACCCATCATCATCCAAATCAAGCATATGGGTAGCTAGGAACGGTGAAGCGTCACTTTTGGAGACATTTAGGGAAAGACGATCACTTTTGGAGTCCAGGCTTCATATCCTCCACGCTTGTTCCTGTTCACTGCCGTTCCGGGGGAATGAAAACCAAGAGAGAGAGTTGGAGGGTTTGGCTGGGCAGTGCAACTTGCTGCGCTCTCTGCCAGCTGCAAACGCTCAGTAAACAATGCCGAATCGCCAAGGGAAAAATGAAAGCCCATTAACGGGGTGAGCCCGGGGATTCACTTTCGAGAGGCTGCAGAGCACTTATCTGATGGAGCGAGACCATTAAGCGCCGCGAGGTGCAGCAACCCCCCTCCGCGGGACAGGCGGAGAGCCTGGGGGTGCCTGCCCAGCCCGCCGCGCCCCCGCCTGCTCCCCCGGGATGCGTGGGCTCCCGTGGGAGCCTCCGGGGGCCTGGCCGACAGCAGGGCAAGGGGAGGGGGCAGAGCTGCCCGGGGGCGGCAGCTCGGGTAGCAGGAAAGCGCCGGCTCACCCACCCTCCAAAGTCCCGGCAAGCGGCCCCGAGGTGCGCGGCGGCTCCGGCGAGTCCGGGGCGAGCGGCCTGCCCCGGGGGAGGGCCCGGGAGGGCTCGGGGGGACTGCCCACCCGCAGCCCCGCGCCGGCCCCGGGCGGCCGGGCGTGGGAAGGGGAGCCGGCGGCGCCCGGGACCCCCGGTGCGGGCTCCCCCCGCTGGCTCCCATTGGCCGCGGGGCGGGACGTGCCGCCCCGCTCCCGACCCTATATTAGGGCAATATTGCCCCGGCGGGGCGCGGGGAGCGGCGCTGCCCCGCGGGCCATGGACCTGGGGTACTTTCCCCTCGCCTTCCCGTCGGGGCTGTGCCGCGGGGCCCCGCAGCCCCCCTACCCCCGGCGGGGGGACGGCGCCTTCCTGGCGCTGGGCACCGCGGCCAGCGCCGCGCCCCCCCCGCCGCCTGCCTGCGCGGGGGCGGCGGGGTACGCGGCCGGCCCCCCCGCGGCACCGGGCCCCGGCTACCGGCCGTCCCGCGGAGCCGGGCCGCCGGGCTACGCCACGTCCATTTTCCCCGGGAGCGGCCGCCCGCCGCCGCCGCCGCCGCCGCCGGCGGAGCCCGGCCGCCCCTGCCCCGGCGCGGGCGGCGGGGGGCCGCGGCGCCTCTCGCCGTGTCCCGGGGCCGCCCCCGGGCCCGGCTCCCCGGCCCCGGCGGCGGCCCCGGCGGCGCCCCGCACCTTCGAGTGGATGCGAGCGAAGCGGAGCCCGCCCGGGAGAAGTGAGTGGGGCGGCAGGGCGCGGGCGGGGGCTGCTCCCATCCCGGCTCCCCTCTGCCCCGGCCCCGGCCCCGGCCCCGGCCCCGGCCCCGCTCCCTTCCCCTGCCCCCGCTGAAGCGCGGTGTTTTTTCGGCGTTGCAGGCGGCGCGGCGCCGTGCGGGGGGCAGCCTCCCGCCTGCCCCGCACGCAGCAGCTTCAGCACCCGGCAGCTCACGGAGCTGGAGAAGGAGTTTCATTTCAGCCGGTACCTGTCGCGGGCCCGCCGCCTCGAGGTGGCCCGCTCGCTGCGCCTCCGCGACGCCCAGGTGAAGGTCTGGTTCCAGAACCGCCGCATGAAGCAGAAGAAGCGGGAGCGGGAGGCGCTGGCCGCCCCCGCCGCCGCGCCCACGGGTGCCCCGGGCGGCCCCGCGTGAGGCCCCGCCGCCCCCCACGGAGGGGTCTGCCGGGGACGTCGGGGCTCGGCTGGAAGGTGCGGCCGGCGGGGCAGCCCGGGTGTCCTTGCACGGGGGGCCGCGGCGATGCAGCTCCGCTGATTTTTCTATTGCAACTTACTTCCAGTTTTATTTATAAGGATTCAGGGAAGGGTGCCAGCCCGAAACGCTGCTGGCTGCTCAGTGCCGGGCCGGGCCGAGGCAGCCGGCTGGCGCAGCTGGGAGCTAACGGGGACTGCCGCTCCCCCCGGGCAGAGCAGAGAGCGGCTCCGCCAGCTCCCCGCGATCCGCGGGGCGGTGGGTGTACGGCGGGGCTGCCTCAAGCTCCCGACCCCTTCTTCGTTTTGCATTTAAAAAGAGAGATCCGCAGGCTCAGGCAACGTTCATGCAGAAGAGGGGCAGAAACCCCGAGAAGGCAGAGCAGAGGAGAGCAGGGAAAACTTCCTCTCGCGGGAAGGGGCAGGGATGGTCACGGCTACCAGTATGAGTCCAAGATCCTCTTTTGAAAAAAAGTGCCCTTGTCTTCTGCCCTACCCTTCGCAAAATTGCTGCAAAAAAAAGAGGCTGTTTATGCTTGTGTTTATTATTCCTCATTCGTTCCCATTCCTTTTCCCGATGCCGCTGATGTAGTCCAAAATCTGTGTAGTAACTGTGAGGGAAGGTTTTAAAAGAAATAAAATCTTAGGAGGAGCACCTCTTCCTATTCCAGCTGCAGAGGTGCTGAGATTTTTCTTGCAGAGGCTCTGGGCTGCCTGAGACCGGCCAGCAGCCGCTCCGCTGGCTCCCAGCACCTCTCGCATGTGCCTGGGCAAGGACAAGATAATATAAAGCCTCTTACAGCATCTAGGACCAGACTTTCGGATCATCCAGCTCTCCCAGGCTTGACTGTATCTCATGGTTAAAGAAATGCACCATATTAAATCACTTTGCAACAATCTTACCACATGCAAAACCTCAAGAGCTGTTAAAGTGCAGAAAGATGCTTGGGTTTGACCACAGACCTCTGCCAGCAAAAGACCAAGAGGATTCCGTGTTCAAAAAGAGTGACAACAACTGATTACCCCGTACAAGTGCAAAATTCACCGGTGATCCTCACTTCTCCCGATTTCATCTTTCCCAGAGATAAAATAACAGTATCAAAGTGGACAAAGGAGCCGAGTTTAGACTCTTTCCCACCTGTGACTGGGAAAGCATGTCTCCTCAATGTGGAGAGGACTGACATCCAGATTTACGAGAAGGTGGTTTTATTTATTTGTGGCACAAAACAATTTTGGACGACTGTCTCTTTGCTGGCTGTTGGACTTTGGGGTGAAGAACAAATTGTAGCGCCAGGGGAGATGGATCTCAGGGGACCTGTGAACACTGGGTCCCTGTCTGGAAGCCAGCCCCAGACACTAACAGCTGTTGGTCTTTGTTGGATGCTTGCTGGGCAAAAGAAACACAGAGGGAAGATGAAGATGGATGGCTCAAGTCAGAAAGTCCGCAATGTAGGGGGTACTTATTCTCTGTAATACCTTCCATTCCCCAAGGTGCCCCTCTGCTTACAGGCTTTCTTATGAAGACTTCTCTTCTGCCGAGACACTGGGAAGCCACCGCCGATGGCAGCTTCAGCAGAGGTTGGTGGGAGCCCTGGGAAATGGCATGCTCCCAAAAGCTGGGCAGGCACGTTGGGATGATGCTGTGGCAGCAGGCCCGTGGCTGAGCGGGAGCAGGAGGCCTCCTTGGCAAGGAGACAGGTTCCCTGCAGTGAGCATCTGAGGGAGGGGACGTCCCAAGGCAGAAGTGTTTGGTCACACATCCTATTCCGACTGTACCTGGAAAGTACAATAAAGCTAGAGGCTCGCAGTTGTGCATGCACACAGGGACATTTTTGTTCTGTATATGGTGTATACGGTTCACATCCCACTGGCTTATTCACTTCATGGGTTACACTGAAAAATTCTCAGGACCAAAGTACTCATGTGAAACTAGTTGCAACCAAAATATGTGGTTTGCAGTTCCTTATTAAAGTAGTGACACCAAACAAGTAGTTTATACTGCAGGCTGATCATTCATTAAAAAATAGACAATAATATTTCTGCCACCTGTTTTTGAGAAGATGCTTTTCAAAGCAGAATAAAGCAAAAATCTGGTAAAATCTATGAAAATTGAAGTAAATCAAATTTGTTTTGCAAGCTGAATATTAAAGGCAAGTCAATTACTAACCAACCCTTTTCAGCTGTTTTTAAGGTACATTTTTACCAAGTCTCCTGTTAGTACTCCTTGGTTTTTTTAAACAACAAATAAGCATAGACATGTAGCCAGAAGAACCCATCTTTCTAAGAGCATATGGTTCACACACGAACTTTAGAAAACAGCTGTGTTTTTAGTTGCCTCCAGATTTGTCACATGTCTATGGGGTTGCTGGTTTGTCAGCCTTTTATTTTCCTAATGATTTTGACATTTGTGCTAGGCACTTCAGGCCAGAGGAACGTTTTCCACACTGCTGGCATGCTCCTGCGCTACCAACATGGGAAGAAAGATTCTCATTGATTTCGGTGGTGCTGGATCAGGCCGTTAGAGCACACTAAGTCTTTTATAATGAATGTTTTCATGCCATATATTTTCCTGAATAAATAAATACATGTGCCGGCCTTGTAGCAGTGCACAGTTCTGTATCCATCAAAATGACACAGCCTGAATATATAGAGATTTACTTGCAAATTAAGATGAAACCTTACAACTCTTTTATGGCAGTCTGAATCAATTTGCTGGTAAGAACACAACTATATTCTGTCTTAAGAACTGGTACTTAGTATTAAGTGTAATTTCTACTTACATGACAGGGCCAGTTTAATAGGATCTTTCTTCTTCACGAACAGTTTTAGCTGTATGAGGATTAGATATTGCTCCTTTGCACGGTTCTGTCAGCAAGATACCCAGAGGAAGGAGCTAATGCAAGTCATGTGCCAATTCCTGAATAATTAAATAAAAATGCCTGTGATATACATGGGTGCACACATGAGACAAATAAATGATAGATAAGGTCTAAGATTCACTCATTTAACATTAATCCCAAGAGTTATGTCTCACACATGTGCAATTTGATGCCTAGCAGTTGGAAACAGGTTTTAGGGTAGGCAGATAGAGGTAAGAGCACAAGCTGCAGTTCTTATGCAACCAGAACAAAATATTCCAGACTTGCCTCAGTAGATACGCACCACCATATCATTTATCACAAATTATGAAAATACTATTTCCTGGCCTTATTTTCCCTCAAACATCATTAGAAACCACAGAAAGACCATTCTATTTCAGTCACATATTAATTTTTGCCTACTGACTATTGCTCAAAGGGCCGCAGGCTACGAAAGGATATGAACAAAATAATTTTTTTTATGTGTTCCCATTTTGCCTGAAACAGAACAAAAATATTGATTTGGAAGGCTTCCAAGGAGAAAAAAGTTGTAAAATTACTGTTCCTAAGCGGTATATGTGAATGCAGAGATTTTATACCCTTTGGACAGGTAAGTGATAACAGAAAATCACACCTCTTTGAAAACCAAGCTTAGGCAAGAACCCAGGCTTGCTTGGGCATCTGGCTTCCCATGCAGAACTGAATGAGTATGTTATCACTTGCAAATATAGCACAGGGAACTCTTTGCTGAGGGTCAAACCAACAACTCTGGTTTATGGTATGAGCTGCATATACAGGTTTATTTTGAGCATGAAAGAACACAGCAGTAAGCCAGAAAACAAAAATATGCAACCCAATCACCACATTTTAATCTCCTTTTAAAAGTGTGCCATTTCCTCTATTTATTGGTAAAACCTGGAATGGTGGCTTACGCATAAAACGGTACAGATTATTAGTAGAGGAGAACAGACTATTACCTCTTTTAAGAAAAATCTTTGCAGGCAAAATTACAAAATGGAAAGACCTCCTTGTAGTTCCAAGCACTTGTCTCTAACAGCTAATAAATCATACTTATGATTTGTCCTGCACTGCTCTGTTAGCCTAAATTCCAAGGAAATCCCGAGAACACTTGCAAATCCCTGATGGCCAAGGGGAAAGAGCTATGGAAAGAAACCTCAAATAAGACATGGTTGTTACCAGTTTATCATTAAGAGGTGACTGAAGTTTAGGGGAAACGCATTCTTTTCTATTGGTGATATATGGCTACATATAGCTATATGTATATGTGACTCACTCAATCTCAACCACCATTTTTTATGACTTCCTAATGTCAGTGAACTAGAGGAGTCTTTGGCCAGGGAAAGGCACCCTGTTGAAAGAAAGAAAGAAAGGCAAGCCAAATGACAAATCATTCTGCTCCCTATTGTAACAATGTCTGTTATTCACCCTCCTCCCCAACCATATCTCTAAAATGCCCCCCAAACAATTCTGGGCAATATATAGGAAAAGATACTTCCCAGAGCCAGTGTCTTGCTGTATTTTTTTATCCAGAAATCTTTTGCTGTTCTTGAGTGCTAGCCAAGTGAACAAAGTAAACCTCAGCTGTGCAACATGTGAAACTTCCTTGGCTTAAACTTACGCTTGCATAGAGTACTAAAATCTCAGATAGAGATACAGTCCTGAGAACTATTTGTAAGCAGGACAAGGCTTCCTTTATACCGAAAAAGTTTAGACCACTGGCCCACAAAAGAGCTTTTCATAAACAATTTTGTTTTTCTTGTGTTTTTGTTTCCTCAAAAGGCAATAGCCCCTGGTGATCAGCAGATTGAAAACCAGCAGTTTAAGTAAACAAACAAATACGTGAACAAATACAGTCAGTTACTTCTCTACCAGCCTATCAGACTTCCCACCACCTGGAAAATAGATCTTTTTACTACACTTCATCAGAAAGCACAGTGTTACAAATAATAAACCATAAGAAATTTCAGTTTATTCTGGAAACTGAGGCATTTTTAACCAGGATGGCATATCATGCCTTATGAAAATGTTTAACAGGTCTAACTCAGGCAGTCTGGCCCATGGCCCTGGCCTCAGGGTGAGACCGCTACACCTACCAGCATGGGGGACATACCTAACCTGGGTGGTTGTGCCCTTACACGGGGAACAAAGACCATTGCCAGGCATCGATCCACGCTGTTGCAGGTATGCATAAAATTACACCCATGTGTACAATGGATCAGGAGAGCTGCTTCTGCTGGGCAAAAGGAACCATTCCTTCTGCCCATCCATTCCTTCTGCCCATACAGCCTATGAAGAATACCCACGTCCCAGTAATAGGACTTGGGTGACATTAGTACAGCAGGAGAACCTGAGAGCTAAGGCTTCCCAGCCATTACTCTTCATCTTAACAGTTGTGCTACACTAAATCTACATTCCTAATGCCCCCTTTTATGTTCCTTTAACCAGTAAGCTAGATGAAACACAATAAAGTTTAGAGTGGTATTTGAAAATAGATAAAAATCTCACTAAATTTTTTAATGACTACTCAGATCAGATTTTGTCCAGTTACTGTTCAGATAATGGAAACAGTTTCTAATCCTGGCAGTCTCTAGTATCAGATCCATATGTTAAGCATAGATATTGGAATAATTATTTTTAAAACCCACACATTTATGGATTTATAAATTATACCATTTATATGGGGTAATATTTTCTTCAACATCCGAGTGTATCAAATCCAATGATAATTATCAAACAGTTTTAAAAGCCTATCTATAAACCCCGTCTATCTTTCCCTTTAGAAATGCAGCTGAGTAAATGTGTGGTAGGTACATGACACCAATGGGTTATCAAACTCGTCTTTTCATGCTGGAGAGACTAGATCCCAAAACACAGTGCATGCAACAGGGTGATGTCTTATAATAGGTCCAAGATTTTGTAAAATTTTGTAATTGTAAGCAGCACTGTGAGCACTGTGACTTTCATTTCAATGTGACCAGGCAGACAGTTCAAAAAAATAGGACAGGACTGTTGAACACTCTTAATGTCACGTCTCACTTAAGAAATGGACCACCTGGTGCTTCTGGTTGGTTTTCAAATCTAGTACCAAATCAAATAGATTTGGTAATCTGATTTGGGACTTCACAGGTGTGAATTGTTACAGCAAGAGCCACAAGAGAAAAGGACCATCACAACTCTGGGGCTAATAATAAATGTGAAAGGGAAAGGAAAAAAAAAAAGAAAAAAACCATTATATCCTGTCTGCATGTTGTCAGTGTCATCTGTGATGCTGTTTGTCTGTCACCTGTGATCTCAGGCTTGCAACAGAGCTCACCCACCCCAGAGGCAAACGGCTGTGCTTTCAAGGACTGGAAGAGCATGGCTCTGGCCTGTTCTTTTGAAGATTTCTTCCTAAATTTAAAATCCATTGTATTTAATAAAAAGGTGATGGCATATCTGGATGCTGTTGGCAGCAGTCACATCCAGACAGGGACACCCAGATCTGTGGTCACTGCCAGCCTGCAATCTCTTTCCTAAAGCCTTCATCAGCCACAGGCTAGCCTGAGCCTCACTGGTGGCCACATGATGTACAAGCAGTGCCACCCACCAGTTGCTCACATTTGCTGGGTTTGTCAGTCTCGAGGCTTGTTCTGCATTGGTCCTGTCTGCATTCAACTATGTTGATGGTTCAGACTGGCCATCTGACTCATCAGTGCAAGTCTTCTGCGCTAGAGTTGAGATACATTGGCAAGCCCAGGCATTCATTTCACTAAACACATTTAATTCTGAACATCTGACTAAAAAGGCTTCAGATCCTAATAACATTACTCTTGTAACTTTTGTCAGCCTTCAGGGAAATGAGAGGAGGTAATGGACTGGGTATGTCACGCTTACACACGGCTGCTAGCTGGACAAGGCTGGAATTTAGCTAGCCTGTGCTCTCTGCACGCTCATGGAAACTGAATCTGGCTCATGTGGCTCAAAATATTTCTCAATCAGGCATTCCTTTGCCATGTTCCAGTGTTCAAAAAGCTTCAAAGGGCATATTATTTGCAAAAGGTTCTGAAATCATTGCTGCACTACTTTTTATTTCTGGCTGCTTGGTCTCAGAAAAGACCAAAGGAAAGGAGACACCTGGTGCTTTTCTCACATCCTTCTACGAGTGCCAGGAAAAGGATCAATCTGATCTGCCGCATCTCCTCACAAATCTCAGGAGGTGCCCAGCCTCACCAACTCATACCCACTGCTAAAAAGACCATATGTTTTTAATCTATATACATTGAAGTTATTTCAGTCAGCATAATTCTTTCCCTTACCACAGTTGTACCCTGGGGAGAAACTATGTCAAGTACGAACTTCTACAGCTGTAATGAAGATATGGCAAAGCTTTTCTTGTTCCTTTTATGGAACAAGACAATGATTTTAGATGGAGTAGATTCAACTTCTGATGTTTCTGCTATGTCATATCTAGTGAATCAGTTCTCAGTCTCCCTTAGAAATAGAGCAGGGCACTCCTATATGGTCAGGCTATGTGTTTAAACTGGAAGTGTTGACAAAAAAACATAGAGAAAAGCTTCTTATTTATGAGACACGTGGGGCAAATGATTCAGTAAATAAAAAGTCACTTCCTTGTAAGCTTTTTATAAAAGGAGGTTTCCCATCTGGAGGCAAAAAGTTTATAAAAGGTCATTCAGCTCTGCAGCATTTAGCTGTAAAAACAGAAAAGTCAGTATAAACAACGGATTGCTTCTCTGAGGACCAAGTAATCAGGTAGAAGCAGTCATGAGTCTTTTGCTGAAGTGAGACAGACAGCACAAAAAGCCAAGAGCTAAGCCCCATCCCAGCTCAGCAGAGACAGCATTCACGTGAGATCAACAAGATTCATGTCCCTGCTCCAGCGTGTTGGTCTCCTCCCTAGAGCACTGCCCAAGGATATGGAGGTTGAATGGAATGGTTTGGACTGCATGAATTCTCTACCAAACTTTCTTCTTAGGTGTTAAAATTTTCTGTTGGGCTTTCATGTTGCAAAAGTGTCCTACACATATGACTGATGAGGGTTTTTTGTAGGTGGGTCTTGCTCTCTTTCTGTTTCTAAGATCTTTTAAAGGGGGTTTGGTTTTATCCCAGTGTGGAATAGCAACAGATTTTTAATCTCAAAAATCTTTTGGGACAAGGAAACCATTTCCTGCCCAGCTCTACAATTAATCACAGCACATCCCTCTTACAGTGTGCTGCAGATAAATAATTCATTACAGCTGCCTCTTCCCTCCATGCAGGGTAGGCAGTTGTGATCATTTCCACAGGAAGAAGGAGAAAGTTAATTCTTTCTATGCCGGCCTCCAGAGAAGGATTTAGACCCTCTCACAAGGAGCTTTGATGAATTAATAAACCTCCTCAGTATTTACCACACTTGTCCAGAAACTGAGTTCAATTGCAGCTCCTTAATTTTCCAGATAACATCTTTAGAGTTTGAGAAGACTTGCCTAACCAGTGCCTACAGTCAAACTGTGAACAATTATTCTTACTTTCATTAACAAGATGGATCAGGATTTTGCTGCAGCATGAGCTATACAAATATCAGGACGAACATTTACAGCCATCGCTACTGCAAGTTAGAGACATGATTGCTGCTTTGACATTCAAGCCATTTTGACAATGCAGCCCTGATCCATGCTTTAAAAAAAGATTTGTTGGTGTTTGGTCAATTAGGGATTAAAAAGGTATGGAAGCTGTCCGTTAACACTGTTGGACCCAAGGGAGCCAAAGGTAGAGTCAATTTGGCAGGGAGGGTAAAGGAAGGCAGTGCGGACCCGTGCAGTAGCATGGACAGGGAAACTAGGGCAAAGTCCTGTTGAAGCCATTGTCTCCTTTCTGGGAGCTCCGGCTTGCAGCCCCTCTGATCTGTGATTTTGTTTAAAAGCCAAATCCTGGTCCTAAATAGCATAAGCTATGTGAAACCTATCGCTCTAAATCCACCACTTGCGTGGAGAAACATGCTCCATGTGCAGCTGAGACACTGCCAGGGTCCTGGGGGCACTGATGGGCCTGCCCAGCTCCACCTGGGACCCCCACCACATCCTGCCCATCAGCCCAGTGGATCTATTTAAAGCTCAGCCCAGGGCAATTGCTCTTTTTGCTTAGCCATGGTTCCTGCTTAGTTGAACCCTGACCCATGAGTTGTTGACCCCGTCCCCATGGAGGTGTCTGATGCCCTGGGCTGAGAGCAGTGGGATGGGCTGTGGCTTGTAGAGGCTCTGCCCTGCCCTGCCCTGCCCTGCCCTGCCAGACTGTGGAGCTCCAACCCCCACCCCCCGCCCCTGAAAGTTTGGGTAAAGCTGGGAAGATCAAGGTCTGACTTCAAGATCTTAGCTACTTCATAGCATGGGGAAAGCTTCCTCAGCAGCTGCTGTGAATGACAGGGCTATGCAAGAGCCTGGGGGCTGATAACGCCTCCAGTGAGTAAAACAGTGAAGTTGGGATTTCTGCACAACCGCTTTGATGCCTGTTCAGTGCAGCTGCAAGGATGACAGATGTGCTAAAATAGACTTGGCACCCCTGAAAATCCGACCCTGCAGAATAAAACGTAAGAAACCAAGGGAGAAAGGGAGGAGAAAAGAATTCATCTAATGACTTTCATAAACAGTTTGAGATCCCCTGTTTTCTTTCAGAAATGGTATTCTTGTGCCTCTTAAAACTCTATGAAAACTCTTTCTATCCTCATGTGGGTTGTTGGAAATGCATCAGCATTAATTGATTTGTCAATTAAGTATGCAGTATCTTCCATAAGCGCAAAGTGGTTAGTGTTAATGCTCTGAGTATTCCATTTTTATAGAAGCATGTTCCTAGAAATCATACCTTACCTTGTTTACACAGCTATTAGACCAAAATTTGTACGTGCCTGATTATGAAAACAAGAGAATACTGTCAGCATCATGCAATTAATTTTATCACAGCATGAAAATCTATTGTAAGATACACCCGAACTGCCATAAAACCAACTTCATTTCTTACTCCATCATGGATGCTACCACAAGACACACCTGTCAGCTTCCCAAGGAAGTGCACAGGAGCTGCAGAGGTGAAAGTTTGGCCTCAATTTTGAGTTCAGGTTCTCATATAAAATGGTACCTCATTAGTAAACTCACAGGACTGTGCGTGTAACTGAAAACTTGCAACTTGGCTTGTACTTGGGCAATTTTGGTGCCATTCCTCACACTGAAGAACAGTGGATTGCACGAAATGGCTGATAGGCAAACACTTGCATTAAAGATATACCGAATGCCCTGTGAGATCCATTTGATCACGCTAATCCAGATCCATCTGTTTCTGTTGCTCTGTGTACTCTGCCAGACTGTTTAGTGTACAGAGAACCTCTGGCATGAAGTCATGCTAAAAACACCCTCCTGCTGCTGCCTGGCACTGGATGTGTTGGCAGGGAAGGACTTACTCAAGTCTTCCTTCATTGCAGATATTCCCAGCAGCCATAATAGCTTTTTAAAGACACTGACAGGCATCATAATGCAGGGCAGTCCCCAGGATGCCCTAAGTTACACCAGAGGGGCAGCCTGGCCACAGGCCAGGCAAGGAGAAGATGTTTCAGTGCTGGTTTGTTTGCTGTCTCTCGCTATCGCTTGGCCTATTCTCAAACACCAACCGTACTGCACAAGCAGTCGTCAGAGGTTTCACTCATCAGTGAAATTTCTGCACAGTTCTCTTTCAGAGAGAACCATTCCTAATTGAATCTACGACTGTCGACACTCTTTCTGTGTCTTGGAAAGGCCTGACTTGTTAGAGACCTGCTCCATGGAAATGGAGAGCAGCGGTTTGGGCAGAGGTCCCCAGGGGTGTGCTGAGAAAGCGCTCCGATGAGGTCTGTCAAGCAGCATGTGGCCCCAGTTGGTTGTCTTGGGATGCAAAACAGTCATATTGCAACATGGAACAACTCTGCAGTGTCCTCTACCACCTCCACAGTGCTCCAAAGAGGAATGTTTGCTATCAGTGTTTGGCACACAATACCACTGTATCCACCTTAAATTGGACTTAGCCTACACTGTGCTTCATGAACTTGAGAACTGCACATGACATAGCAGAACTCAAATTTGGAGAAACTCATTCAAATGCCTCTGCTTTCTGGTGATTTGTTTAATCTTATGTCCTGTCATACACTTGGCCAGCTAGACCCTAATTTGAATGGCCTGCAATAGTGGATGTGTTAAAAAGCAAACAGCTTAAAAAAATGCAGGAGACCAAAAGTCTTTTGTCGCCAGCTCCCAATTCTTCATGTAAAAATATTCCTAACAATTCTATCTGCAAAGGACTTATACTGCAGGTATAGGTACGCACTATTGATAGCCATACATTTTATTAAATATTAACATGGAACAAAAGAACAATACAAATTAAACATACATGTTAAAAAAGCTGTCTAAATAACAATAAGAGAACTGAAGACAACTAATAACAACAGTCTTTTTTTTTTCTGCTAGGCAGAAGATTAACCCTATTCAAATTCCATTCTGTTTGAAATGGAGTGTACGTATATATGGCCTAGTCCTGTTTCGCCAGTGGACAGTTTAACCCTAGCAATTAATGCCTTACCTGGTAAATGCGGCCCATGTGGAGTGATGGGCTATGAAAAAAATTGTACTCCATCTTTTGGACATGCCCGTGTAAGGTGAGACCCTTATTAAGGGGTAACGGTTCTGCTAGATCTACTCCGGCTGATTTTCTGGAAGGCAAGCCCAAGGGACAGACTAATTCTGCCTTTTGGTTTCCCTTGAAATCCTATCTGAAAGTGCATCCTTCTCTCCGCACTGAAATCAGAGGGACTAGCACCTTGGGATCAGCTGTTATGCCTTTAAAATCTGTGAAAGCTGGGGAGCTTTCCATGGCACGGAGCAAGAATTACCAGAAAGAAGTTTGTTAATGGTGTGGCCAGCTGAAGAAATGATTTGCATGCAAGCCCTGCAGGAAGCCAGGCTCACAAGAGCGATGCCTTTCCTCAAAACTCCGGGGGAAGAGAGAGGCGTATCGAATAAAGGTGAAGGTGGTGATGGAGTCAGTTTCATTGCTACTATCTGTCATCACTGGAGATTTCCCTGGAGGATTTCCTACAAGATACTCTGCTAAAACAGTCTTTTCAGTGGGAGCAGGAAGGAAGAGTGGGAATGCAGAAACAAAAAGCACTGCCCCAATCTCCTGTCCCAGAGAAGGGAGCCTGAGCATCTGTGTCCTGCCACATGTTGGAGGCATGGCATCGGCTGAGCTCCACTCGGTTTTCCTCCCGTTTTGGCTAATTGTTTGGATTTGTTGATAAACTTATGTTGGTATGTGTTTGTTGATACTTGATGGATTACTTCCTGATTTCTGTTCCCTGATTTAGTTTGTATCACCCACCTCCATTTCTGGAGATGAGCTCTTTGTATCAAACTGAGGTCTACTGAGAAACCTTCCTCTTTAATTGGGTGCTAACATTTGGATTTGGCCTAGCTCATACCTAGTTCATGCTCAGCCTTATCAGGGCAACTTTTGCACCATGTCTGTCTTGTGTTTTTAGCCTTCTAAGTACTGTTGGTGATGAAAGGACTCAAATCAGACACACCAGCTCAATTTAGACTGTTGTAATCTCCTAATACAAAGCCACTCAACTTCTCAAGACTGCTCGGAGTTCCTGTAACTTCAGTACTATTCAACTTAGAACTGTAACTAGAAATGTAGCTTTCACCGCATTTTGAAATAGTCAGTCCTCTTCCACATCGCTGTTTTCAGTCCTCAGTCCAATTTACATTCCAATGTATTTACTGGCTCTTCTGCTTTTGCTACTGCTCTAATAGCATGCTTCCACTACCATGTGAAGAATATATTTAGTAATGATGCTTAGTGATTCAATAGTGAGTGTCACCAGAGGACTTTCACATACTTTGCAAACATCAATACATTTCTATATTTGTTCCCTATCTTCTAGTGCTTACAAGATTCAAGATCTTACCTTACAAGACCAAAATATCATTGTTATCTGTCCATCACAGTAGAGTAAGTCTATTTGATAAAATGAGATATTCTTAATTCTTACTGAAGTGTGGCTAAAGAAATGAGGATCAAGAGGCACTGTAGAATAATGGAACAAGACTTTCACATATCCACTATCTTCTCTGCAGTCTATGTACTGGATGCATAATTTAATTTTATGGCATTTATCCAAACTTTGGATAGTCTTTATATGATAGAATTGTGGTTGTTTAAAGGCAAGGTCTACATCTCAAAATGCAGAGCTTGTCTTCTGGAATCTTAACTTGGGATGAGGAAAAGGCAGCTGTACCTTTTACTGAGTCCCTTTAGTTATAACCCATTATCCCCAAGACAGTTCAGGAAGCTTTTTTGGTACCGGGATGTTGAAGAGAAGATATTCAGTACAATCAGTAAAGAAAGCACCTAAGATTCTCAGAACAGCCTCCTGTCAGACTCAGATCATTTTATGCCCACCTTGCCTCCCCTCCTCCATCATTTGTGCTTTAAAGGTAAAAAAGTTAATGGTCCAGCTGGTACCCTGTTCTGAACCAATCCAGAAGAGCAATATATTCCAAAGCTGTATAGCCAGAACTAACACTTTTGTTCATGTTTCTATCAGGGAAGAATTCTAACTTGCAATTAGTGTGGTACTTTCAGGCAGTTAGAGGTTGGCCTTTTTTCGGCTTTCAGGCTCTAAACCATATTTAGCTGTTTCTGTTATCTTCAGAGAACTAATGGGATTAAACCTTCATATGTGTCAGAGCTCCACATAGATGAGTGGCAGAGGAACTGAAGATGGCTTGTGTCACCTTTCCTGGGAGACCCTAGAGCTGGTTACAGCATTCCCAATAGCTCTTTCTACACTGAATTAAAAAAGCCCACCAAACAACCCACAAAAGACCCTGTTGGGATTCTTTCATAAAAAAGAAGTGTAAAACAGTCTGTCCTCGCGTCTTTTCAGCTCCTTAAGATATTGCCTCTACGTGTCACGTGGAGCACGTCAAGCTGCCTTTCCATCAATAGCAGAGATTCCCTGTGATTGGAGACTTTGTCTGAGCCACGGCATTTGTAAATGTTTTTTTTTTTTTTTTTGGATGTTGCTCTACTGGTCCGGTGCAGCCTTGCCCCCAACTCTTCTCTGTGGGACCACAGCCCAAGCTGCCCACGCATGGCATGCCACCAAGAGCGAGCTGCAGAGGGTCTGCAGTCACCCTTCTGCACACGCCTACCTCATTTTTCCACTAGAATAAAGCTGAAGTGCCTGCAGTGCCTCAGAAGCCAGCCGCGTCGGTGCCGCCGAAGGGCCCGCACCCCCTGAGCTCGGCAGGTAACGAATGCCACCGCTCCCCCGGCGACGGCTCTGCCCCTGCTCCCTCTGCGCCGGGCCCCGACCGAAAACGCTCTCCTCGGCCGGGTTCCTTCCCGCCGTCTGACAGGCCGCAGTCGTGTTTTCCCTCCCCTTGTATTTCCAAGCGAAGAGGGCGCCGCTACGCCTCAGCAACGCCTCCGCGGGGTGTGCGCGCAGAGGGGGTTTCCCTCAGCTGCGGGGCGCGGCAGTAACTCCCGAACATGCCGTATTCGCACAGGTCTCTCAGGGGTTCCCGCCTCCGCCCGTTAAGCGCCGCGAGCGCGGGAAGGCCCCGCTTTACACACCTACGAGCCGCGGGACACCGGCTGTCCGGGGGGGAGGGGGGAGGGGGGCGGGGGGCGGGCGGCGGGCGCGGGGCCCCGCCCCGGGCGGCGGGGGCGGGGCGGGCCCCGGATGCAGTTGCTGCCCCGGCGGCGCGGCGCCCAGTTCCTGTGCGTGCCCTCGGCCTGCTGCCGCCCGCCCGCCCGCCCTCCGCGACATGTCGCTGGTGGCGGAGGCCTTCGTGACTCAGCTGGCCGGTGAGCGGCGGGGGCGGGCGGGTGACGGCCCAGAGAGCCGCGGGCGGGCCCGCTTCTTGTCAGGCGCTGCGCTCCGGGTCGCGGCCTGAGGGCGGCGGCGGCGGAGCAAGTGCCGCCCCGCGGGGGTGCGGAGCCGACCCATGGCGACCTCGGTCCCCTGGGGGCTGGGGCGACGTGGGAGCGAGCCCGGCCACGCGTGCCTCGGGGAGGGGCGGCTGTGGAAGGCTGGCGGCGGGAGTCGGGGGTGCTGGGCCGGGCTCGGCCCCGGGCGCGTTTCCCCTCCGGAGGAGGGCGGGTCAGGGCGCGCAGCTCCCCGCAGAGCGCGGCGGTGCAGGTTCACCAGGTCCCCGCCTCCACGGGGTCCCTAACGCCGAGCTGTGCTAGGGTGCATCTTCACTTTGGTTTAAGAGCTTCTCTGTCTTCAAAGCTATTTCCTTTTCTTCAGTGGTGCAAAAAACCCCATCGTACGTGCAGTTTCAGCAGCTGGACTTGAGTCCCGCTCTGTGGGAGAGCTCAGCGCGGTGCCATCCTCTCCCCGCTCCCCGCGGATGCGTGCCGTGTGTCCGGTGTTGCTCTTGTGAAGCTGAGAAATGTAACGGTACCTTTGCTGCTTGACAGTGCTCTTGTGATCTGCTGCAGCTGGGCCGTGTAAACTGGACGTGAGCCTTGTCGTAAAACAGAAATGTGTATCACTGTGGAGTTACTTAGCAAAAAATGATATCGATCTGCTCCGAAGGGAAAAAAAACCCCACAACCGTGCACCTCAGATAATTCCTGGCTAGGAAGTTCAAAGTACGTTTAGTATGTCGCACAAGCGAAAGTCAGTGCATTGGCCAGTTTCTCCTTACTTATTGTTCTCTGTTCCTGATTTCTTGCTGCTACACAAGCTCACAAGCAATAAATACTGCAAACAAACAGCATTTTAATTGCTGCTGACCTGTTGAGGCGGAAGCCAGTGTTTTGTCCCAGGAGCTGGGTCTTCTGCCACTCGGTAGAGGCCCCAGTGTAAGAGTCCAGGTTGAATTCTCTGCTATGAATGTACACTTTCCAGAGCAGGCTTGCCCCTGACTGGTAGTTAAAGTGAAGGTGGTGGATCTTGAATCTGGGTGTGTAGAGGTACCCATAGACAAGCTTGAGAGTTGCGCTGGGCTCTTGGGTTGGCATTTGTTGATTCACAGACGTTAGCACAAGCCGTGCTTATGTTCTAAGGGCCAGAGTGCTGGATCCTCAGGATGTCGAGAATATGGTCATGATCAGCATTGCTTTGTGCCATTAATTAACCTTTATGATCTCTTTAGTATATTTTATTTATGTTGTGAAACACAAGGATAATGACGTATGTGAGCAGGTGTTGATTCTGTTGCGTTCCTCTGCTCTGTGACCTTTATGAATATTCTAGAGTGACAGCTTCCTGATATTTACTTCTTTCTGGAATTACAACTACAAACTGAAAACTATACTGTATGTAGGCATCTCATTGCTTTCTTATTGAAAGCGCTGTTTTTTTTCACAACAACTTCCTGCTAAACAAGCAAATTGTTGTGGAATACAGCAACGACAGATCCAAATTAAGTATAGCGTAAGGAAAATGTGTGTTTGAAAAACCGGAAACAAGAAGACAAAGTTCTGCAACAGCTGGCTCTTTCCCTCCTTGCTGAAGCGTTCTTCATCTGTTCCTGTAGAGATTCTTGCCTCCCCTTTGGGGTCATGCTGCTTGTCCTAGTCTGACTCACATGTTAACAATTGTACTATTAAGGTGGTGCTTTGAGGGCATCAGAGCTGCTCAAGTACTTCTGGACCCTCCTACAATTTAATAAGCTTAAAACAGTAGCACCTGATCTTCTACCTGCCAGTCACAGGTTAAGTGATGCTCATTTTCTTTTTATATGCAAGTAATATGTAGGCATCTAATAGAAAAATACTGGCAATATTCCTCTGTTTTTGCAGAGCAGAAATGGTTGGTGCTTATTTTATTAATCTTGTACTTCTGCTGGATATGCAGCTACTTACTGTGACTCAAGGTACAGTACAAATCCTTGTTGCAGACCTGTCCACTGGATCATTCTTTCAAACAAAATTATGACATTGCCTTTGCTTTCCCAAAAGAGAATCAGTGCCAAAAGCAGTTATCTGCCTTGAAAACAAAAAAAACACCTTTGCCAGTGGGTTGTAGCCTTCCTAGCTCATCTGTATTATGTACCAGTCCCAGACTGAAAGGAAATAATGGCAAAATCACTCAATTTGTTCATATGGAAGATTTTTCGGCCGGGGGGGGAGGGGGAGTGGAGTTATCCAGGATCTTGGCCAATAGCCACCACGCTTTTAGATTTCTGGAGATACTGCCTATACACAGAGAATATTTTATTCTGGTACTAAGAAGATATAAATGTCCCACAAATATAAGAATATTTGTGAGGAAGAAAAATGGTGTATCTGCAAGGAAGAAATACCACTAACAATGACACTTGTTTTAATAGCATCTTATCCTCATGGTTGTGGTTGTGAATACTGCCTTTCTGTTATGTACGGATGGAAATGTAAGAATGATCGAGAATTTTTTCCATATCCATAAAAATGAAATTTGATTGGCTTGTCGTCAAAGGTCCTGTTCATGAATATGATTGCATTGTCATGGCAGTTGCAGTGAACTACTGCTGCTCTAACATGTAACAGCTGTAAAGCATGGGTTGTTGCATGCTGGTGTTTAAAGACAATCATGCCAGCATAGTTAGGTTTCTAGAAATGTTTGAAAAGCTGAGGGGAGGGTTTTAGTAGAGAAGAGGATCATAACTTTCTTTTACACACTGACTTACTTGTGTATGTATTAGAAATTTTTTTTTTTTAAGGACTACCTGTCTTCACCTTTCCTGCACCTTATGCATTCTGACACTTCTGATGTGGCTATTCACTGTCTCGGCACAAACTGAAACACAGAAAATACCATCTGAACATAAGAAAAACTTTTTTTACTGTGAGGATAGTTTGATATTGAAGCAGGTTGCTCAGAGCAGTTACAGAGTCTCCATCCTTGGAGATGCTCAGTACTGAACTGGAGATGGCCCTGGGCAACCTGCTGACCCTGGACCTCCAGAAGTGCCTTCCAACCTCGGCCATTTGGTGACCATCAGTTGCTCAGCCTGCTTGCACTGCTGCGGTAATTCAGCACCCTCTCTGTGCAACATGCATTCACCTGAACATGCTGAGCATAGCCTGCTGCTGTAATGCATTAATGATTAAATACAAAATGATGACTACATCACTTATGTGGAGTAAAACACTTGCTTTAGTGCCATTCAACTGTTCGCTTACTCAGAAGTATAAAAAGGCTGATGCTGTGTCTCAGGGAATAATAAACAAATATTTCCATAGCTTCATGAATTGCAAGCATGTTATGTCACATTTTAAATCATCTATTTCTGAACTGTAGAAAATATTAATTGGATAATGTGGTAGAGAATTTGTTTAGAGTAGCTCAGCATCAATCACGTATTAACGGGATAGGAAATGAGTGTTTATACTGTAAGAAGAATTAGAGTGCCAGCTTTCAAGTGGTCCGGAACATTAATCTTTCTAACTGTAGTAGTTTTGAGAAGCTGACTGCTCAAATCATCTTTAAAAGATTGTTGAAAAGATGTTTAATTGATCACTAAATTACTCAATATGCTTTACTTTTTTTTTTTTTCCCCCAAAAACATTAGTTTTAGATTAGTGATCAAAAGAGAGAAAATAATACCCTTTTTTGTCCTTTGATCTCTGGAAAATTACTTCTGTTTATTGCCGTTGAGTTACGTCCAAGGGTCTTAGGCTAGTTTTAATACTAAGGGAAATGAATGCAGTTTGAAAAACAGATGCCCTCCTGCCTTTAGATATTTTATATTCTTAGTGAGTTTACCTCCAATGCAACATGCCAGAGCAAAAATAAATCTCTGATGTGCATGTTTTATGTATTGAGACAAGCTGCAATTTGGCTGAGAACAAATACACAGGGAATGAAACCTGACGTTTCATGTGTTCCTGCACATACAGACATAAAATTTAAACTGAGCATGCATTTTGTGCATCAAAATGTGCCCAGTAAATGTTAACGTTTCCTGCACATGTGAGGTGAAAAAAATAGTTATTCTTGCTTAATAATAGGTTATCTGCAGCACAGGTTGTTTAAGCTTGCTGCAGAGGTGCTTGTAGTCAAAAAGAGGTGATTTGAAAAATACCAGATTTGTCAGGCTGTATGATTTTATCTTACAGTGTTCTTTTACATGTGCTTTTTTTTTGGTAATCAAACTAAAAGGAATCCCTTTAACTCTTGTTCAGTTTCAATAAACAAGTCTCCTACAGTGCTCTTGCCAATTTGTGCTCAGACACATATGTTTTATGGCTTGATTTGAACCAATCTTTTGAGTGGATTGCCTATCTAATCTTTTTTTAGGTCGGGGAGAAATGACTTTCAGAATTATTATAGTACAGTACATATTTCATTTTGAGATATTGTTATTTCTTTTAAGAAGCAATATAATTACAGTTTATAATAGATAGAGTTGTTTCTGGCTCCATTAAGACTAAGCAGTCTTTCTCTAATCAGCATTTTATTGTTACATGTTTTCTGCTACAGTAATATCTTCTTTTCTCATGCCAGGAATGAGATTGCTCTAGAAATAACAGTAACAAAATTAGTAAACAAAAAGTAACATGTGTTTTGATATTGTCCAGTTTGATTTGCAAGCAAGCTTTCATCAGTTGTAGAATGATTCGGATACCAGTGCTGTTTAGGAGCCTAACTGTTCAGCTCACAAGAGGTCATAGAAGAATGACTTTGGAGAAGAACCAGATTTTTCTTCTCTTTCTCACTCCTTTTTTTTTTTTTTTTTTTTTTTCCCCCTCTGGTTCTTGGATGCTCTGTTCTCTGACTGTCCCCAAGCACTAACCTGGTCTCCTCCTGTAGGTTTGGGCCCTATGAACCGCTTCCATTCCAAAACAAGAATGAATGAGTGAGCTTGGTTGCTCTCCTTCTTTGCTCTGGTTGAACAGGTGTCGCATATTGCTGCGCTGCTGGGCTTTTTCAGCTGTCTCTTTTGAAAGTAAGTGAGAAACTCCAGGTGCATGCAAGCCATGGGGAGGACAGAGAGAAAGTCCACACCAGGTTCTGAAATTTTTATTATTATTATTTTTAAAATCTGGTCTTTAGTTATTAAGAAGATGACATAGATGTCCCATGAACATGGATGTTTTAGTACAAACTGGAAGAAGTTACATGTAGTAGTAAAACCTGTGAAATCTGTTGGAAGGATTGGAAGCATCAAAGGAAAAAATTACAATGGTGCTGCAAAGAATGCAGGAAAAATTGATACCAGTCTGTTTTGGGGGTGAAAAAGCCCAAAGAGAAGTTTGGAATGTGCATACTGAATTGGAAAGCAAAAATGCTGAGAGATGGGAATTTTTAACAGTTCTCCCTTCTAGCTGTTGTATAATGAAATTGAAGCCAATGTAATGCTTGCATCCCTAGCAAGAACTTTCAAAGTCCAACTGCGTCTGTATTTTTTTTTTTTTTTTGCATTTGAATGCCATATTGGAGAAACTCTGGGTGTATTTGAGTGTGTTCACTGAAAGCCTTGGGAAAGAAATGAGGAAGGCTGTGAGGATATGATTAAGAGAACAGGGTAAACATTTTCAGATTTTGAAGCAGGGAGTCTGCAGTGTTTCCCAAAGGTGAGGAAGAGTCTGAGAGGTGCTATCGCAAATATCATTGTCTGTTTTGGGCTGACTTAAAGACTGTGAGCCCTAAAGCAACATCATCCCCCTGGCTAGTGGCAGTGCTTGGCTGGCTGACTGCACCAGTGCTAACTGCATTTCTACCCTGCAGAGCTCTCTCTCCTGCCTAGAGATCTCAGCTCTTCTTGCCCCTTTGCAAGATTCTGGCACAGAGTCTCTGTTGTCATCACTTTGTATCTCCTGTTACTGCTGTGCTTAGGGCTGTGGGCAAGATAGGAAAGAGAGAATGAAGGCGAGCCTTAATGAAAGGCCAGAGAGGCCAGGGCTGGGTGAGCAGGAATTATGTGTGTAGGGAGCAGCTTTTGGAGCAGGTATGGGATATTGAGGTCCTGTCTGGCAGGACAGATGTGTAGGATCTCTATTGTGGATCAGAGTCGGGGTGCTGTGGATGAGAAAGCAGGGAGTTCCTTGGGACCCTTTGCAGAAGTGGTGTTCGGGCTGCCAGTCAAACATCCTTAGGGGAGGAGATGTTCAGACTACCACAGAGAAGAGGGCATCTCAATCTAAGAGAGCTTTCAAAGGACTATTTTAAAGTATACAAATGTAGATAACGTGGCTAAGAAGTGTCCCAGTCCATCAGGGCACTTAAGGCATTCATGGGTATCATACCTCCACTGTGCTACTCTTCACAGCTCCTGTGCTTGAAGTTTCACTTCTTGAGTCAGGGCCAAAATGGGGCAAGGGACTTAAGTAGCACAAAGGGAAGGGATTGATTTAGCTTTATAAAAAGCTATAATTAAGAATTATAGAGCTTCTTTGAGATGGAGCATTTATGCTGACTATCAGGAATAAGTAAAATAGCTCCTTGTCAGGACTTTATAAATAAATCTTTTGAGATCATTTAGCTGGCACACACTCTTGATTTTTCTGAAGAAATCCAGATGTTGATTTAGGAACAACTTTTATTTATGGATTTGAGTTTGTTGAGATTTTTTGGCCTCCTCTCCAGATGGGAGGCGTGATTCTGCAAGTGCGGAGATGCTGAGCGATCTCCCTCCTGTGGCCTCCCCCAGCAGTGAGAGTGCTGAGCACCCTGGAGGATTGAACTGCAGATGTGTACACTCTGCAAAGTCAACTCAAAGACAGTAACAGAATTGGACTAATGCTTAAATACATGCAATTAATAGCTTTCTTGGAGGGTGAAGAAGCAGATTGTGTTATGCTAAATGGCTGCTGCGGTAATGTCACACGCTGGCTCTCTTAGTGGTGCAGCCACAGGAAACTCAAGTTTGAGAATTGCTGCTGAGATTGAGTCTTTACAATGACAGTCTGCTTGATCAATAATTACTGAACAGTCATGATTTATCTGAATTGTAATATCTCAACGAAGGAGGCCTGGGATGGCTTTAAGCAAATGATGTAATTATTTGATACATGATTTAATGCATACTGTTTAACTTGTGTGAAAGTCGGTTTTCATTTGGCAAGGCGCTATGAAACACTTTTTTGGTCCTTTGTCAGCAGAGCCAGGGAGTTGCTGATGCTTTCATTTTTTTCTTGGCCCATGTTAGTTTACAGGATCAGGCCAATTACATGAAATTGATCTGTACTCAGTGTGGATGGGTTGAACTGGTGGGTCTTAAGGAAGCTAATTCACAACTTTCCCGTACTTCCTTTATTGATCACTGTTAATGTATGAGATGTATATTTTTAACTGCTTTGATTCCAAAGTGGCTGCAGCTTCACTGTATTAATCAAAATATACCCCTCATTTCCTGTAATAAGGATATAGAAACACATCAATTCCTGGCATTTTCTTTTTAAACAATGTATTGCTACTTGAAAATATGACCAATTTGTATTGTGAAAAGAGAATGAAGTGATCATCTGCTTCTTTTTGATGCATCTTAACATCAAGCAGCTAATAATCCTCTTTCCTTCTGGAATCTGTGGGGTAGCTTTCCGTGTGGTTTTCTTTGGGTTACTACATCTAGGTCATAGTGAGCAGCAGTCTTGGGAAACCAAAAGGGTAGCTGTCTTCCTGCTGATTGTTATGATGTTTGCTGCATAATGTTTGGAGACTTGTAAGTATCCACTTGCTGGATGTGGATGTTGCCCAGATGTAAGACTAAATTTCTTTTTAGTGTTTACTCTTGTGAGAAAACAGTTTTGAGGTATCTCATTATAATTTAATCAAATTTGTATCTAGGGAGAGGCTGAAGGAAACTATGTGGAAATAATGTGTAAGTTAATCTCTCCAGCTGTAATATTGTAATACAGTGATTCAAATTAATGCCAACTTTCTTTTTTTTATTTTTAATAGAGGATATCTTGCCTCTTGGCTGTTTTAACAGGCTCTTAATGCCATGTGAACCAAACTGGTAAATACAGATATTTTAGCTTTCCTCGTTTTTATGCAAGTTTAATATCAAAGTGTTTAAGAAGAATATAACAGAAAGGAAACTGATCCATGCAAACCATGCAAATGTGGTGACTTTAGAGAAGGAGTAGTCTTAATTTCTATATGATCCATAAACTTCTTAACATTTTAGGAAATTGCTCTGAGAAGATCAAATGTTCCCAGCGCAGGTCCTAGCCTCCCCTGCATAACAGCACACAGTGAACTGCATGGAGGAGATTGTTAGTTGACCGAGTACTTCATTTACAGAAGCAGAAAGAAGATATCAAAGGACAAATTGCTGGCATACTGAGAATTCAGTAAATTTTAGTTTGTAGGAGATTTGGGGCAGAAATTGTCTTGATTTACTTCTCACTGTACAGTTTCAGTACTTGAGAAATACTCAACAGGATAGTAACATCCGGTGTTAATTCTTTAGCCTTGATTCTTACTAGTCATAGGCTAGTTTTATCACAGAAGATTATTTCTATCTGTGTTGCCTTCCAAAAGTGTTATTGCCCCACCAAAATTCTATGGTATTGCTAAGAGCTGGCAACAACCTAATTTCCAGTTGAGTGTTTTCCTACAAAAACTTTTAACCTGTTGATAACTTCATTTCCTGTGCAAGAGGGAACATCTTGATGCCTGGATCCAGAGGTCTCTGGCATTTGTCTGTAGCTGGTATTCAAGAATGCTGCAGCTTGACAGCAAGTGTGCTAAATGAGTGGCAGACTAGCAGGGCAAACCACACCACATATCCTACTGCTTGAAACTGGCTATTCATACTAGACTGCTGAAATGGCTAAATTGTTGTTTAGCATATTCCACAACTTAACTTGCAAAGTATTTTGTGTCTTCTATTTTCACAGAGTCTTATTTTTTTAAGTAACAGGACTAAAGGCATAACTGTAAACCATGTATTTCATTACATCTCTTTCATCATTGTGAAGCTGCTTGGGGAAGGTGGATGAAAATGTCTGTTTCCCCCATTCATCCAGGCAGCACTGACACAGGATGAATAGTTTCCCAGTAATTCAGAGTGTAGGAGTTGAAATCGAGTTTTGTATACTCATAAAGAGACTCTGAACAGCCTGGACAAGGAATTGGTGGGGCTGAGGCACTGTAGACCATCTTGGAAATGTGGTGCTTCCTCTTGCACAGACTTCACTGGGGGAATGTTTATTGCAGCCTCTCATTCTTTGAATTAAAATTCACCGCTGTGCAAATATAGTATGTCCTGTTTTGAGACCATTAGTTGGAGCTGAGATGTGTGTAGGCCTCAGGTGAGCTGCTGATCGCCTGCTGATAGTGGGGTCCGGTGCTCTTAAGTATCTGTTCTTACAGTATATGTGCATTCTCTCTTGCTGTCCCAAAAGTATTTGGGTGGATAACATCTTATTATTGAAGTGCAGTCTGAAACATCTGGAAATGTTGAAATCAAAATGCTTTTTGAGTATCTGTCTCTGGCCTTAATGTTGCTCAAGTGAACATGTCACCACAAAATCTGAAAAATGTACCTAATGCAATACATTTTTTCAGTGGCAAGGAATTTGACATGACTGTCATGACTCATTCTGTGTTTTGGAAGTTTTTTTGTAAGAGCAGAAATGATGTATTTTCTAAGTCATTCTCTGACATGACAGGTGAGGAGTCTAGGAATCTGTTTTAATAGATAGTTACAAACTTGAGTAATTAAAACTCTACTGGGAACATGCAACACACCAGTTCACAGAATTTTCTTCGAAAAGTCTAATTTGACACCTAAGAGCCTTGTTAACACTTTGAAATGTTCATTGTCTATGCTAAACTGTTAATAAGTAAAACACTTTGACTAACAAACACGTTGAGCTTAGTGAAATTTTCATGCATTTTTAGTCATCCACAAAACCAAAGAAGATTTTATGTAAGTGGTTTACTTGTTGTTTGACTTTTCCGGTTGTTGTGATGCTGCATCTGCTGAATTCTCAGCTTCTAGAATAACAAGGCTTATGCAGTGATGCTTTCTGTGTCCATCTCCCTTTAATTCTCACTTCCCAGTAACTTTTGAACTCAAGCTCATTTCAGACAAATTTAACAGGGAGGACTAATCCTGCAGATGGTTGTTTCCTATAACTGGCATTAAAACAACCAGTGTGGTAGAGGAGAAGTAGGGAAAGACAACAGCAAGTGGTTTGCTTGTCCTGAACAAACAGAAGACAATCCACATGAAAGACTAAATATTTGAATTCATTAAGCATGGGAAAAGTTTCAGTAGGGTGGGAAAACAACTTTTACTAAAGACTGCAAGCCTGAGAGGCAGACCCATTGAAAACCACACAATAGTAATTCCTCCGATTATGGAGGCACAGGGAAAAGAACCAAGTAGTTCCTTATTCTTAAGATATGTAGAGAAGCTATTCCTTTAAGGCATACTTCCAGGCAGTTATTTCATCCTGTGAGTAGCTAATGATAAAAATGTCTGTTGTGTAGGATCTAACACATAAATGTGATTCTGTGTTGAAAGCTTCTGAAACTGAATTGACATCACATTTGTTAATTTTCTCTTTATATACTTAGTGCCGCAGTAGCCGTGGTTAGCAGGGAAACGAACATCTACAGACCAGAAGATTATAGTTGCTGAAGGATAAACTGGATTTGACTTCATTAGTGCACAAATGATAAGTTTGTGAGGAGTTATTATAGCATTAATCAACTTGATGGATTGGAAATATGACAGAACTGAAGCAGCGTGTAATATTAGTGCCTATTATTCTACAAATTGTGTCTTCACCTACATTCATAAGGCAAGAGTCATTGCTGTACATTAAAGATGTTACACACTTTCTCCTCTTGTGGAGGCATGTGACATCCCTTCAGCAATTCCTCCTCCTCTCTTCCCCCAACGGGGTTCTGGTCTCCCTTATCTGCATGTTTTCACCTTACAACTAATCAAAGGCAGCTGGGGAGCTGATACTTGAATTTAGCTTGCGCCTTACGAACCTGGACCTCTCATGTAGCAGTCTGTACTTGAACTTCTTGCTCCATCAGAAAAAAATATTTCATACTCTAAACATCTTGGAAGAAAGACAGCGAGTAGAAATTGGAAGATACGGGACAGATAGCGAGTAGGTATTTAATTCTTTGATTTCCAGAGGATTGCTCAGGCTTTGTGCATATACCTCCAGTATTGTTGAACATGATCTGCTGCGTGCAATTCTGAGTGCATTCTGCAGAATATTTTTTCTAGGATATGAGTAGTAATACATGAATCTTAACATGAAGTTGATTGTTTTAAAATCGAATCTGTACAGTGACAGCAAAATCAATTATCTTTATCTGGTCTGCATACAAAGAACTGAAGGCCTCAGTTCCAGGCTTGTGAGCATGTGTCCACCTGATCCAAACATGGTCAGAATCATGAGCTACCTCTGGAGACTGTCATGTGCCAAGTGCAGGGGGTATTATTCATTCATTTTCTCAGAACTGCAGAAATTTGGAGTTTAAGGTGTACTAATAATGAAGGCTGAGATTTTCTTTCGGCTGTTTGTCCTTGTTTCATGTACTTGTCAAAAGACATGGATTAGTACACAACTAAACTGTGAATTGAGTGAATGCAATGATTTTAAACAACCCTTGTCCTTTCCTTCCCTCAAGCTGGGCATATGCTCCTGGGTACTAAGACTGTGGGATAAAGACTTCATATCATGACTAACGAAATTAGGGTCAGCAGATACGGTTCATGAAAATCTGTATGTGATCAGTAGAATGTAGAAAGAAAATTTAAGCTGATAAGGGTAAACAAGTTACAAAAAATATTCTACTTGTGTTTTATTTTATAGCATGGATATTGCATGCCTTAGCAACAGTGTAGTTTTGGATTCTGTGTGCCAAGAAGCTGTTTTTTATCTATCTATATATCTATATCTACAGCTGCATATAGCTTAGTGCCAAGATCAGACTGGAATTAGTGTTTGAATTTCTTGAAAAATACCTAGCTCTTTTGTTGGAAAATGAAAAGTTCACTTGATTTTTGTGGGCCTGAAATATTTCAGCCACGTGCTTGTGTGAAAATAGGCCACTTCCAGTTTGGGCTGGAATCCACGAATTAGATATAAATCTAACATTCCAGTCTGAAGAAGGTCAGGCAAAAATTTTCAGTAGAAGTGGGCCCATGCAATTTGAAGTTCTCTGTACCATTTTTTGGCATGTAAAAAGGATGTTTTCACTGGTTGGCTGGAGTATTTATGAGATCAATATACCTTCATGACTTAGTTACTTCTGTAAGTATCTCAGAGTGCAGCACTGATAAGTCTGCTAAAGTATAGTAATAACATTCTTAATTTCCTCGCTCTTGCAAGACTTCAGTGGACCTGCATAAATGTATATTAGATAAATTATTTTAAACAGTTAAGGCCGTGGTACTGCAGACGCTATCTTAGTCTCTTTATTTAAAGAAATAAATGTACTTCCACCTCAAGAATTTTTACTTTAGGGCAAAACTTTAATGGAGGGGTGTAACACCGATAACTGCTACAATAAAACATAAAACATTTTTTCATGACACTTAAATGTGATTAGTTGCTTTCTCATGCCCATACTAGTATAGCTTTGATAGGCTCTGTGCCTTAAAGTTAAGAGCTAGTGACCTTTGCAAAACTGTGTACAGTGTTACAAACTTTACAGTTCTATGTGACTTCCATAAAAGTTAATACTTCCTGAGTACCCAAAATGAGTTAGAAATTTGTGCATTTTACGTTTGAGTTCTGAGGTCAAAGACAGTTGAAGCCAGTGGCATAATTCTGTTTGAACCACACATAGTTATTTATAGACATTATTGCTTAAAAAAAAAAAATTATGTGATTAGAGCATTAATTTTGTGTACAAATAGCTAGTTTTGGTGGAACGCAAGGTTTGAATTGGTATGTAAAAATAGATTTTTAATCAGACATTAACAAGGAATGTAATGGATACAAAATAATGTGATGACCTGTTATCTTAATGCTACCGTTAACAGTAGATCAGTACTGATTACTGTTTTTGCCTTCCCATAAATTCAAGTAGTGTATGATTGATTAAGTGCAATGGTTCTCAACTGGAAGGTGTGATTGTCTTTTATTTCCTTGACTTTTTTTTTTAACAACTTCGACTGTTTTGAACAACTGATGATGCAGTTTTTTAAATGCATATTGACATTCCCATTTTAGGGTTGATCAGTACATCATTTAAAGCAATAGGTAGTCCCAGTCATCCTGGTGGATAGGTTTCTGACATGCCCGAGCACCTGCCTGTATGGGTATTATATATAGGACCAGTAAGGACACAAGTTTAAAAGGCAGAAAGCTTTTCCGTTTCCCTAAAGCATTCTTCACACTTGGTTTGGAGGTTTGTGCCTCTCTCCTCTGTGTCTTGTTCTGTTCTTTCCAGAATTCTTTGTTTAGTACCTTAATAAATAGTTGCTCTTGAGAGTGTCCAGAATTGTGATGGAAATGGGCACAAGGATGTCTTTATGGTGGAAGGAAAACAGCTGCTTTAGCTGCTTGAGAATTACAAGGCCATTCTGTAATGTAGCTTGAATTTTAGCTTTTCTTGCAACATTACATTTTGGGACTTAGTTTTCTGCTCTGTGTTGTCCCTCTGTGAGCAGGAGAGAGGTACGGGAGAAGAGAGTGACAGGGGGACGTTTTTAGGGCAGGTTAAATCTTGCATCAGCATCTTTGCAGTTTGAGTTCCTGCTCTAGGTAACGTTTGTATTCAGTTAGCACCTGCAAGCACATTGTTGTTTGGCTTGCTTAATTAACTCTTCTTCTTTCCACAGCCGCAGAGCCTTGGCCTGAAAATGCTGCGTTGTATCAGCAACTGAAAGGTGGGTACACTGGTTTTTGCAATTAATAATTACTTCATTTTTAGAAAACACACTAAATATGCACTAAGATAATTAACTGCAAGGAAGCACAGAAACTGTTAAAAGAGTCCTTTGTGTTGTTTGTCTGGTCAGAGGTTTTAGCTACGCTTGCATCTGCCAATATAAACCAGCTATTCATGGCCTATGAGGTCCTTGGTTTATTATTGACTCATTATATTGGCTGCTGTAGGCAGTGTAAAATGATGTGGTTGCAGGCACAGTTGGCAGATTTACTGCACCAATAGCTGAGGCAGCAGATTTTTGAAGTCTTGTGGTAAAGTGGGCTCTCAGTAAAAAGGAACTGTTAAAATGTATAGGCTAGGATGGTTCAGGCTCCCTTTAGCAGCTCTTCATATATCATCAGATCACATTATGGCCCCCATTTGGGGCTCAGCAGCCTGCTACAGTTGTCAGAAGACTGCAAAGTAATGAAGACTAATAGGTAGCAGCCCTAGTCTTCTAAGCATGGAATTTTTATTGCAGTGAACTTGTCATCTTTCTTTTGTGTGACAGACCTAGACACAGTGTGCAATATTAACTGCAAGCTGCTTTTATAGGTTTCTGAATGCTTTTACTTTTTAGCCAGAGGAGTTATGAAGATGTGGTTTTATTTAACTTTGATTAGAAGAAGAGTAATTGGCATAAAACTCAAGCGTTTGGTTTTTAGTTGTGAGCATTTTTTTATTGTACATTGGTGGTAATGTATGATAAATGCAATTGCATTTGCAGGAGAAATATTCCTGGTATTCTTTTTTTTCTCTTTCTTTTTTTAATATTCATATCACAGGTTTTCTAGTCCAGCTGCATAATAATTATATATGTGCTCCTTGTTTTATGAATAAGAAATGCAACCCAGAATGGCTTACAGTTACAGGTCAGTAGCTAAATGGGCACTGTTTTTTGTAATTACATTTTTTGTGTTTTTTTTCTTTCAACAGAGGAACAAATTTTGCTTTCTGATAATGCGTCTTCCCTTGCTGTTCAGGTAAAATGTCATCTTCTCTAAACTAAAGATGTTAATTCCATTTTATTTTTTGAATGATTATGTAGCTAAAGTAACTCTATTTAGCTAAATGAATAATTTAAGAATGATTTCTGTCAAAATCAATTACTTATTTCCTGCATCTGATGTGCTTTACACTGTCATTGAAGTGTCAGAGCCTAAAGGACATGAAGATTTTGAGAGTCCTATAGAGTGCTGCTGCTTGTAATCGTATTTATATTGGTTTATGTTTGTACAGTGTCTGCTTGTCTGCCTACTCTGGGAATTGTGTGTGGTTCCCATCTTTTGTCACTTGGTATGCTAGTTTGTCTTGTAACATCTTGTATGATGCTTGCTGGTTATTTAATTCTCAAAGCTAATACTGCCCCAAACTCAAGGCATGTTTGCTGTGGGCTGTGGCCATCAAATCTCTGTATGTCTCTGATATGTTTTCTCAACTTCATCATGTATACAGAGTTGAGATGCAATGTGGTTTTTAGAAATAGTCCATATAATTGACAAACTTGCATCTCTGATTGACTTAAAAGCACCTCTGTGGCTGTGAAGTCTACATAAGCTCCATTAACCTGTTAGGTTCAGTAACCCCAAATCTCAAGGGGATGTTTTCCCCATTAGTAGAGAGGGCCTGGCTGTCAGAAGTGGTGATGAGCAGGATGTCTATAAGGTTCCTGTTCTTCAAAGCAACTTTGCTGCTGCTTTGCATAGTAGGGAGTTGCACTGTTCCCCTGCTTGCTTTTTGTGTGTGGTCTAGCTCAGAGCAGCTACAGCAAGACTGCTCTCTTTGAGGGCTGTCCAAAAAGGTCACATCTCATTTAGCCAAAGTGGGACACTTGGAGACTGTAACTGATACTACTGGTGAAAAGGTTAGGATCATTTGATCATGATAACTACTTATAGGATCTCTTAACATTTTTCCTTCCAGTCTGGCAATCTAGGAGATACCTCTAAGACTAAATTCTATCACAGCAAGAAGATACCTTTATCCTTTGCTGGACAGAGGAGTCATCTTTGATACACCAAATAAATGTGGCAGTGTTTTATTTGTTTGGGCAGTGTGTTTTGTATCATGCCTCACAGTAATGCAAATAAGTGTTTTTGTTGCTCAGTTGATTTTGGTGTTCCTTTTTACTCCAGCACCTGTATTTTTTGTGGTTCTTATGAATTTTCTTACCATCTAACAATGCGTATAGGTGTGGCTTGTATTTAAAACACACACAAAAAATCCCAACAACATAACCCTAAAATTTCCTTTTCCAATGCATCATTTTGCTTTACTGTTTCCAGTCCATTGTTATCCTACACATGTCACTTAGATGATAAATTAACTATAATATATTAAAAATGCTTGTTTTTCTTCAATATTCTCTAGCTGGACAGCTGATAGTAGCCATGACTATAAATATGGCTGTGGTAGATATCTGATCTTAAACTTTATAGAACAATTTTGTATTGGGGAATCATATCTATTTTGAAGAATCTGTGTAATGTGGTTGTGACTGTGAAAGAATAGCTATCCTTGGTGTCTTTGATCCATTTGGAAATGATACTAGGATCTGTAGTTATGTATTACTAGCTTAGTGATCAGAAAGCTTTAACTATACTGGTGTGTTTCGCATAAGGAAATTGCTGAGTTCCTCTGTTTTAGAATTTACTTTTTATTCTGATGAGAGCCTGATTATCTTTTAACTGGATATCTTTTTGCTGGTGGGTTTTTTTTTGGGAGGAGGGAGGGTGGGTGGTTTCTTTTCCTGAGGAAGAAATGGGAACGGGGGATAAGAGGAGAAATAGGAGCTGGTACCTGGGACTTTTTTCCCCACTATTGCCGTTCCTTTTCCCCCTGTTACTGATTTGGGGCATGTGAATATCACCAGAGCTGATACATAGCTTGTTCATGGCTTGTTGAATTTCCACATGGTGAAAACACATCAGAATTTTGAGTCCCTCTGATCAAAAGAGCATGTGGAGTCAGCCACCATCAAATCTTTAAGGAACATTGTTCACAACAAGACTCTAAACGTACTGCAACTGATCTGAAAGATCTTTCTCAAAATTTCCTTGCAGCACATCTTCATAATGCTGCTCTGGGATAGCTCTCAGAGGACATATATGTAGATAGCTACATATAAAATAAAGAATAAAATCCGATACCATAGTAAGTAATTAGTCAGAATAAAAGTTGACTTTTAAAATTGATGACCCTGTATTAGAGATGGCATTTCATGTACCTCTTGTCAACAGAGCGGATCAAGCAGCCAGCAGAGCAAGTTGCTCTCAGGTTAGGTGTAACAGACTGTTGCAGGCATTTAGTTTGAAAAACCAGAAGTGAATACACAACTATATTTCAATAACAAAACAACTTTACAACTTCAAGGAGGGAAAAATGGAGTTTTAAATGGATTCAAACTGAATTACTGTAGGAGAGTATATTTCAGTCTGAAGCAGAATGCCTGTCCAGGCCCTGTCTCCCTGTTGATGCCCGGTACAGGCAAAGCCTTTTTGTGTAGTGCCTGTGTGGAAGTAGTGTGGCTGAGTAGAAGGGAGGGGGTTAATACAGCTGCACTGTGCCAGGCCTCTTGCCTCAAATGGCAGCAGCATGAGCGTCTCCCTGCACTGTTCCAACTTGTCCGGATGAGGAATGTGGATGCTGAGACTACCTCTGTTATTACAGGTTCTTCTGAAACCTTTATGCAGGTGGTCTCAGAGTCTTGCTTAAAAGGCTGTCTAAAATGTTCAGGATTGTGGAAATTTTCATAGCTATCCTGAGGTTATAGAGCCTGGAGCTCGTTATGTTAAGATATGTATTAATTGCTTGTGCAATTGATGTCCTTGTAAATGGTCTTAATATATTCCAGCAAAGTGCATTTAGAATTGTCTGTTCTTAGTCGTGAATGACAGAAGGATGTTTGGGCAATTTAAAATTGTGTTACACAGACCAACTGCTTATTTACTTCAACAAGTAATCAAATAAATGTGTAAATCATGCATGATTAATTGCCCTCGACAGATTTGTTGGGGTTTTGTGTGTGTGCGTGTGTATGAATTGTGGTTTGGTTTTTCTCTAGATAAAACCGTAGCAGAAATTTGAACTTGTTGCTGAGGCTTGAACAAAGGCTTAGTACTGAAATGAAAATCTGACAATCTCTTTTTTTTAAAGAGAATAAAAGCTGGAATTCTTCATGATGAGAAACGCAGTATCAACATAATCAATCTAGCAGCATTGTGTTGTAGCTGAAAACATGCTTAAATCCCAAGCCATACAGGTACTGTTTGTGAGTGAAACATCTTTCATATAGTTCTAAGATGAAATTACCCCTGAATGAATAGCATCTTCATTTATCTTCAAAACCTCTGTGCTACCAGTGAATCTACTCTTTCCGCATTCTACAACAAGAATTACATTATACCATTAGAGCAGTGTTGTGCTGCAGTGTAAAATAGATTGTTTTGGAGAATGAACGTGGCTTTGCTATAAATTACGTTCACAGGTACAAAGGAATTTGTAATTTTGTTTAAAATAGTCACAAATATAATTAAGCTCTTAATTTATGTTAAACTACAAATGTGGCCATTACCATAACTGGATTAGGAATTTAATCTGTCACTCAAATAATGATACTGAACAGTTTTCATTTATAACCTTAGACACACTATTTCAGTTACAGGGTCTGCAGCTGTTTGATATGAAAACTGAATTATTCTGTAGATTTGTTCATGGTTTTTAATTTTAAAATGTGTTCCTGCAATAAAGTAGAGAATACCTCTTTCGTTGTCATCACATATTGTCCTTTGTATGCTCATGAAATAATGTAAAAATGAAAACAGAAAATGCCTTTCACTCTTACTTCACAACAGTATTGTGAGAGTGCTTTTAGAAGCACTGCTGAATAAGAGATGGCTTGGAATGGCTCGTTCTTTATTAAAAACTAATCATGAATATATCTTCTTCAAATGAAGCCTGGAGTGTGCCATCTGAAAATAGTGTTCCTCATGTGGGGACGTAAGTTGTGAACTATTTGAGTCTTGGCATAAGTAATTTCATTCTTGCCTCTGATCTCAGAAACTGCAATCTGGATATGATTTACATTAAGTTGTAACTCATTTTTAATGAGTATATGTGTTTGCTCATATGTATTATTCTGAGAGGGGACTGGAGGGGAATAGGAGAGCATTTTGGTGGAGCTCTGACAGGGTGATTCGCTGCCCGGTGTGTGTTTCCAGCTGACAGTGTCCAAACAGCCCTTCCTTAGCTGGGGAGGGTAAAGAAGAAGGGAGAGCCAGAGTAAAAACAGCACCTAAAACAATTAACTGTAGGAATAACTACAGAACTCCTCCCTCCCTTCTCTTATCCCTTCCCATTGTATTTCATGCACAGTCATTTTCCATCCTTGTCATCACAGGAAGACACAACGGCATCCCTTTCTTGCATTGTTTCGAGGGCGGCAGCAGCAGCAGCAGAGATGAGAATGTCAGTCGTGTGAGAAGGGGAGGAAGGGGAGGGTGGAGTGAGTTGCCCTGTGGCTGGCTGTGGTTTCTGAGCTCTGGGCTTTTGAACTGTGCTAAAGCAGCACAAAGGTGATTGCTCTGATTATTTTTTTAGATAATTGAAATCCAATGTACTACCTATATTTTGAATTTGAAATTGGTCAGGCTATAAGAAAACAGAACAAACCTTAGGTTGATTGTGTCCTTTAAGCAATGCTGTTGTAAATGTACTCCGTAATTCTGGCAGGAGGTGTCACCTGCCATAATTGAAATGAATGATGGGCATAAGATTGTTGATTAATTTTGTAATAAGTGTCACCTCAAAGCTTCCTATCAGCCCTTTTCACATAGCTGCTGATACTTCGTTCTCTTGCAGCAAAAATATGAACTGGCTTGTTCCATGCTGATTTTGAAAACACAGTGGCTCATGCTGCTCTCTGGGAGGAGCAGGCAGTGCAATGCAAACCATAGTCCTGTGTGGATCAACGTGTGGTAGGGCACGAAAAGCATGGAGAGGCTTCTCCATGCTTTTTGTTCAATTCGTTGTCCTCACTCCCATGCTCTTTCTTCCCTAGTCTATAACAGTTAATATTGGGAGGGTAGGGAAGGACAGACATAATTCATCTGGTGGCACCTTTTTTCCTCCCTCTCTGCTGTCACTCCTCATGGATTTGCAGCAGCTCTCTACCTTCCTGTCCACAGCTAAGTCTCCCATTAAAAATAAGGTGCACAGAGGCAGTAGCAACTTTGTAGACTTGGTGCTTTCAGTCTGGAAGAAGAGAGGTAGCATTGCTAAAAATATATTGTTCACATTTCTCACTTCCCTTCCCAGGTGCCAGCAGAGTAGGTGATGGTACAGGTAGAGGCTGGAAGACTGTGAGAGGGGAGACACTTAGCCTGCAGGGAAGAGAGACAAAGACCATGCATGGGAGAGAAGCTGACAAACACTATTAAGCCAAATCTTTATTTTTTTAATGCCTTTATCTGTTTCTCATATTAACTTCATCCAAAGAAAGGACACACTTTGTTCCAGAAATAACTTACAGAAAAGTGTTTGTAGCAGACATTATATTGAACGTAAGTTACTAAACTGGACAGTTTTCCGGGTGTCTGCTTCAGTCATTGACCAATGCCGATACTGCACAAGAAATGGGGCCCCTGTTTTTAAAATTACAGAAATGCAAATAATCAGTGGAACATATGGATAAAGGAGGCACTCCTGCTGACGCCAGGGGAATAAACTCAGTTCTTCCCAATCTGAGATTTCATTACCCTTGTTTTATGCTGCATTAACTAGTATGAGCCGTGAAATTACTCATTCTGTTTAAAAGCCTGAGCGTTTTGGTTTGATGTCCTTCAGTTGTAGTGAATTCTGTATATTTATGCTTGAATGAAGTTTCCTTTATTTGTGTAAAGTCTATTGAGCATCTCTTGATCTTCTGTAACATGAGCAAGGGGAAATAAGAATGTTAATCCCCCCTCTTTATGAATTGATCCAAACAGTTAACTCTTTGGATAGGTGTTAAGCATTAAAAAAAGTTTATCCTTTCCAGCAGGAATTCAGTTCTTGTTTCCATGCTTAGAGTTTGTTTGGAAGAGTTGTTTTCAAAGTATTAATAAACATATTCAGTGAACATCTTTATGATTACTTTGGACTGGAAAACTTTAGATGAACTAATGTGTACCAGTTTTACTACAGACATGAGAGCTATTTTTTTTTTCGTATTCTGAAGAACTGCAACGGCTGTAGTATTATTGTGTGAGAATCCTAGGTGCTGGAGGAGATCCAGGTTGTGGCCTACAATAGCCACCCTGTTCATTCTGTGCTAGTACATTTTTTTTGTCTAGAGGATAAAAGAGCGGGAAATTTAATGCTGTTCTTTGGAATTACAAGCGTCTTTGCAAGGTATGGCAGGCTGTGCTCAGTTAAGTGTCTTGTTTCTAGTTTAGCTGTTACTGTCTTGCTTACCATTTTTGAGAAATTTTCACAAGGGCTTGATTAACTAGCTTATGTGTCACTTGGAATTCAGTTGGCCCCTTTCAGTCCCTTTTTACGTTGATCAGCCAAATTTATGATGTTAACAATAATCTCTGATGTACTAGATTAAGCCTGGGCCCTTGATCTTTCGGATTGCTCAGCTTTTGATGCTGTGTCTTTGAAGGGGTGTTGGTATCTTCATAAATCTCAGCAGAATTGTACTGGGGTGGTTTCAGCCTTCAATCTCTGGTCCTTTACTCCAAAAGCACTCAGAGGAGCTGAGCTCACTCCCATTTGCTGATGGTTTCTCTCACAAGAAAAGCAAGGGTTTACTTGCTTGCTCAAATTATATATGTGAGGTACCCAAAGGGAAATGAGATGCTCTGAGCTGGCATAATCAGTGTTCCACTGCATCTTTTATTAGAGTTGGAAGCCATGGTGGTCTGATACCATCTGTAGACCAAATGTGCTGGTTCTTGACATTCTACATCAGTGGTCAAAAAGGAACAAATCCTCCCTTGATCACTGGACTAAAGCGTTAAATGAGCTAAAGACTCACAAAAATTGCTGCTTTGTCCTATATTGTCTCTGTAGGATTTCTTTGATCTGTGCCAATTTCAACTATTTTGGTAAGAGTTCATACCACTTACTGTCTAACATAAGTTATTGTCTAAAGTCTAATTTATCTAGTTGAATGAAGAAAAAAAATTTGAGGTTTTCTGGTGGTGGATGTTTATAAAAATGCATTGGTCACGATCCTTGTCCATCTCTTTTTCTAAAAGAAACCATAATTTCCATAAATATGAAATGCATTCACTGTGCTCGAAAAGCAAAACACGCCTGTGTTGTTAATACTAATAATTTCCAAAGCCTGTCAGTTACATCAATGAAAGAATGTAAGTACTGTCATAGCAGTGCAAATTGTAAGGCTTATTTCTTGGGCTGAGCCCTCATAGTTCGGTATAGCACTGTCTCCTTTTATCAGCTGACATGTATTTTTTTAGTCAGCTTGAAGGCTATCCAGTGGACCATTAGTTTAAGCTGAACCAAGAAGTGGCTACTGGTGTACTAAGGTAATGATTGGTTCAGCAGTATAGATCCAATAAGGATTAAACTGCTCTCATATTGTGGAGCTTTCCTTCATTTTCCTGCAGAACAATATTTAAGAAGCACTTAAAATTGAACAGGTCATGCTTTGGATACAAATTACAGCTCAACATATTGGTCTTTTAATTCCCTGGGCTTCTATCTTTTTAAAGATGTAATAGCAGTTTTTAGTTTTTTAAAATATTTTTTTATTTTTAGGTTTATTGTATGGCATTAAATGATTTTGTCTTCAACTCTCACTGTTCTGTTTTCTCTTGGTTTTGTGTTTCATTACTATTTCACTACTCATCTTAAAGCCGATCCTAAATATAGACAAAGACTGAAGTGGAATAGGTGTTGGCATGTGGATGCTGAAGGGGGTTGCTGGAGCAGGCCTTGTAAGGCTGCTGGCGAGGCAGCTCCAGTGGTCAGTGTTTCTGAACCTCGCAGGAGAACTGCTGGGGTGAACGCAGAACTGGATGGATTTGCCCAATTTTAATCTTGAATCATTCTTCAGTTTCTCGAGCTCAGTCCTGGTCTCCCATCTACGAAGTGTTCATCAGAACTGAAGATGACTATCCCAAGGAAGTTTTCTCAGGTTTTGGTTTGGTGTGTACTTCAGGGTCTTTTTTAAAAAATTAAAAAAAAAAAACTTTTTAACCTCACTGAGGGTAGACTGACTTATATCTAAGCTTACTAGAATCTGCACTTTATTATGCAGAGTAGCAAACATTTTTATTTACTTAATATTTGTTCCCACATTAGAGCTCAATTCTAGTTCAGCCTCCTCTCTTCTCTTTTCTTTATGAAGTGCAAAAAAGGCACATGGACCCAGGATGTTTGCATTTCCGAGATGCCAAAATGGCAGCGTATTCTAAATCCCCTTTGCACTAGGCCAGAAACTGAGGTAGAATTTCCCTGCCAAATGTAATAAAGGTCAATATTTCTTGGTCTGGGGATGTTTATTGAGGAGAAGGAGAGAGAGTAAGGGCAGATTCAGATCTTTGATGGAAACTTGGCTGAACCCTTTACACTGAAAAGATTTTATTTATAGTTCAGCCTCTATGCTGAGGACTGTTTTTCACAGTCACAAACGGTGTTTTTCATAGAAACCTTGTACAATGTAGGAGCCAATGTATGATACAATGTACAGTAGGCAAGAATTTGCCGAAGCAAGTCATGTAACCCAAGTGTTCTGTGCCAGCGTGTCTCATTTTTGACACACTGATATGAAAAAGTAAAAACAGTTCTGTGATTCACCTCCTTTTGCTTAAATGTGTCTCTGCACTTGCAAGTGCCCCCCCCCCCCCAAGTTAGAGTTAGGCTGAGGAAATCAAAAGATGTAGAAACCCAGGTTTCTGGTGGATTTTGCAGAGTCTCCACAGTTCTGAGGCAGGCTCTTCTCAGCTGTAATCAATGTCTTGTGTAACAGCTTGTGACCATAGTTCCTTGCTTTAAATTGGGATTTGGATTTGAGTTAGGTCATCTAAACCTGCAAGAGCCAAATGTTGTAATAGACTGTGCAGTTCTTGTATTTGGTTGGAAAAGGACCAAAGCTTTTTCTCCCTGGATTGGGTTAGGGTTTGGGAATAGAGGACTTGGAAGAGCGCAGGGGAGAGGAGAGGGGCTGTTTGGGTTATTTTTGTTTGCCTGACGGATACTACAGAAGCCACAAAGCTAGGAACAGGGCTAATGCCAGTGTTAGTTCATGCCTTACAGTCTCATTTAGTGCAGAGGTGAGCAATCTCAAGGTTAAGGTTTAGGTTACCTTGATGTCTGTGATGGGGGTCTGAGCATCTAAAGCTGTGAGAGTGCAGTTTACTGCCAGATCCTGTGATCCGAAGAGCTTGGAGGAGGCTTATGTAGAAAGTGCCGTGTTACAGCAGCATTTTTCTTCATGGTGGTAGCCTTCTTGGTGTAGGCTTTTTTCACCTCAAGCCACTGTGGATAAATAGGTATGATTTTGGAATCTGGAATTGTGACCTGTCTAATTGCAAAGACAAAATGAGTAATAGGACTTAGCTGAGTTGTGAGAGACTCTAGAGGGTAAGAGGTTCCTTATTTGCCACGTTCTGTTCAAATTGCTAGTATTTTTCTTGATATTTTGGTATGTCAACAGAAGCGCACTAAGGATTTTGTGGTGATGGCAGGTGCTGACAAAAATTGGTATCCTACTGAGAATGCTTTGAATCTAAGGTTACAGATAGAAAGAAACAGTAAATGGATCACTTAGGGTCCCCATGATTCACATAAAGATAATAAATACTTCCTACCAAAGCAGGCTTGTGCTCTTATAGTCTCATAGAGCAAAACTTCTGGCAGCTATTGTAAATATAATGTGGGAAGGTGCTATATGTGTTTGCCATGTTAAACAACATGAACTTGGTTAGCCAGCTTTAGCCAGAAGAAGTAAGTACTATGACTTTCAGGAGGGGCAAAATGTCACTTGATTTTGTACAGCCACAGCACTAATTACATCTGTCAGATATTGCTTCTTTGCTTGTCTTGAAAAAACAGTAAAAATAGGTGACACTTCATTAGAAGAATTCTAGTCAATGACTGGATGATAAACAGTTGTCGAAGGGAGTTAAAATCCCCTTGTTTTTCTTTTACCTACCCTTCTTTCTTCCTAAAAGCAGTATGCAAGGAGCTATACTTCATAAGCATGTGCTAGCAACTAGCAAAAACATAGTCAAATATATTGAGAAGAATGCATTTGTTTGTCACTGGTGTATTAATGCTTTTAAAATGCGACTCTTTGTTTCCAGGCCTTTTTGCAAATGTGCAATCTGCCAATCCGGGTGGTTTGCAGGGCAAATGCCGAGTACATGTCCCCATCTGGTAAGTGTGGTCTTCATTTAAATTACTATGTTATACCTCCATTTTGATACCATGGCAACTATGCGTTGTCTGGCTGATAACAGTCAGTCAGTGCTACTGTGTGTGGGTTTCCTTCCCCCCTCCTCTCCAGTGCAGTTTCTCCTCTGCAAACAATTAAAAGAGTCAAATGCAAAGTAATGTTGGCACAATGTGTAACCATGCCTGTGAATGCAGTACCTATATAAAGTGTTCAGACAGTTCAAATGCCTGGTGGAAACCTTCTCTCAAATGCCTGAGAGTGGTTGTGTCCTGAAGCAGAAAGACGTATGTTTCCAAAAATGGCTTTATTCTGCATCCAGGGAATATTCCAGTGAATGCTGTTATATTTTCCCATTGCTGGGGTGAGACAACACCAGAGAAAGATTATCTTTTGTTACCCAGTCTGGAAGATGGTTGCCAGGATATTTTTACAGGAGAAGACTGAAGGGTGCATTGTCACTGTTAAGGGTGACAGGTGATTTTACATCTTCCTCTGATCCATGAGACTGTCTGGAAAAAAATCCAAACCCACCAACAATAAATGAAGTGTTAGAAGGGTACAGACCCTGCCTTTTGCTGGAGATGACTGGTTGCCTAAAAACATCCAGAGGCCAGCTTCAGAAGGTTGCCTAAAAGTTAGAATTGCTGAATGCAGGGCACAAAAGTCTGGCAATCCTTGCACTCCTGTCCCAGATTTTTGTTGTATGAGCAGGTACTTATTTACCGATTACCTGGCTCTGGCTGATGACTGCCGCATGGAAGAGCCTGTCAGTATATGTCTGCCAGCTGTATGGGTGCTGTTGCTGCTACTGATATTTTGGTCAAAGCAGTGGAATTATGCTGTTTTTTAAAAAAAACCAAGTTGCTTGGCAGCAGTGAAAAAAAATGGCAAAATATGGAGGTATATAAATTGTTCGTTAGTAAATAAAGGTAGCTTTGAAATGCTGAATCCAAGCACAGAGGAGCATCTTGCATGTGCAGGTGTAGGACTGGTGGTAGTTGCATGCTCTCACTTATCTGTCACTCGCACCCCATGTCCACACTTGCTGGCATCTGATATTGTAATTAGGGTCTGAACACTTCCTCCTTCTGCTGAAAACAAGGAGCACAAGAGGGAAAATTATACTGCTTCAATTTTAAATGTAAGTAGAAATACATGTATTCTTTTTGCCCTTACTTCTGGAGTCCTTATTACTTTTATTCACTTGCCCCTTTTTCTTTCTTTTTATTGGTTCTTTAATGACAATTCAGACAAGGTTTTCATTTGTTCCCTTCTCTCCCTCCCCACCACCCTCTGTCTCACAGCAGCAGCAGACAAAGATCTGCATCTCATCATTTTGGGGAGAAGGTTATTTATCTCACAGTCGCAATGACAAAACACATTTTGAGGGAGTCAAAAGTATTATATCAAAGGATTGTCTTGGTGTGTGAAGTACAGTCTGACTGAAACCACTGAATTTGCAGCACAGAGGTCTGCATTTGCTTTCACAACATGCAGTGTGTGGATGCAGATGAAGCCTTTGTTGGTGTGATGCACTTCATTTATTACCCTTAGGCTAATCGAGCCAGTGAGAAGTGAATCTCATGATAAAAACCATGACTGAATCTGCTGTTAGCATGAACAGTTTTTGACTTAGGCCAAACAGTAAGGTTTTTGTGTTTCAGTGAAAAGAGTGAATGTATTGCTAATAACATATTTGGAGTCAGGCAGGTACTAATCTTGCTCTTTGGGCTGTCTATTGAGAGCAGAGTTTGCCCACAGCAAGAGGCGGGAAGGTAAAAGGGTGCCGTGCCCCACTGCACTGGGCAGGCTTATTTACAGCCTTTGGGCTTGAGGACGTTTTCAGTAATACAAAACATCCAGCATTTATCTCCATTTTATGCATTGTTTCAATCATGTAAATAATCATAAAAGTTTTAGTCTTAAATATAAGGTTGATGTTTGTCAGTTGCACTTGGATGAAGATTTGTAGGACAGGCAACCTGGTTAGGGTCGTTTGGAGCAGGAGCCCTCAGCTTCACACATTGTCAGCGTGTGACACGTTGGGAAAAGGGGCTACAGCAACTTCTGTCATGCATCACGGCTTGCCGTGTGTACCAGGGCTTCCTCTTGTGTCTCTGCCTGCCTTAAAGCTTTGGCTTAGTTCTGCACGTAAGAAAAGTTACTAAGCAGAGCAGGTGGTGTGTACAGACTCGGGAGCCCTTCGCACTCCCACAAATTACACCAGTGACACAGCCATTTCCCAGTCTTTTGAGGACTGGCAGTTTTTAGCTCTGCCCCATGCTGGACCCTCAGGGCTCAGCTTCATAGACTGAATGTTGAGCCTTACTAGTATTAAGCTTTAACCCCACCTTGCTTCTGTGATGATGAAGAAGCCCCTTCCCCCTCCCAGCCCCCCAGATCATGAAGCTGTTGGTCTCATACCGAGAACCTCTTCCTGGCCCTGGGACCATGGGGGCTCGAAAATGCCAGCTCACAACTAGAGAGTGAAGACTGGGGCAGCCAACAGGAGCTGGGTGGCCCAGTCGTTGGAAATCTGAAGGACTGGAGGAGGGAGAGTCAAGACCCTGCCTTGCTGAGTGTGCATTTGCACTTCCCCTGCTTGCTTTCTTGGGCACAGTGCCACATCTCCCATCATCCTTTCAGCAGCCCTTTCCCCACCAGTGGGTTAGAAAGGAGGGTGGGAATGCGTTGTGTCGTAAAACTTGCCAAGGGCTCTGTCTGCTTTCCTGGGATTTCCCAGCTGTACTTCAGAGAAACATTGAATTAAGTCTTTCCAGCAAAGCAAAATCCATTATTAAAATACAGGTTGATAGATCTCACTCTCTAACTTTGAAATACACAATTGCAAGTATTGCATGTAGAAGAGGTTCAAGAGGAGGAAGATCAGGAGGAAGATGTCTGTTAGTACAAACCTTCACTGGGTGAGCTATGTATGTTAGAGCTTTACCTATGCTCATTTGAAAAAAACCACTGATGTTCAGGTGTACCTGCAATATTTAATTGCTTTGAAAATTGTAGATGATGTTTTACAGGTATAAAAAGCTCTTACTAAAATACATTTCTCATTTTACAGGCAAAGTACCCTTTATTCACGTGGGAAATCAAGTAGTATCTGAACTTGGGCCCATAGTCCAGTTTGTAAAGGCCAAGGTAATAGTACATTGTTTTCATCAATTAGTGAATAGCACGTTAATCCTGCTTAGCATTGTGCTGATTTGGTGTACTCTTCTGGAATGTTACTTAATTTGTTAAAACAGCGTAGGAAGCTGGTGCCATTTTAAAAGAAAGATATCCTAGAATAGGAGTTTGCTGAAATGGAAATGTTTTTCTTTGTCATTTACTCAAATTCTGGAAGTAAATTCTACGCAGGATAGCTGCATACCAGTGCCAGTGTCAGACTGTTTTTCTATGTGCGCTGTCTCTGGGTCTCAGAACTCTTAAACCCAGAACTGACTGGTTTAAATCCTGAAGTGTCAGATACTGTTCAAATTTGCCTTTGCTTCTCTATGCCCCCAACCCTCCTCTATATTTAAAAAAAATACTGTCTTCTTACTGAGCAGTTGATAAACCTGTATCACCTGTTTATTTCTTGCCACAGGGATACACTAACCAGAAGGCTGTGTGCTCAAACTGTGTTCATCTATAACTGATAATAGTCTACATTTGTTGTGGATTAGCTATGTTATGTTATGATGATTTCTTTTTAATTCTAAAGGACACTTTATGTAGAAATTTCATATGTAATTTGTTACTGAACTATGTAAGAGATCAGGATCTGAGCCAAAGCTCATTGACTTCAGAGGTCCTTGGGTCAGGCATTGCTGAATATTCCAATATCCTTTCTTATATGTGTGTCTTTTTTTTTCCTTTTTTTTTTTCTTTTTTCTTTTCCCCCATTAGGGCCATTCTCTCAGTGATGGGTTGGATGAAGTCCAAAAAGCCGAGATGAAAGCTTATATGGAATTAGTCAATAATATGCTCTTGACAGCAGAGGTACAGCAAACCGTAGTAACTCCACACACTTACATAAGTGACTATAGGCAAGAAAGCTTTAGGATTTTTCCCCATATTGGAAATACTGTTTGTTCTTAGATTAGGTCGTCAACTTTTGAGGTGAAAGGAGGCAGGAGTAAATTCTTTGTATGCTATGGATTGCTTGCTGAAATGTTCCTGTAGATGCGAGCCACGCGCATGATTCCCCTCACCTAACTGAAGTATGTCACGTAGCTGTAGAAGTAACTGACTGGAAAATGCCAGTGGTTCTGGGGATCCTACCCTAGCCCACAGCTGGCCAGGCACCCTGCTATCACCTTCTACAGTGTGTGTGCTCACGTGCCTAGTGGGAGGCTGGGATCCCCAGCGGTTCATGTCCGTGGCCAGTTAACGTGACGCAATCCCGGTGTGGGAGCAGTGCTGGAAATGCTGGTGAGCTGCAGGTGGCTGAGGAGCTGAGGGCTGGTAACCTGTGTGCTGAGTTGTGGGCAGCGGGAGTGGGCCTTTGGTCTCAGCTTGGTCCTGGTGCTGGCGAAGTAAGGACTAGCAACTGGGCTTTGCCTTCCAGTTTTAATTTCTTTTCTACATTCAGAGGTCTAACAGGAGGAATGAAATGGAAACTTAATCTAATATAGAAAAGAAAATTCTACTAGTGAGAAATTATTGTCTCTGTATTCTCCTTTATTAGGAAGTTTTAGTAAGTGTTCTTTCTGTTCCTAGCTCTATCTCCAATGGTGTGATGATGTTACAGTAGAGGAGGTGAGTGGTTCTGCAGCATTTATCTTAATTAAAATTTAATGAGAAAACACTTTTGCTCACAGTTGCAAGTCCCTACTCATAAATGAAACATTGAGGTTTATACCATTAATGATACAGTCTTTTCACTTTAATTTCACTTGCATATACATTTTAGGGAAGTTGTGTCATTACTGGAGGTAGCCGACTGCAGGATAGATATGGGTTTTGTATATGTTTCTGAAGTAATAGTTTTAAATGGTTATGCTGCAAACTATAAATTCTGCACAAATAATTACAGTGTATCACACAACTCCCTTTCTTTTTACAGCTCCCTTTCTGATAGAAATATTTGAATATTAGCTATTTTGTGCATGGAGATACCTGTATTTTCTTATATGATAACACAGTACCTTTCTGTTTCTAAACAAAGATTACTCACCCGAGGTATGGCTCCCCTTACCCATGGCCTCTTAACCGCATTTTGTCCTATCAGAAGCAATGGGAGGTAAGGCGAAAGATGAAAGCCATTGGATGGGCTGGAAAGACGCTTGAACAGGTCAGTATGAAAAGTGAAGCTTATTTCTTTACCCTGTTTTAGTTTTACTTTTTTTTTTTTTAAAAGGCCTTGGAGATTAACACTTTTTTGAAACAGATGTAGTAAAAAATATATTCTGTACTTAAAACATTATCTGGAGTCAGGTATTTGCCTTTAGCAGCAATAAATCTTAAATTATGTGCAACCTGATGGGGTGGGAGGAAGGATGTTTCACCATGAGTGTACATCTCTGGTGATGTTAGTTTAGGCCGTAGTCCTGAAAATAGGTTGTAAGTTATAGCCCCCACTTCTTGTATGGCGTTAATAGGCAAGCTTTGCAAGGCTTCCTTTGTCAGAGGTCTTAAAAAAAAAAAAAAAAAAAAAAAAAAAAAAGTCAGTTTTGAGGTACAAGTTAGTACCTTTCATTAAGCTAAGTTATAAACGTTATGGGAAGCACTTAATCAGAATTGCCTTACATCAAATGTTAGATTAAGTAACACTTAGCTACCTGCCTACTGTGTAGGTTTGACTGACTTTAACAGCTTTTCATGTTCCAACATTGTATGTTCCTTGTTCCCACTGTCAGTGCAAATAGAGTAAGGAGGCTATTTTTTGCAATGTTGGTATTTCCTGCCAATATGAATCTTTTATCTCTTGTGTGCTTTGATAGGTGCTTGAAGATGTAGATCAGTGTTGTCAGGCTCTCTCCCAGAGATTAGGAACACAACCATATTTCTTCAATAAGCAGTAAGTTACTCTTTACTGAAATATTACATCCAGGAATGTGAGATATAGATATGTATCCACATATATTTATATATGGAAAACTGTTTTATTTTAATGCTACATGATTAGTTGTAGAAATACAAAAGTGTGACTGGAATATAAACATGAAATTTCAGAAATAAGTAATTAAAGGGTTTAAAAGGAAAGTTTCTGTAAATTTCCGTTAGTTGTTTTTTCTATTTGTGATTTAGTTTTACTCCTGCTTGTCTTCTCTACAGAGTCTACCACAACTTACATAGGCACCTTACAGGTACACCTTTATACAGTTAGTTTCTTACTAAAAATGATACATTTAAAGCTTTACTTGTATTTCTGGGGTAACATTCTCTACTAGGTAGAGGGGAGTGAATGTATGTTTTGCTGTCCTGACCAGGACAGCTTGTCTTGCCCTTCTTAACACCAGGGGCAGTTCTGAACGAACAGAATTAGCATGAGGAGGGTGCCTGTGAATTGTAAGAACTGGGGGAGAAGCTAGCCTTGTATCAACAAAGGATCAGTTGCAAAGTGAGAACTAGGATTCACATTCCTAGGGGAGAAAAAAGGAACAATCTGGCCTTTATGGGATGTCCTTTGCTTTCACCAGTTTCTTCCAATTGCAAAATGCTTTTTTCTTTTTTTTTCTCTACAATAATTCAATATTTTTGAAATGTTATGGATTTAAATAACATCACATTAGCTCCCTCGTGTCTCCTGTGCATAGATCAGACTAGAAATGCTCAGATCTGGACTTCAGTTAGCTACATTTGGACAGGGAGACATCTTCAAAAGACAGCATGTGATCTTGGTTACTTTTCTGCATGTGTCTTTGCCAAGTTGAGACTAGGCAGGTAGTGTAAATTGAGTGGATACAGAAATATGCTTTACAGAAGACAAGTTTGAATTGCATCTTCTCAAATTGTTCTTAAACATAGTATCTCCTAAATTTTCTTTCTATATTTGTAAAGAATTGCAGCTTGGGGATTTTGTTTTTGTTGTTTGTTAACCAGGCTTTCTTTGTACAGTTTCAACCTTTAAAGTTTTTAGCTCTGAAATATTACTGTGAAAGTATGTGTTCTTAGTCCAGTATTTTTCAGTCTGTGACTTCTGGGAGCCTGTAGGAGGTAAATAAGAAAAGCAGCCTGTTGCTGACAGATTTAAGTTTGTTATACGAGGGTCCACATCTCCACTGGAGAGTTCTTAGTGATCCACAAATAAAGGCAAAAAAAATATCTGTTAGAAAACCCTCATGCTTGAACATGAGTAAAGAAGGACTATTAAGTTATTAATGTATTTGAAAAAAAAAATTATTTGCACATGGGCTACTTACATACAAAGGTCCAAGATGACAATTCAGAAGGCTTGTACCTAAAATAAGGTAGGACTGAAAACTTTCAATAGACCACTGTTTCCCAAAGTACCCATTTTCTTCTGTGTAGTCCCCTTTAGTCCCCTTTCAAATGGATGTTTCCAGCTGCTGTCATCCTGGAGCTCCTTTTCTTACTGGTTGAATAGTTTCTGACTATTGAAAAGCACAAAAAAGGGAATAGGGGTTTTATGCTTCCCCCCCCCTTATTTTTTTTTTTCTTTGTGAGATAATAGCTGGGGTTTTTTTGTATACATGTGTAGAGGAAAAAGAAAACCCCCTAAAAGACCTGATAAGCATTTGCCCTTGTTACAGAACTAAAAGGTGGAGCATGGTTTGATATTGGATCAGTAACTCTGCCTGATCTAAGAAGTGTTACTTCCACATTTCCAAGCTACCAAAGGCAAAGAAAGATGCCATACTGAGAACTAGCAGTATGCTTATATATTCTTTAAACAGTTCTCATGCATTTGGCAAGTTCAGTGTTGCCTGATGTCTTCCCAATTCTTAAGACTGCATGGCTATCTAAAAGTTATTCACAACAGCAGGGTTTTTCTTGATCAGGATTTGCCTTCTAAAATACCTGTTCTTTTTTCTGTTTTTACAGACCAACTGAATTAGATGCTCTGGTATTTGGACATCTGTTCACAATCCTTACTACTCAACTAACCACTGATGAACTCTCTGAAAAAGTGAAAAACTACAGTAATCTCACAGCCTTTTGTCGGCGAATAGAGCAGCAGTACTTTGAAGGTCATGATAAAGACAGCTCTACAACTGTTGCAGCCCGATCTGCTAAGAGGTCCTTACTGAGATAAGCGTGTTGTTTGGTGGTTGGGGTGGATTGCGTTTCAGTTTTGGGTTTTGTTGTTAAATGAATTGATTTTGAGGATGGAGACGTGTGTTAGCTTTTTGAAGCTGCCAAATCATTCTGGAGCAAGAAAAAACTCTAAATGCAGTTTTTGTGTTGTAGAATATACTGTGCACGTTTAACCTGAAACGACTGCATGGGCACTTCCATTTTAATAACCCGTACACCACTTACTCTAAAGTGACCTTGGAAAAATATTGTATCTGTATTAAAAAAAATAAAATACTTTAAAAAGTTTCTCTCTGATCTTTTTAAATGCTTTTCTTACGAAGCTTTATGTCTATGTAATTAATGTCTACATAGTTAACAAGTGGGATCCTGTTGGCAGGATACCTGGAAGACAGTTGTATGGTAAACTAGTTAGAATTATTAAGCTGAGAATGAAAAGACTCATTAGAGTTCTTAGGTTTGCCTGCCTCAGCCAAAATTCATTCAGAAATTGGGTGACAAAAATGTCTTGGAGCTCTGCAGCACACAAGTGATATGATTTTATTCAGTCAGTTCTTATCTTGTGTCAGAGTAGCTCTTGGCTGTCATTACTACTTGTGTGTGTCCTGCCTTTGCTTTTATTTCTTGTTCACCTTTGGTTTTTGGATTTACATTTTTTTTTCTTCCTATGATTCCCCAGTTTTAATACTCATTCCTACTGCAGGGGACCACTCTTGTCAGCTCGACTGGAAAATGGAGCTGAATTCTTACTGCCTGCTTTTTGATACAGGAGTCTACTGTAGTCAAATCCACATAAGTATCAATGTGTAAGGGGGTCTTGGCCTTTTATCAAATCACTCTTTGCCAGGAGAGGAAAATTGTTCTTGTCCTGCATTTCAGTCTTAAAATTTCACAGATGTATGTTGGATACCTTTTCAAACTAAACCCCATCAATTCTTGACTGCTTAGTGACAATTTCTGCTACCAAAGCGGTCAGGAGCTGAGAACCCAGATACTTCTTTTGAACTTGCTTTTCTGCATTAATGCAACTTCTGGAAAAACTGGAGAAGAACTTGTTGTGGTTTTTTTCTTAGTTTGGAGAGAATACTATGATACACTACTTTGAGAGAAAAAACACTCTCCAGTAGTCTCTAAAGCTAGCAGTGCCATGGTGACGGGGAAATCCTGTGTGAAAAGAGCAATTAAACTTGCCTTTTACCTCCTGCTATTTACAGAGCACCATTCATGAGTAAAGATTTTAACCTAGCTTCTGTGGTTTTGGCAGTTCTGCTACCAGTAGACTGAACTACAGGAGTAATTTACTTAACAGATTTCCAAACCCACCTATGCACAGGCATTAACTTATGTGCAGTCTGAAAATATGCAAGTGGGCATGTATTCCTCCTCTTTCAAGGCTACACTGGCTGTTAGCCACCTTGTAACCAAATTTCAGCAATTGCTTTGAAACAGCATTAAATTAAACCATGTTTTTATATTTTGGCAAGGTTTCCTTGAGGTAGAGCAAGCACTGGTAATACACCACTTTAGATGCTGAATAGCTAGTTATTGCAAGTTTTGTGTGGTTAAAATATAGGATAAGTTCAGAGGATAAAAAACCCCAAACCACTGAGGTAGCCATATGCATTAAGCCACTTTGAATGTCTGATCTAGAAAATATACTGAAATGCTGTGGAAGTGGTTTGGCAAAAGATACTGATCTGTTACAAAGTTTGTGTAAATCCACCTGAGCTACTCAGACTGCACTTAAGGATACAGAGAGAGGCAAATTACACAGTTTTCAATATTGGAAGTGAGAGGACAAGCAGAGACTGAGCTCTGGAAGCTAAACTAAAGAGTTTCTGAAAGTTTAACTTTGATAACTTAATTAGTAAAACAAAATTTAAAATGGGAAAAACCATTCCTTACTTCCTTGACTGAAGAGCGTACTTTCTATATGGCATGTTTGCCACAGGGCAGGTTTGTAGTTCAGGCTGCACCTCATTCTAGGCAATATATAAACTTAAAACTACAAGGAAAATCTTGGCTTTGCTACCAGTGTTGAAAATAGCTATTAAAGTCCTAGGCAAAGGACATACTTTGTACTTCCTAAATACAAGAAACCATTATGATTTTTTAAAATGACATTGCTAGCATGGCTAGAGCTACAGAGCGGACTGAGCTGAGCACAGAGGACCGAAGCTCATAAGCCGTGCTATAACTCTGGGAAGCTGCAATCCTGTAAAGGACACTGATAATGATTGCTCCTGAAATGCTGTGGACAGTTCAAGAAAAAGAATGAAAAGCTGAAACAAGACCAGCAATAGAGCCAGTTAAAGGTGGAAAAAACCAACCAAACCCAATCCAAACCCAATAACCTTTCAAGCAAGGGAGTTGAGCAAGTCAACCAACCTGCCTTATCCAGGCCAAGTAAAGAGGGCTTTCTATCGGTCTGAGTGGCCCTCTAGAAGACAGGGCTGTACAGGTGCAGTCTGTGAGAATTTTACTGTTGCGTTGTGTGTTTTTCTGGAAGATCTCGCATGACTGAAGTGCAACCGGTGCACCAGAGGCAGGAATCAGGCCAGGAAGGCCTATGGTCTGTTTCATGTAGCAGGACAGTGTGGATGATGATTTTCTTTCCTAGCTTTTCAAGCTCAAAAATCCCAAGCTCCCAGAGGCTATTTTGGGTGAAGAAAGCAGACAGCTGGAACTTCTGAAGTTTCCCAAAATTAAGACAAAAATTAGGTTTCTAACAGAAAGAATGTCAGGAGCAGCTGCACCACGGCTTAACGTATATCCTCTGAATATGCCCCACCAGGAACTGTAGGAGGCACTCAACCAAAACAGTGCACAAAGTCATAAAAGCACTCATAACTACAAGTGAATAGACATTACTGAGCCTGAACAATGTATAAATCACTTGCCCATGGTGGTTTGCTTCTCACAGCCTTTTTGTTCCACAAATTAATAGGTTCATACGGAGATGCTCAAGTTGAACTAAATGCTAGTTGGAAAGTAGCAGATGCTTCCCTTGCCTGATGGAGCTAAAACGATTGGGAGAGTCCTGGTGAAAACAGGACTGCTCCTCCATTCCCAAGACGCTTCTTTGGGCATGTGGAAAGGACTAATCTTGCTCAGCATAGGCCGTGCTCAGCACAGTTACCTGGTTGTGTCCTTGCTGGATTTTGGTGTCTCCTCCTATCAAAAACATGTGGTGCCAATTCCAGACATTGTGGAGATCTTGTTCACCTGACAAGCACAGCATCGTATGCATAGCTAAACCGTGGATCCCATGTACCCCGTGGAACTGTGTGTACAGCATGGAAAATGGAGCAAGCATCCTGCTCCACCACAGGCTGTGGCAAACCAGCTTGTGACTTGAAAGTTGCCAGGATTTCAGCCACAGGCTAGTTTATAGTATTGGAGCATTGTTTCCAGCTGACAGCCCTTCCTGAGCCCCTGGTTTTCCTGTCCCTCTCTGAAGAAAGCTCTCCTTGACCTCCGGAGTCTCCGATGCTACATTTTATGATGTTGTGATGAGATTTCAAGACAGACATGTGAAGGAGCTTCGGTGGTAGCAGCTTTTGCTAGGATCTATCACTCTTCACATATCAGTTAGTAAAAATTATAGTATTGAGTGGTGTTAATGAGATATTAATCTGCTATTTTCTCTGCCTTTTATTTCCCCTCCTCCCCAAGGAAAGAAAAATAACCTGGCAATCTCCTGCTTCTCAAATGTACTTAAAGCTCAGTGTTGTGGAAAAAAAGAGCCCAGCACAGACCTGCACATGGAGAATGCTGCTGAGCTGCACTTAATGATGCCTCTTAGGATCAGCTGTGCTGCTAGAAAACGCTTCATTTCCTGTGGCTTGCTTTCTTTGCAAGCAGAGTGCAGCTCCAATGGCTCTCACAACAATTAGCACCCACTTGTTCTGCAGGTTTGAAGTTTTTTGCATTAGTCAGGTTGAGAAATTCATGGTATTAATCATGACTGAAGTTGTTATTTATCACCTGCTGGGTGAGAAATAATAATTTTGGCACTACTGGGGCAGCAGGCCAGAAGTACCAAATTAAGTAAAACATCTAAACACTAGCAAGGATCATTTCTCTGATTAATGAATTGTTACAAAGAAAAAGTGCTACTTGTTATCTGATCTTAGGATAAAAGTAGGAGTTGGAACTAGAAAGCATTAGCGAAGTCAGGCTATACCCTGATGTAGTTTGAAACTTTCCTGGCTGATCTCTCTTCTGTCATTCACAAACTGCTGACATGCACTCATCTGCATCAGAGGTTTGCAATACTTGGCTCACGCCCCCAGCGCCAGCTTTCTAAAAAAGTAGCATTTGGCAGGGAGCTGAAGGGCCATTGTGTAATCGCCTCCAAAGAAACGTTGAAATGACTTTAACTTTCTAGGGCTTGTCTAGGCTGGAAGGTTTTGCCATAGGAACAGTTACCAACCTGGCAAAACACCATTATGTGAAGGCAATAATAGGGCTGCAGGAAACAAAATCAGCGACATCAATAGAATTAAGTTTGCACCCAGGTAACTGTATCCATACTGGGACCATTAGTCACCTACAGGATTAAGAGCCCAGAAATTCCAGCCACCTGATCATAAGTATTTCACATGTAAATACAAAAAGGGCTGGCCTATACCGAAGCGGTTACGTTGAAATGAGGTCTGTGTGTGCTGTTACAACCCTAAGCCACCAAAGTCACTGGGACATACCACATCCCTCTCCACTATGGAGAGCTGAGAGCATAGCAATGCCCACAGAGACGCTATTTTGTGGCTTCCTACATGAGATGTAAAACCTGACTGTTAGCCTTGAGTATGGTCGAAGAACTCAGCCCGGGAAAGAAGTGCCAGCACTGAAAGCAAGCAGAAAATTTGGGTGCAATTTTGTTTGCTTGCTGAGGCTTACAAATATAAACAGTGAGAGTTTGAGAGACCCTTTTTAGCTCCAACTAATTCATCTGCTTGAAAGAAGGCACAGGCTTTTTCCATAGAGAGCATCAACCATTCTCATCTGTTGCTGCAGACTTCAAGTTTGGTACTAGTTGAGGTGAAGAACTTCCCACTGTTGACACAGATGAACTGCCCCTGCTGACATCTGTGGCAGCCAAAGTAACTCCTGTCCACCAAGCCACTGTGCCCAGAGGCTGACTTGGAATAGTGAGCTGACATGAGAGGTCAACATGAACTCATGCCTCTCCTGTTTGGCTTAATGCTGACAGTAACCCAGTTTGTCAATAAAGACATTTTTGTAAGCAAGCTTTATGTCACATAAATACTCTCTCATCTAGAGGTTTTTTTTTTTAACCTAAAAGTTTATTCTGCATTTAAGAAGAAAATTTGAGATCTTGAAGATGTAGGGCATGATGGTCACCTTCCCTACAAGCACTGCTCAGATCATCAGTCTTCCAGGGTTTGTGACCTCAGTTCAGTGACAATGAATTGAAACAAGAATGAAAAGGGTGATCGTTCATAGAATATAAAAGCAGCAGCAAAGGGCTTGTTGCAAACAGCAGCCTATCTTCCTAGGCTAAGCAGGCAGCCATCAGAGGGTATCTGAATGAACCTTGTTGCAGGGGCTGTGGGGAGGAACCAGTGCAGCTTAGCCATGACAAATTCTGTAGAGCTGGGGAAGAAGACCGGCCATCACCCAGCTGGTCTGGTCAAACTATGGCATGACCCAGCCCCCAGAGCATCTTCCTCTCCAGGTTTGTCTTCTCTCAGTATGAATTTACACTTTCTACCACTTCTTCCTGCCAAAGATTTGCCAGCAGCAAGTCCACCTCCCTAGTCATACATCTCAGGTTGTCTCTGTCATCCTCTCATGTCTGGTGACATCTCTTCTTTGTCTACTTTTAGCTACAAAGTAAAATTCTGGCCTGGTTTTCTCAACTTTGAAGCTATCTGTTGCTGGTCACACCATTCTCTCACTGCAGTTTTGTCACTGATGCACAGGATTATTGCCTGAGATTAACTTGTGAAAATTATCCTTCATCTCTCAGATGTTATCACTTGGACTGTTAGATTAAGAGCTGCCCACTTTCCTTTCTTGTCAAGACAATAAAAACTTCCCTTTAGGTCCACTGCTGTTTCTAGCTTGAATCCGGTAAACTCCTTTCTAAAATTCCTTTGCAGTTCTTGTCAGCTCCTTCCCTCAGAAGTGCGTAGCATCTTGATCTATGATGCCTCCTAGCCAAGAATTATATAGCTGAGATTACTGACTATCTCCAAGATCTCTTTCATTTGCAGCTTTAAGTCTGTGTTGTGGCACGTTTAAGGAACCAGTTGATGAAGATCAGTAGTTTGGGGGCATTATGGGAAGGGTGCGTTTTTATCTACTTAAATAAACTTCTCTCCAGCGTATTTTGTCGTAGGTTATAACATTTTTGTAAAAGGCAGGTAGATTTCTGCATGTGTGTGTAAAGATCACAGACCTGCCTCTGACTTGTGTGTTACGTGCAAGCACTAGTGCAAAGGTCTTGCTGTTATGCCAAAACACACTTGTAGCAAAGCCTAAAAACACTGCTGTGGAAACCGCTGCCCGTCATCTGATGGAAATGCTTTTGACACACACAGGACAGCTCCTGCAGGCCTGTTTCTATGGAGGCACTTTCATTTGGTTCAGTGCATCTTCCTGAGGCGCGTCCTGCTGCCCCTTCTCCCTGACACCCTTTCGTGATCCCCCTGCCTTTGCTGCCGCTTCAGTGTCTTCCTGCACTAGGAAAAGGAAGGGGCTCACCCTTAGGAAAGGTTTTCACGCCTGCGGACTGCATTCCTCCCTCTGCTTTGAAAGAGATTTCTTGTGCCAGTAAAATCACTTTAGCATGAACAGAGAAACCAGGATGCTTTCTAGGATTTGTTTAGGTAGAGAGAAACATCCTGCAAGCCTACCACCTTCTGCTCCATGTATCCATAGTGAGTCCAAATGCTACTGCCGCAGGAAACACATTGTGTTTCCATAAGCTATGATGCCTAAAATGTGCTTTTCTAACTGACTAATCACAAGCAATTCCAATAACAAGTTAATTAATTATTTTTTTAAGTTTCACAAAATTCGATGTTGGAAAAATGGAAAGTCACATTTAAACTCATTTTGATAATGCAGTTGTCTCAAAATTTGTTGGCATTTTTGTATAATAGTACAAAAAAATTATCAATGTAGTAATAAAGTGTGATTTACTGAAAGCAGGCTGAGAAAAGCTTGGAAGGGCAAGGAGCAGATTCCTCACTCCTGAGGGGGTTAAAAGTGCAAAACACTTAAATGAGGCTTCCAAAAGAGGAAAAACTGGTAGCAATAAGAGAAGAGAGTTCCCTTTCAATCCTTAAATCAGCTCAGTGATTTTCTCAGCATATTGTCCTCCTCACTGCAGTGAATTGGAGCCATCTCTTGCACCGAAGCCAACAGAAGTTGTTTGATGCATCCCATTTGAAACATCACTGATCTGCAATCAAAGGAGTGATTTCTAGCCAAAGGTTATGAAATACTTGGCAAACTTATCCAAGTGGATGAGTCAGACAGAAAAACCTGCCTGACAGAAGAGTAAGTCAAACCACAGCAGTTGCAAGTAATTTGTCCCAAATGTGAGCAGGGCAAAATCTAGAGCAGGAGGCTGGAGGCTGGTTTCCCAGCTCCACGCTCCAACCACTGCACTGCACTCTTTGCTGCTTTTTTAACCACAATTGAATATCACCCTTCAAAGGCATTTCTTGGTAGTAATAAATGAACCATCAAAACCTAAACAAAGAACCCAGCAGTTGAGATGATGCAACCTAACAAATAGAAATGACTAAGATTGCCTTGTCCTCTGCTTATTTCCAAAAGAATAAAGCCCAGGTCACTTATAAAGCCTTCCTCCTTCCCCTCTCCTTTACAGGCCCTTGGGAGTCACCCAGGAGACGGCACCACTTTCCTCTGCTTCCCCATTTTTAAAATATATTCATTCCAGTTTTCAAATTGCTATTTTGTAGTGCTAAATCTCTACCCACACTAATTTCTCCAGGTCAGAATCTGACCCTGATTTGAACAAAATCTGGAGTCAAATATTCACACCAGAATGCTTTTGCCTTGCTGCATGTCAGATGCCATCTCCCTGCAAATGTTTCACACACCTTGGAGTGCAGCTTGTGGAACTGATGAGGTGAAGAGCACTGCAGAGCAGCTCTGTGCTGGTAATCACAGGACTGAAGAAACACATACATCATCTGCCACATAGGTTGGCATTTCAAGTAAAAAACCTTCACAATGTGTAAGATGTTGGACAAATGATGGCCATATGCATGTTTGTCTCTGCGCAGATGTCTTTGCATTCTCAGCTAGGAAAAAGCTGAGGTAGGCTTTTTTTGCTGACAGTTTAATATTAGTGACACAGTTTATGTCCTCTGCAAAAACAATAATGGAGGATAAGGTGACATAATTTATTTGCAAATCGTTTGACATATGCAGGGCATTGTCCTTGCAATAATCACCATCAGTCTGTCAGTTTAAGATATGAACTGTGCCACTGCCATTTTATATCATTGTGTTAAGCTTTCACATGTAATTTTACAGATTTGTTCTTTGGAGAACACTGCAACACAAATCAAATTGTATTATGTTTAGTCATATGTTGTGCTGAGCACCTCCCTGCAATTAGGGGCGGGAGGAGATGAGGAGCAAACAAACAGTCCTAGATAAGAGGCAGCTGCTCAAAAGTTAGGATATTTCCTAGATACCATTACTCAACTTTCGTGGTCATTATTCAAGGCAAGAGGAATTATTTAAATTCATGCTAACATCAGTTGCTGGCTGCATGAATAAAGTGAGCACTGGAAAGTACCATACTGACAGATCAGTTTAAAACACCCTTGTCTGTTTTGTTTCTCCATAACAGTCAGGCACAACATTTGATTCTTATAAATAATGTGGGTTTTTTCTAAAGTAAATATACTGATTTCTTTTCAACTCACAAAAGACCCTTTCAAGACCAGGTAGGTGCCTGTAGTATTAACTCTGCTTTCCATAGACATGCAGAATGGTTCTGGAATAGCAATGAACTCAGCATTGTCTCTTTTATTCCAGGCAAATTAATTCCTGTGGTATAGTTTAATAAAGACCTAAAGTTGACCGCTTATTTTTAGTCTCTTTTTTTTAAAAAATTTGAACCACAGATAAGTGTGGGAGTCATTCACAGGTGTATTCAGTGCCAGATACCTTATATTAACTGTTTGAGAAATGTATTAGTATGTAAGTGTTTTAATTGGTAAAGGAGTCAGTAGGAAATACTGTAATATACATTCTGGAGTATCAGATTTCAGTGACTTTTTACTATATTTTGAATAGAGAAACATGATTTGTTTTCCCCTGGGAAAGTTCCCCACATTCAGTTGTCAGCAGAACAGAATCTTTCTGCTTCCAGTGAGCCCTTAAACTAGAAAGATTTATTGCACTTACACCCTTGAAAGAACATATCTTTTTCTTTGAAGGCAGCCATTATCACCATCCCATTTTATATCTTTTCTGATAAGTGCAGGCAGTAAAGCAGATAAACTCCTTGCATACCAATTAAAGACACATGCACACTAAGACGCTGTATACTGTCAGAGATGCTCAGAGTAATATTCTTCCTAGCACAGTAGATATATCTAAGGAGTTTGACTTTTATTATTCTCAGCTTTACACCTCTGACATTTCTAAAAACATGGAGGAAATTAATGAATTCTCACCCAAGACTCCATTGTCTAATCTTGCCCCAGTGCTCATGAATTATGGAAAATGACAGATCAGCTGATGACGTACAACAGGCTATTTTAATACTACCCTTTTTAACAAAGCCCAGGCCATGAAAGGCTCACCACTGAATTTCATGCAGTCACCTGACAAAATATTGGTGTCATGTTAATTGATACCTTAAATAACTGCCCTGCTTCCTTGCATCCAAGGTGTTGTGATCATTTTTATGCACAAAAGGTATGAAAGCCAGACCCCTGAACCTCAGGAAGCCTCTTTTTTTATTCTCAGATAGGACGCTGAAGTCCAGTCCTAACTCTTGGCAACCTGCCTTGGATTTTTCCATTTTGAGATCTCCACAGGCTAAACGAGGGTTCAGTAACATTTTAAGGTTCTTAAGCACAACCTCCTCCACCTACCTATGCAATTGCTGCCTCTTCTAGTGCCTTTTCCCAGGCAGAGAAAAGGCATTTGCTCATCCTGAATGGTGAGACCAAGAAGATTTGTATGAGAAGGCCCTCCCAGCTGAGATCGTTGCAGTGATCAGGCTGTAACAACTGAGAGCTGTATTATCAGCTGCAAGCCGGAGGGTTGTCTGACCGGTGATGTTTGACTGGGCAGTAAGAAGCCACGCTGTCCAGGAAGCCTTTGGCTAGGACATCTTCCACCCCCCTCTGTCCCAGTTAGCATGCAAATTCACTGGGGTAGGAGCCACTCCGCTGTGTTTCTTTCCAAAGAAATAAAAGCCCCTGAGCATTACCACAGGCAGGTGATGCCAGCAACGCCAGCTTGCTCGGAGGAGCTGTTGAGGCAGCTCTGCCGGGTGGGACAGCCGTCCAGCGAGGGGCTGCCCTGCTCTCCTCCCACAGCCGGGACCACTGCAAGCTCTGGGCTGCTCCCCAACCACCACATGCCCAAGGAGCCCCACACACTCAGCTCCTTTTTCCTTCTGCACTCCAATTTAAAAGAGCATATTTACTCACGACATTATTGTCGGGTGGAAAACGAGCTGTCTGCAGTATTATCTGTGAACTTATTTTTACCTCTCCAAGAATCTCTCCCAGGGTTTTCCCTGAAGTACAGCGTCTGAGCACGTCAATGACTTTCTTGTGCATGGTGGCTGATACCAGTTTTCTGTCAGGGTTCCCTTTAGATAAGAAACTATGGAAAGCAATACATCTCATTCAAAACATCTGAAAGAGCTGAAGATACAGAAAGCACTAATCAGTAATTAATACAAATAAAAGAAACAATCTTTCATGTAGGTGGTAATAATAACACTCTGGAGTTTGTTCTAATCCATCTTTTTGTCAAATGAAGCACCAGGGAATTTGTCTGCAACAATCAGAGCATTTTCAGAGTCTCTGCTTTGATTTGCAATATGGGGTTTAGTCCTGTGTTAACACAGGAGTCAGAATAAATAGTCAAAGGGAATGGTTTTACAACTGATAAGCTAGGCTTTAATATGCAGAGGAATTCTGCTATACTTTTATACCCAGTTACAAGTCAATTTTCCAAATTAAGCAGCCCCCTTTTAACTTTATATAGAAATTGCAAAGCATGACAATATCCCATTGCACAAATCCTGATAGCTCCCTTTCTTCCGTATTAAACCACTGAGAGTAGCTGGAATAAGGGACTTCTACCCTTCCTCTCCAGCGAAACAGCATCTTCAAGAACATCAGACAATCCCCAAATCCTTTAAATAGCCCTGTATTCGTTATATTTAGTGACAATTACACAAGTGACTTCCTGACTGCAAATATGATTCATTACTCTGCAGCAGGAGTAATACCTCTAATAGACTATGCATTGAGTTGACCCAAAATAGCTGCTGAAGAATAGTTGTTCCTGAACTACTCCATGGATAGATTTTTAAAATTATTACAACCATATGTAAGAAGAACAGATTATCCTGCCATGTAATTATTTAGCACTACCCCTAAATCTTTATGTAAACTAAATTTCAAATGTGAACAACAATAAGCAATGTTTACTGAGGAGTTTTTAGGAACAATTTGTCTGGAACTTGCCGGGAGGTTATAAGCTCTATTTCAAATTAAATGACTTGCATCCAATGTTTAGTCACCCTTCAGCTCCACTATTATCATCACTCTTCAAGTTTAAAAATACCCCAAAAACGAAGAAGAGAAAAAGAGAAATATAAAAGTCATTTTTTCTTCTGAGCAAAGGGAGCAGAAATTGAGTATTTCCAACCCTGCTAGACCTGAGGACGCAGCTTCAGCTCCCTCCTCACTCTGGAACAACGGAGACAACTTAACCCCGCTGAGGACAGCACTACCCCAGGGCCTGCAAGCCCGTCTTTAACGGAATGGTGCTGCTCTGCTATTGATTTTGATGCCCACACAGTGCTGAGCATCAGGGTTCCACTGCATACACAAGTTAAGAAGCCTGGAAATGATCTCAGAAGATTGTCATGTGTCCACTCCCCTACCGCAGAGCCCTACACCATCAACACAGTCCTATTTTGCTTGTGCGCTATCACTGCCCTCCTAGGAAGGGATTGCTCACAGGCCTGCACCGAACATCTTCAGGTCATCCTCAGCGTTCAAAGCAGACCTCAGCACTGCTGTGTGCCACACTGGCTCCGTCTCGCTGACACAGGGCTCCTCAGCACATTCTTTTCTTAAATTCGCCACTGCAGAGCGAGGCAGGCGGCAGGGCTGCAGCTGCCCAGCTCGCGCGGGTGCCCCCTGCCAAGGGGACTTTTTGACACAGTCAGATCCATGCCCTCGCTCCCAGGGCAGGCAGAAAGTAAAGACTAGGGGAAAACTGGAGTCTCACCCCCTCCCTCTCATTGATGCCAACTGCAGTTTATCTGTGAACTTCAGAGAGGCCAGAATTTCATCTGCATTGTTCAGGATTTCTGCAGGCAAGGCAGCCAGGTACACTCAAGGGGAAATCCAACCCTGTCAGCTTTCAAAAGAAGCCACAGAAATAACCCATTGCCTTTACGTAGATGATACTAAACACATGTGCGGTAATCTTCTTTCAGCTCCTTTTTTATTCCTTTTTATAGCAGTTTCTCGGCACAACCTTCCAGACAACAGCTGCTGCCAAAGAGGAAGGCTGGGAGGCCTGAACTGTGCTCAGTTTGAAATTATCCAGGTGGGTGCTCTCAGCTCAGCTTTAAAATTTTTATTATTTTTTCAGCTTCCTGTCCAAGTGTTGTGCCTGCTCCCTTGATTAGAGCAATGGCAATTTAAACTAAACCTCACAACATGCAATGGCTGATGCTACTGCTGAAAAAACTCACTGATGAGGTCTCAGAGTAATCCCAGTGTCCCAGCTTACTGTGCATCTCTCTGTTCTAGCCTGTAAAACAGAATTCTACAACGCTGGTATGTAATCTAAAAAACATCATAAGTAATAATTAAACATTAAATCAGATTAATTCCAGGCTTGTTTGCCCTTGATGATAATACTATTAATTCTCTAGAGGCGAAAGTAAGACAATCATGTGAAAACAAAGCACCAATAAAGTCCATAAAATGCAGAGGAAATATTCCAATATTAATTTTGTAATATGGAGTATTCATTTTGTAATATGGTGGTGACATAAAATATGCAGCAGCAACAAACAGAGGAAAGTTGATGGACTGCCAAAGCTGTTTCTCCTTAAAATGCACATTGCTCTGGAGCAGTTAAGCTTGGTGCTGAGACGAGACTGCCTACACAGGCATTTTCAAAGGGCTCTTTCAAGGCCGATGTGCCACTTTCAGCTCTGACATGGGATCAAAATTAAAGCTGGGGAATCACATGAAAACCCAGCCAGGCTGTGTGGGACAGCCTCAGAGAGGAGGGCTACAAGAGCTATACATGTGGTCTCACGAGGTTTTCCCATGCTCGCTGTCTTCATATCAAAAGTGCTCTGTTTATAGGCAGCAATCTGTTGGTGCCAGGCAGCGATGGCCGTGTGATAGATGGCTGTTGGCAAAATGAGCCCCTCCGTGGGTTATCACTGGCTCTAATTAAAGGAAGAGACAGGCTACCGAGTCGGGGTCCCTTTCATTGGAGCTGAGAGGACAGCAATCTCCACAAGAGCCACAAAGGAGGACAGATTCATTTGACTGATTGCATGATGTCTGAATTAATGGTCAGGAAAAGAGCTATTATTGTGCCCTTGCTGGTAAGCTGCTTCAGAAAGCTTTTGCTGCACTACCTGCTTGAGCGTGGAAGCAAAAGCAACGCACTCCTCAACACACAACCAGCAAGGCAGGAGCGTGGCTGATGCTGCGAGCCTTCCCTGGATCAATTTTACAAGGCTGAGTGTCTGATACATAATGAATGTTCAATAAGCTCAAATACAAATACTTTGCAAGGAGCAGGCTGTTAGTCAAACCAACGCTGCTCTAACTTTTAGAACAGTTTTTTTGTTTTATTGACAATGCGGGCGGCAGAGAGAAAGCAAAGCAGGGCATAGTATAAACCACAGCACCAAGCAACTTTGGCTCCTGGTCTTCTTTGAGTCTCCTGGTTTCTGGGGCTGGGAAAAACTCACTAATTAAATCCTTGTAACTAAGCTGGAGCTGCTGTGAGGAAAGGGGTGGGGAGTAATTGCTATCACAGTGCAATGGCCCAGCATGTGTTTGACAGGTGGGGAAACCTGGTTCAAGCCCTTCATGTTGGGGGACACATTTTTGGGGGGAGCTTAATTCTTAAGAAAACACTGTCATGCTATTCTTGGTGCATGTAAGAAATCTGGCTTCTCTCAGGATTTCAGTAACCTTACAAAACTGGAGCAAGTTCCCGAGCTAAAATGAAATTCACAAGCTGTAGCAGGCTTGCAGGCTGGAACAAACTTGCAAGCAACAACCTGCTTCCAACATCACATTTGAATGTAACGCTTACGTTGCTAAGCTCTTCAGGATCACAACAGACTTCTAGCTAAATGGAATTAACTTCGGACTAGAATCTGCTCTAGGTGGCTCACATAATTTCTCACCAGGTGATGCTGGATCAAGCTGTAGAGGTACTTCAGTGTGACCCTCTAATACATGTGACACTCATGAGTCTCACCCCACTCCAACTGCAGTGTCTAGGTTTGCTTCTGCGGCAAACTCTTCTTCTTTTGGGAGACCTCCACTAGTAAGTGAAAGTCTCAGAAAAGACAAAACTAAGGCAACAAAAATGACAAGCCAGCCTGGTCCTAGTTTCTGATTTGCTGCTTCTCTTTGGGAGCCAGTAGACAATTTGGATGTCAGTAAATGACAAACCTCCATTAAGCCACCTGGATGTGACCTCCCTGGGCCTTCAGCTCTAGCTGAGCACACTGCTGAATACCAGCACTAGTGTGTTGCCCCTGGAGGTGGTGTGGCACCGGAGCAGGTTATCCAGGGAGGCTGTCAAATCTTCATCTTTGGAGGTCTTGAGACTTGATGATACAAAGCCATGGCTGGCCTGACCTGCAGATGGCAATAGTCCTGATATGAGCAGGAGGCTGGACTAGAGACCCCAGTGGTCACCTCCTGCCAGCAGCTCTGTTGGTCCTTCTTTGCTTCAACTATCTGGAAATTTAGAAGGCAAACTTCTTGGTCATGCATCTCTTAAGAAATTCTCCCTCGGGTATACAGGCACTTCCACATTTTCCCAGGAAGAAACACAGCTACTTAGCCAACAAAAGAAACTCCTCATTGAGATCTTGTTTTCAGGAGTTCAGACAACAGCCTTTGTAAGTGGATACGTGAGAGCTGATACAGCCAAGTACTCTGAGGAACTTAATCATATCATATTTCTGTGTGATCAAGATAACCTATATTAAACTGTTAGCAGTCATTTAAATATTTAAAACAGTAGATCATACAAAGAAAAAGGAAAGATAAAGTTTAATCATGGGGGTCAGTTCTATGGAATATATCTGTGAAGTGGTATTTCTGGTTATTTGTGAGTGGAAAAGCATTTACTTACTAAATTGTTTCTCACTTATAGTCATCATAGGCTTAGGACTCAGTGATTTCTATGGCCAAAAACATTAGATAATCTGTCCGACCATGTAACGTGCAGAGAATCTCAACTGCCAAACTTTTTCTCAAGCCCATGGGATACATCTTGCTGTTATGGATCATTGCAATTGCAGAAATGGTTTCTCTGTATATAACTTTAAAGTAACTTCTTTGTTTATATTTAAGGGAATGCAAGTAAACTTGATTGAGGTACTCCTTGGATATCTATTCATATTTGGCAAAACATTCAAAGTACTCTTTTTAAAATTCCCTTTAACTTCCATGAAGTTACTCACACACTATAGTGCTCTGCTAGTTGAAGATGATACATATACACAACTCTGAGTACTATTTATACAGGATTAAACCATAAACAGTATGATATCATGTCCTTCAGTTTTGGGAATACAAATTAAAAATCCTCGAATTATTGTAACAAATAAATTTCTTTATTAAAATATATACTTTTCTAAATAATTTATAGCTTGTCTAAAATGCAGCTACACCACAGGGTCTGGGCCCCATGGCCACTGTGCAGGAGACGCTTGCTTGCATCCTGGAGATGATGCTTTTGCCAAGACACAAGCTCTGTGAGTGACTAGTGGAGTGGCATCTGCAGAGATTGCATTACTAAATACTACTGAAGCTCTAAGCTCATACAAACTGAATTTCTTTACTGGTTTACTGTGGAGGTTTTTTTTTTTACCTTGCTTTTATTGGAGGCTTTGCTGAGTGTGGTCGATTTTTTCACAAGAATAGGAACAGACAGAGTAGCAGAACGAGTATCCTGACAACTTTCCTGTGAGAATGCACAGAAAAGTTTTCCAGCATTTTAACAGCAACAAACCAACCTATTTTTCACTCAACTTGTTATCAGAAATGGCTAAGCATTTTTATTTGATTAAGAAAATAATTTAGAGCCACAGCAAATCTCAGCTGTTCTGATTAAGATTTTAGAGAACAATAAACAATCCAATCCACGGTCTTATAATTATGAATGTGAGGTCATTTTAACCATGCCAAGACCTATATGAGAAAAGCAGAAATAAGATGATATATCTTTCTGTGTATTAGAAACAGTATCAAAATGCTTTAATTTCACTACACTCGTTTCTGAAATTTCCCTTCTTACGAACTTCCTGAAAGATCCCAGAATTATTTAACAAATTAGGAAATATTTAATAAGAAACTTTCTCTGTTTTTATAGTGTGCCTTTACTGAGACTTACAGAGCACTCCTCAGATACTTATTCATGAGCTAAAGTTATCCAAATCAGCTTAAGGATAGTATGTGTGTACATGCATGTTTGTACACAGACTCAGTCAATATATGAGGAGTTTACACTGCTGTAATAAGCTGGAATAGCAAGAAGAAAACACAATGAACAATACTTCAGAAGAAAGAGGTAAATAGGGAAGAATTACATCAATGTAATGTGCTACAAAAGGTATTTTGCCATTATTCACTTAGTGCTGATTCATTCTCATTAAATGGTAAAATCAGCTTTGACATCACTACTCAACACCAGTGTGGCATTACAGCTAAATGCTACTTTACCAGTAATCTGTTATTATAAAATGAACTTTTATATTGGAATATTTGAATATTTATATTGGAATAAGTGCATATTGATTTGGCTCTTCCATGAACACAAATGCCTTCCTAGCAAGCAGGGGCACCATGTTACAGGGAAGAAATATTTAAAACTATTAATTTACAGCATTTATTTTAGTGGCTTCTGGAAAAAAAAATTGCGTATTTAAACTGTCAGCATTAGGACATGGAATTTACTTTCTCTGTGTCAATTTAAAAGTCTTTTTTTCCCTTTTTTTATATGTCATGGCTCCAGGGCTCTTCACAGTGGGGCTCTGCAGAGTCAGAAAGAAATCATCATTTGCAGTCAGCATATTCAGAGGTCTTATTCCTATTAACTCTGGCTTAAGAACAAAGTCCAGCTCCAGAGCTGCATTTTGATCATCTTCCTCTTTCAGCTGGTGCTCCAAGACCATCTGAGACTCCCTGTAGTCACAGTATACTCCTTGATTTAGACTGCTAATTTTCATAATGATACAGAGCAGGTGCTGACCCTCCTTTCATTCCCAGACACCCTTAATACACGCTCCCCTGGCTACAAAAAATTTTGTGCATACTTTAAAGCAATCTGGGGGTGATTTATTCAGTGCACCTGCATGAGGCTTGAGGGAACATACTGCACCACCCATCGCCTCCCAGGCGCATGCATTCCCTCTCAGGCTTCGTGGTCATGACCCTGCCTCCTTCTCCCTCAGCCCTGCATTGCATATCTGAAATGTTTAGCAGAGAAACATGTCCAAAGGGTGTTGTTTAAGCAGTGGGGAGATGCGGCCAGGACGTGTGTGTTGGGTCTGGTGAAATCTGCTGCCGTTTGCGTTGGCTGTCCCCTTGGTGTGCTTTCCTGGCCTGGGCACTATGCAGAGAGGGAGTGAAAGTGCCTTATGACTTTCACAGGCCATCAGAAGATAGATACTGTGATATGTCTTCAGGGAGGAGGGATGAAAGTGGCAGCTTTGGGGAGAAGCAGGAATATGGCAGTCATTATGGTTCCCTGAAATGAAAGCTGCTCTTTCCATGATACCTTCAAAAAAGTAGAAGTGCCTTGGAAATATTACAGGTCCTGCATGTGGCTCTTAGTGCAGTCTGTCTTTCCTTCATTAGGACTTTTGTCTGTTTGGATGAGTCAGAGAGGAAGTCCCCTTGAGTTACACAGCAAGCCAGATAAATTGAGAGACCGATGGTCTCCCTGTACAGATAGCACTACAGCTAATGTACACATGCACAAGGTCAGTGCTCCAACAAAGGAAGCTAGCAGATTTGTCAAGTCTTCCTCGGTCACCCTGTTTGAGGATTAATCATATCAATGTTTGCTCCACGAGTCTGTGTGCACTTCAGGCACTGCTCTCTCCTCCAACTCTTTAAACAAGGAAACACTTCTTTCCTAGGATTCAGAGGTCAAGTTTGGTCCCCTTTTGACACTTCAAATCCTTTCAATTTGCCTGCCGCTGCTAAGCTAAATGGTGGCGTGAGATAATTTATTTGGGATCAGGGTTAAAGCGTTAATGAGAACACCACATTTCTCTGAGGCTCAGCATAACTGAGAGCAGCATTCTCAGCTGAGAGAAAGAAAAGAAGAAATCCTCAGCACATACTGGAGCCAAGAAGCATATGGAGCCATTTTAGTCCATGGTTGCATAGCTTCTTCTCAGGTTTCAATGAAGTAAATCTGAAGGGCAGTTTGAATCTTAATATACGTGCAGGAAGTCCATGCGTTCAGGATTACTATAAAAGTAGGCTAATTGGAGCCCTTCTCCAGTGAGGTGCTGAGAGCCTTCAGCTCCACTTGGAGTTAAGAGGACCAGTATGTTTAGCACCTTGAAGGATTAGGCTTCTAAATGTTCCTACCACTGATAGCACATTTGCTGGGAGGATTGATTTGACAAGGGTAGTGATGTATGGCCATTAAATTGTTTGCAGATTTGACCTATCTGTCCATAATAAGAAATAATACCTGAAGTGCCATAACTCTGTCAAACATTTCAAAGGAATACTTGTTTAAAGATCGAATGCATTATGTAATCTCATAATGTCAGATTAGGACATAAAACTATGGAACATGACACAGAGCAGCATTACAAGGCATGCTGTGTCAGAAATTTTATAAACAATTTCTTCTGGACCTCTCACATGTTATCAGTTTGAGTAGTGACTATGATGCATTTCAAATTTCTTCTGGCAGCTAGAGCCAAAATGACGTGGCAAAAAAGTGACTGGAAATATCATCCAGGGGCTCTTGAAAAAGAATTTTTCCATAGCAAAAGAGTACAGACCTGCAGATTTTGTCCTGGTGTGAGGGAACCTATGGGGAGAATGGGAAAGAGAAAGGAGAGCAGAACGATCAAGATAAGGAAAGTAAGAGAGCCTAGTCCTGTGTGTCATTAAACTGAACCGCAGTTCTCAGTTAACAGCCCCAAAATAATTAATAACAAAGTAAGTTAAAAAAATCTGTTACCTAGAGCCAGCACACAGGCTTAGTGTTACCCAATGTTTATGCCCATGATTTCATAAGCATCATTTTTCTCCATATGGATTTATTTTTATTACATGTTATTTGTCTGAGTACGAGGCTACCTAGGCAAGATAAATATCTTTTACCTTGGAAGGATCTATCTGATTTCTTTTAAGTATAAAGCACTTTTGAATTTTGGGAAATAGAAAAGCAAAATAAATTCCCACAAACTAAATCTAAAATCAAGACAGGTATAAAAAACCAGAGCTGAGAAGAGAAAAGGAAATAAACCAGCAGTGAAATAAACAGTGATCATTTTTTATGAGACTCATAATAAAGAAAAATTATTTTAACTTTCCTTAAGTGACAACTAGTGGAAAAATAGGAAGCAGCTAAAAAAATAGCATTGAGCATGCTAGGCTGGTGAACATCCGCTGGAGTTGCCTTTTCTGCGATTTTCCTTTTATGCTTAATCTTCATCATTTTTATGACCTTATTCAATTCAAAGTATGTATAAATGTATATACGTCTATAAAAGTGTATATAAATGTCATATGCAGCATTTTTGTGAATTTAAATTTAATCAAGCAGAAGCATACGTTGGGCCCCTTCAGCAACATCTGCCTTGGCCAGCGCAGAATAACAGAGCCCAGGAATCAGTGCTGTGATTGCAAAGGTCATGATATTCACTCCCACGTCCCATCTCCACCAACCTGCACCACTGGCAACAGAAGGGGTTAAAATGAAGCTACACCAGGGTAGGGAGCAGCTCCCACTGAGCTCCTGTTTTCCCTCTGCAAAGCAGTGTGTGGCAAAGGGACTGCAGCTCTGCAAAAGATCTCAGGAGTTGAGAGTTCAGGCCTGTCAAAGCAGCACTAATGCTCTTTGGGATGTGCGACCCCTTCTCGGAGGAGCCTGGAGTGCAGCAGGGAAGTGGCGCTCCAGATACTGCCTCTCTGACCTTGCCATGTGTCGTGGTTTAACCCCAGCCAGCAACTAAGCATCATGCAGCCGCTCACTCACTTCCCCCCACTCAGTGTGATGGGGGAGAGAATTGGGGAAAAAAAGTAAAACTTGTGGATTGAGATAAAGACAGTTTAATAGGACAGAAAGGAAGAAAATAATAATGATAATAATAGAATGACAATAATAAAAGAATTGGAATATACAAAACAAGTGATGCACAATGCAATTGCTCACCACTCGCCAACAGATGCCCAGTCAGATTCTGAGCAGCCAACCGCGCCCCCCCCCCCCGGCCAACTCCCCCCAGTTTATATACTGGCCATGACATCACATGGTATGGAATATCCCTTTGGCCAGTTTGGCTCAGCTGCCCTGGCTGTGTCCCCTCCCAACTTCTTGTGCCCCTCCAGCCTTCTCGCTGGCTGGGCATGAGATGCTGAAAAATCCTTGACTTTTAGTCTAAACGCTACTTAGCAACAACTGAAAACATCAGTGAGTTATCAGCATTCTTCTCATACTAAATCCAAAACATAACACTATACCAGCTACTAGAAAGAAAATGAACTCTATCCCAGCCAAAACCAGGACACTGTGATGCTGTGCCTTGGGAAAAGGGTGACAGAAGAAGGATGCCAAGATACGACTCTGGCAGGGACCAGCTGAGCAGACTCCGGGTTTTTGTCTTGCTTGCCTTGGCACAGCGAGTGCCAAGCTGGTCCTGCACCCCAGGAGCCAGAGTTTTAGGGAGAAACACGCAAGTGCTGCTCTGCTTGGCACAGCGGATTTCGAATGAGTTTGTCTCCCTCTGTGAGCCATGTGGACACACGCAGCATGGGTACACATCACACATGACGAGTGGAAGAGCCAGGAGCTCTCTGTGCTTCTCTACTCTCAGCAAGAGTTTTACCCCTTGGCTGCCCCTGCCCCAGCAGGCTGTCAAGCCCGCACCCTTGCTCTTTGCACAGGTAGCATCTTGCAGGCTGAACTTTGCTTCTGCCCCAGGACAAACTGCAGGCAGCTTCTCCTGAAACGGCAAGCAGGCTACAAGCCTGGGATCCGCACTTCTCCCAAGGGACAGGTGATCCCTTCCACCTTTCCCTGTCTGCATCTCTCCGTGCAGGAATCGTGCAAAGCAGGGCTGTTGGGAAGCTGGGACCGAACGATGCTGAGCAGCATTAGCCTTGGTAGCAACCCCTGCAGGATGTACCACCCAGCAGAAACATCGGTGCTCAGTGACGACTCCCCATGGATGGCTGCTCTCTGAAACCTGTCAGTTAGCCAGCACCTCCACATTAGCGGAGGCTAACTGGGTCAGTATTACATTGCTTTAGATGTAATAACGCTTTGTTCCCTCCTTTTTCTTGCTAATAAGTAGCTGCTTCCTTACATCCCTTCTGGTCAGCCCTGTCTGTCAAACGACATGTCTGTCAAAATACACATTATTAAAAAATGGACCTGTTGCAAGCTCTGTGAGGCGGGGGGATGGGTTCATGTATCATATCACTCTTCCCTTCCATACATCTCAATTTCCTGCTTTCTGCATGATTAATGCACATTTGCTTCCCTCTACATAAAGTAGACAGCAAAGAATGAATTATGCTGCTTCATTACATTAACTGGTAACATGTCTTTCCATACCTATATATGCTAATCACTGCTTTCTTGTGCCTTATGTTTGTAAATTAACTAGATAGAAAGAGTAAATACAGAATAATGGCATGTTATGCTCCTCTAATGTAACAGAAATCAAAAAGGGGGACAAGAAGGTGTTTCTCCTACTACAGAGTTAGTTTAGTAGGTTTTCATAGTTTTAAAGTCATCACGGTTCTTGTAACACGTACATTTGATCTTTGATGTTGAGCTTTAGTACTTTTTACTAAATTCAAGAAATAGAAGATAGACCTTTTCTGCAATTGATAGAAAATGGATACATGTGCCTGAAAATAACTAACATATACATTAGAAACTTAGGCTACAAGATATTGTTCACATATGGAGTGGTTAATCTCTGCCTAAATTTAATACTAAATAAAACAAGCCAATATTGGCACTCTCAGACAAACTCCAGTATTGCATCTGGAAATAACAATATTATGCAGACTTGAATACATTAGTAGCTTGAAAACAGAGAGCAATAGCAGATGCTATAAAATACACAGAATCAATCCTGCTTGGACATTTATTGCATTAATACTATTTTCAATTTATTTAGCAGCAAAGTGCTTTTATTACTGACTACTGACTACCTATGAGTGAGAATGTGTGTGGGTGGGGGTGCTGTACTCACAAACATGTGCATGTTAGCCGCTCTGCCTGGCATAAACAATCCCTAAGAGGACAGCAATAAAATGTTTTAACAACACACAGCAGCATCATACAATATGCCATGAAGACACAACACAAGAGAATACTTATGCCACAGATCCAGTTGTAGTTTAGATACAGGGGATAAAACATTATTAACCAAACAGAATTTGATTAGAAAATTAGGACTATCAGTTTATCCTTGAGAAATGCCATGGGGTCTTTAACTAGAAGTAAGAAACCAGCTGTTGGTTGTTGTTTGCCTTTTTTTCCTCCTTTTACCTCACAGAGCCTCCAGAAGCTTATGCAGAAAGAAAATCAATTAAATAAAAATGGACAATGATGAAGAAGTCAAGAGAGCAATTTTAAAATCAATACATTGCTTCAAAAGAAGCTCACAAGGTTGTTGCAGAATATGGAACAGAAGCCTGACATAACAAGCAGACATAACGTTAAGAAGCAAAGGAAGATCCTACAATACTTTCATATTTATCAGAAAGGATGGCATGGAAAGATTTGTAGTAACCCAAGGTCGTGCTAGTATAAGCACATGAAACCAATCCTCTATTGCCTATCCTGACTCCTAGAGGATAGCTAGTGAAGTTTCAGACACTAGGCCATGTCTTTCAGTGAACAATGTTTGGGTTTGAGGAACACAAAACTTCAAGAGTCAGCCAAGAATGAGCTTTCATAGTAGCAAACATCAGCACAAATATCACCAACTTCTGCTCTAAGTACAAGACATAATTCTTCAATTTTCAAATAAACACATGCCATAGACTTCTAAAAAAAGCAACAATTAAACAATAAAACTCTGCCAAAGCAAAATGTTCCATTATGCATGCAATTTTCTCCCCAAGGAGAGGACTGAAGAAAGAACAAACCACATGTGAAATCTTAGTCATGTTGTTTGACGCACTTTTGGGTGGTTCTCAAATAGCGTGGTAAGGACAGTGCGAGGACTAGTGGAGAAATCAAGGAAAAAAAATACCAACAAACAAATGAACTTCGTCTTAATGCTTGCTTACAAGCTGATGTAGGCAACTTTATGAAGCCATCAGAGATAAAAGTCACCTAAACTGTCATAAAGTATGGTGATCTCGAACTATTTCACAGAAAGCATGATTGGCAGAAAAGGGTCTTAAAATAGTGAATAGTGAATTGCTAGTTCATTGTGTTTTAAAGCTGCTTTTATAATTGCAAACTGTAAAACTCAGCCCAGAAACTTTCTTGACCTCTTAAGGCAGAATTAAATATGACTCAAGTAGTCAGGCAGAGTACTGAGTCAAAAAATTCTTAGCCATATTCATTTTTCACTTCAAAACCATTTCTGTTTTATTGCAAGTTCATGATTCCGAAAACATAGTTCAAAAAGATGACTTTAAAGAAACTCCTTTTTTTGTGTGCAAAACATCTGTGTAGTGATATACCATGACGAGCAGGAGGCATGCAAATACAACTCAGAGCAACTGGCACTTCTGTCAGCACTGAAAACACTGATGTCATTTAGTATTTGTGGTAAGCCCCAAATATTCCTCTTGCAGCAGAACATTTGTTGTCTTCTTCCTATGGAATTTCTGAGCTGGAATCAGGTCCAGCTATATCGTATTCTATTTTTGACCTTACACAAGGTTTTTTTTTTTTAATTCTTCAGTATCAAATACACACAAGTTCACATCTGAACTTGAATGTATGGAAGTCCTACCTCTCCCTGAAAACAGACTTGTTGGCTTTTCTTTCAGCTGTTATTATTTGCAGGTTTCTCATCCATGTTCACGTTGATGAAACAAAACAATGTTATTATGTCTTCCCTTCAACCAATACAGTATTTTCACTGATTTTAGTCACAAAACATTTGTCATGAGACTTTTTTATTAAATTCTTATATGTCTGTAAGGTGTGCTTATAGATCATTAACACTGAATCTTTAATACTGTCACAATGCTTTTAGAAGTTGACATCACCAGCATCATGTATTTTTCCATAGGTATTGGCCAAATTCTGTAGTCATGGCAGAGAGAGCATCAGTGATGCTGCACCTCTAGCTCTGCTGTGGTTAATATCCTAGGATCCTCAGGGATTATAATAATAAAAGCAGTGGCAGTGGATGAAGGACAAATCTACTGTCTGTTTTCTGTCACTGCTACCCTGAGGTCAAGGTACTGTTCAGGTCTGTGCTGGTTGCCTCTGGACCAGGAAAAGCTGGTATAAGAACAAAAACTGGAAAACTGGGGGAAAAAAATTGAGTGGTGTATGTGAGATGCCTGTCTTGTGTTCAGAGGAGGTATATGCTGCTGGCTAGGTATCAGTGAGTGCATTAAACTGGCATCATCACTACTAGGAAAACTTAAAGACACACCTGATTTCCTGCACGGCAGCCGCACACTGAACATTAACTTACTGCTGCTGCTGCTCGTAAGAGCATACAGGGCTCATGGTCACAGCCAGTGCTGCTGCCCTGCACACCTCTCCTCCTTGCATTCTGCACAGAGATCCACACTGCTTCCTTTGGGGACATAGTAAAGGATAATCAAGCAGCTAATTTGTCATACACTGCCTGTTTTGAAATATAGACTAGTAGCACGGGGACCATGCCATATGAAGCCCCAAGAGAGTACCTGCAAAGACTGTGTCTCTGCTTTGAAGAGCTAACCATCCGGGAAAAAATGGTCTCACAGTCCTGGAGATCAAGCAAAATACAAAACTTACAGAACACACCAGGTTGCGATTTATCTCTACACATCAGCTCTGCTTTATAACCCAAAGTCATTGTAACCTACCAAAGGCCCTGTTCTAGCAATGAGCTCTGCCACATTGAGCCCGTAGACATATGCGAGGCAAGGCTGGGGCCATAAGTTTGTCCATAAATTTGATAGGTATCACACATTTGGGAATATAATTATTATATCAGATACAACTTCATAAGGTACTGGAAGTCTTTGCTGGCTGCTTGTCAGCTGAAGTCCTGTCAGGACTTAAGTTCACCACACTAAATCTCCCCAAATATTTTCTATAAAATATACTGCTGTTTGGAGTTAATTTTGTGTAAATTCCTCTTTTTTTTAAGCTGCTGTCTGATTTATCAGGAATGAACATCAGATCTGATGATCGTGATCTGTTCATGCCAGCAATGGTGTCTGGGATCAGCAAACCGACACTAGCAGAAACACACAGAATTTAAAAAAGCAAAAAATCCCCAAAGACAAAATAAGTGTTACATTTCAACATTTACATTTCAACATATACGTTTTAGCTATTTGAAACTAATATTCCCCGGCCCTTTGCAGATTCATCTGTGACTTGTATATAGGAAACCTGGAAAATCAACAAAAGGAACCAGAACAAATTAATAATCCCCTCCTTCAGCAAATTAAACTTCACTCTGCTAAATTAGTTGACCTTCAAAGTTTGCCTCAGGGGAATTATGTAAGATTGGAGGGTTTATCTGAAGAAACAAAGATGAAAAAGGGGATGAAGAATGTGAGGTGGCTAGTGGAGTGGATGGGCCCAGCAAGGTTTGTTTAGTTACCTCAAAAAAAAGTTCATCGAAAGGGGAACTACCACCACCTCTGCATAAAGGCAGATTTTGTCATGACTTATTATTTACTCAAAGGGACTTATTTACCTCAGTAAGAATGTGTGTAGAGAGGAGAAGGAAATATTCTTCACAACTCAGCACAAAGTGTGCTGCACCAGCTCGGACAGGGAAGCAAAAGAGAAGGCAGTACAGAAAGATGCTGGTTTTTTCAAGACAGTCTAAGTTGAGGTAGAGTGAGAGTGTTACTCGGCTAACACAAGCGGTCTTCAGAGTGGACGTTATTTCAAATCACCCCAGACACGTGAACTGAGATGACATGGATGTCTAAGAACTGCAGCTCAGCTCCAGAGCATCTTCCTCTGGTATTTCAAACACACCGGGTTTCTGTCGCAATGAACTCTTACAGCTGAACATCTAATAAGAAAAGAACTAGAACAAGTAGAAAAGACAAATGATCGTGTGGCTGCTTTAAAAAGAATTCTTGTTAAACATGGACTGTTAACTCTCATGCTGGAGTTTGCCTGCTCCTGCAGACTTACAGTCTTATCCCCTTACCAGAAGGGATTCAGTGCCATGCCATACAGACTCTTCTGGGACAAACATGTATTTTTGTTTATTTTGTAGGTTTTATTAATGGTGGTTATTGCTACACAGTTTTCTAAAATCTGTGATATGGGCTACCCGTATGATGGTTAATGATGATAATTGTATGAGTAGACAGAGGTACATTAAAAAGACTCCCACTATTTCTCAAACTATGAAAGTATATAGTTAGTCCTGACTATTAGGAAGACTCTGACACATCTTCTTGATACAGCTGTAACTTTGGTAACTGTTACAGGCAGATTCTCACTAGTATGGTTCTTGCAAAAGGTGATCTGACTGATATCTGAAAACACTTACATGCCAGTTGCATTGATGGAGAGCAGGAAGTGTAACCTTTGACCAGAGAAGTAATAACAGCGTAAGCTTTTCTAAAAACAAAACCTAGAGGAATTAGTGTCCAGTATCAGTCACAAAGTGCATTTAGGGCTCTCTATAAATCTTGCTGAGGCATTTAATGAAATGGTCATCTTCCTGTGTAATTTGAAACGGATGTAAGAGTTTTGCACTGACAATGAGGATGTTTAAACTCCCAGAGGACTAGGGCTAGAACCAAAAGAGCGTATGACACTGAGGGGTGGGGGCTATCATGGGCTCTGACCTGGTATCTCGAACCCATATGCGGGACTTTCATGTCTGGAAGAGCAAATGAGAACCAGCCACCTCCAAATGGGATCTCCAGCATCAGTATGCTGAGTAGGGGCCACCTATCTCCAATCACTGGGAAACACTGAGGAGACCAGGCTTATGTGGTCTTTTTTAAAAAAATACATAGGTGTTTCCATTTTGTGTGTCCTTTTGTTTTTAACACTCCCCACATATATCACAGTTCATGGGTCAGAAGATTTTCCTGGCATGTGGAAAGTTTAGATTCAGTTCCCTCTACCCCTTCCTCACCTGACTGACTCAAAATCTATCATCTGCTCCATTTCCAACAGAGTCTCTCTAAGGACCATCAGAGAAGGACTCCATTGTAACAAAGCTGAGGTATCCTCACTGGCTACTACAGTGAATGGGAGTGGCTGGTCTTTTTTTTCTGCTCTACATACTGGTACCAGGCATCACATATCTCACAAAAACTTGAGTTTGCCGGCTCAAGTCCATAAATATTAGTAAATAAGGGATGGACCAACAAACACATTGTAAGTTGGCTTCCATTAACTAATTAAAGGTGGCTTATTCTAATAATGTGTTTGATGTCAGCTAGGTTGTTTCTTTCTTCATTTGAGGAAGATTAATGGGCCTATTTTCTACCTAACTTTCATCATGATAGTCAATTTTCATTGTGATTTTCTATTTAATGTACTTTTATCATGATTTTTTAATCATCATATCTGAGCTCCCCTAATGTGAAGCTTTTTTATGACCTTGCCAAAAATTTCTTTCTGATGTCAGAACCCCTGTGTGAGCAGGTGTTACATGCTTTGGCAGTGATAGAATTATTCTTTCATAGTCTACAGAAGCTCTTAAGCTGCCTTCATCCCCATAGCATCTAAACTCCATTGAGTAGCACATTAACTGACAAGACTAACATCCATCATCTTTGCTTCATTCTCCTCTCTTGAGGAAGTGTGTATGTAGGGGAGCGTATGGTTTGGGTGGGGTTTCCACTGTGTTTTATTTTTAAATGTCCATGCTGCTAGGTGTGTGTCTCAGAAAAATTCTCCCCTCACATGGAGCAGATGCTGCAGAGAAGTTTCTAAAGGTCTTTCACTCCTGCCATTAATTACGCTTGTGTCTCCAGTCAGTCTCTATCTTGTCCAGAAATGAGATTTATCATGACAAATGATCTAGTCCAAGTGTTGAAAAAAGAGATCCTTTATTAAAGCATTTTATACTGATGAAGTCTTTTGCATCTATAGTAGAAAGAGCTTTCCAAACTAAGGACTTTTTTGTATGGTCTCCCCAGTATGCAGTAACCCTGGTAGCTAGAACTATTACTCCTTACATATCTAGCTAGCAATAAAAAGACATTCAGTTGAAGTTTTGCCAGTGAGTAGAAGTTTGCTATTAAAGACCATCCTTAACTTTATAGTTTACTTGTTTTACTCATTCAGCTTGATATTCTAGGAACATCTCCAAGCTAAGGGAATCCTAATACTGACGATAATGGAGTATTCTAGTGCAAGGGTACTTAACCTTGGAGAGTTGGACAGTCATTCTGTTATTAAGAGGTGTCATGAAAACAAAATATAATTGCAGATTAATGTCTTGGCAGTGTTACTGTGTTAACATCAAAACACTGTAGAGGTGCCACTCCCTCACCACACTTTAAAGATGGATTAGGAAAGCAGTATTACTATCCATCCAGGACATGATTATCCTGTGATTGCATCCCTTCACCTCACTCACGGCCTTACTTCTGTGGCGCTCCTTCTCAGCCTTGGCTCACTGCCACTCCTCTTCAGGGAGAAGAGCTGCCAAGTCCTCTGGCACCATCGGTTACCCTTGTAGCAAGACACAGCATCAGAGTAAGCAGGAAACAGACCCACTTCAGCATGCCATTAAATATGTAGATGATAAAATGCTCCTGGACAGCAGGAGTTCTCACCTAATCTAATATGGCCAGTGTTAGTCACCATCCAGTGAAATACCAACTCATATGACTTCATTACCAGTTGTGGTGAATTTATAAAGCTTCAGTTCTCAAACTCCGGTGATTTCTTGAAGAACATAGATAATGTTTTACATTATTTTTCAGCCCCATGAAAACAGGATTCAAGTATATAAGGCATCAAAAACATATAAAGAGAACCCAAAATACATTACTTTAAAGAAAATGTCATTGTCTGGGGAGGGCTAGAGTTGTGATTTTTGACCTCTCAGGTTTGATACTGCTGATGTTGCCAAGTATGAAATAGCCCTTACTGACAGATCTATAAGGAAAACTTGAACTCTGTGAAATTGCCGTACCTCCCAGTTTTCCCTGCTTTGTTTTGAGCAGGTCAGTTTTCCTCTTCCTATTTCACAAGAAATCCCCGTTAATTATTCCCCTTACTCTTGCCACAAAGCCACTTACACCATTTCCTGTTGGATTTCACCCCCCACCTCCTGTGCAATTAGGAAAGAAGTTTTTATTCATGCGCCGGTTTCTTCCCACTACTGCTGTTGTGCTCTCTCCCCATCTCTCACAGCTCCTTCCCTTTCTTCTGCTGTCTGATTTTTCTCCATCCCCTCACTCTCGACGTTAGCCCTCCTCCGACACCTTCTGTGCTCCCCCATCACACTCCTCCATTTTGTCTCCCTGTCAGCCCAGCAGCAGAAATCAAACTGACTAGCGTCCCTGTCCCTCGCTGGTATTTCAGAGCTCCGGAGCTCCGGAGCCAGATCAATTTTGCGGTGCTGCTAGCAGAGGCAGGGGAGAGGTAGGACACAGCTGCCAAAGGGGAGGGAGCGCGGAGGCGGCACAAAGGGCGCAGCGAGGAGGCAGGCAGAGCGAGGCTGCACGGCAAGGGGAACGCGGCTCCAACATGAAGGGAGACACGCAGCTCCAGCATGAAGGGAGACACGCAGCTCCATCCGTCGATCACCATGCCGCGTCTCCCCTCTGCAAAGGCTGTGAGCAAGAGGCAAGCGAGTGCTGCAAGGGGACACGTGCGGCTGAAATGCCTACGTGCCTGTGCAGACTGCACAGGCAAGTCTCCGTGAATTCTTGTGGAGAGCAGGTAACAACTTTGGGATGTTCCCCAGAGAGGACTTCTGGAAGGAACTCCTACATACGCTCCGCTACATACACACTTCCTTCAAGAGAGGAGAATGAAGTAAAGATGACGGATGTTAGTCTTGTCAGTTAATGTGCTACTCAATGGAGTTTAGATGCTATGGGGATGAAGGCAGCTTAAGAGCTTCTATGGACTATGAAAGAATAATTCTATCACTGCCAAACGCGGGATTGTTTCAAGGCCTGATCAACATTTCAGCTCCACAAAATGCAAACTGCTCTCAGGTCTGGGGAGTGCACAGTGGCCGATTCCTTTGTCGGTGAACACAGTATCTAACTCGCTACTTTGCAAATGTTAGGATAACCTGAAGATGAAAGGAACAATGTACACTACATCTACGGTCTTGTAACAAGCATTTGGCACCAGAGAAACCATTAAAAAAGCCATGACTTTCCTGTGGGCAACTACTTACTAGAAGTTCGACATAACCTTTGTATATTACTGACCCGACAATTCAAAGAAAACAAAGGAAGAAGTGCTTTTAACTTCCCATGAACTGTGATGGTGGAGCTCGCTGTTACCCTCCTGTGTTCTGGGCCTCTTCTAGTAGGGTCCGTTCACTCTGGCCCTGGGGATCACTGCCATGGGTGTTACTTCCAATACTTCCCCTTTCTTTTTGTAAAGAGATCATATTATGCTGAACAGCCTTGGTATGCAGCAGCAAAAATATACATTCCTGAGAATGAATGTCTTGTATCCCACTGTGGAGAATACTGACTGGATATTTCACTGGCATGAAAACCCTATACTGTAGCTTACCATATCAAAGGCCATGCACCCCATACATCCCACAGTCTGTTGTCAGTTTGTATACTGACTCATTGACATCAATCTCTGTATTGTTTCAACCCCATTCAGTATGATGCTGAGCTGTCATTCACAACCACACACAGTCTTACCATCACCCCTTATTCAAGTAACCTGCCTACTGGACCACTATAGCAAAGACACATCAGGAAAAAGATCTGGAAAATGAAAATGAGTCAGAGGAGGTAACCAAATGCTTCCATTTATATCTTCGTTCCACTAGATGTACACAAAACTGAAACACGGCGGCCTTAATAAAGAGGAAGGGAAATGCCTTCTGGCCAATACCAAACTAATCTGTAGCTCTTGCTGTCACAGGAGTCAGACAGTAAATTCCATGATAATTCTGAATAGGAGGTGCCGGGAAAATTTGCATTCAATAAGTTATGATATATATTCAGGTTACATATTGTTTTCAGTGGAATTCTCTGTCCTCATGTAGTCTGTAGGGAATCCAACCAGTAAAACATCAGACTTGACTATTCATATAGGCCAATCCTAGCAAATAACCTAAGCTCCTCTTAAACCAGTTTTGAGCTTCAAGGTTGCTTGGGCAGGCTTTCTGGAGACCAGCACACAACCATTGCGGCCAAGATCAGTCAACTTTTATATGAGTAATCCTTCAGAACTGAACCCTGGAATGAGCAAGACAACCTGTTACAGTGCTTCTGGAGCAGTATGGAAAGGAAAAACTACAGATCCCTTTAGATATTTCCATGCATTTCTAAATAGGAAACAGTCCCTCCTACCTGGAAAGACTGCAAGAACCAGGAGGACTTAACACAAGTCTTGCATTCCCTCCATTCCAGCTACTGTCAGTATAAGCAGGTTTTTTTGCCTAGCTCAGGTCCTTTGTATGACCTTCCTATGTTTGGATGAAAAAACAGCCTCAATTGCATGGGAAAACTTGCAGAAATATTATGCTCTGAATGGCTGTTTCTAACACACTATAAAAGTCTAGATGACATGAGAGGGTCTAAACTTTACCTTTGTAAAAAAAACAATAGACTGTTTATTTTTAGTAGAAAATCCGGTAATTTTTAAGGACATTTATCTTGGTACAGCCATATTACAAAAATGTTACATTTATTCTTGTACCCAAGTGATCTTTTGATTTTATTGCCTGTGCAGACTACAAAGTTCACATTAACGTTAAGAGGGGAAACCAGCAGCTTTCTTTGAGCATACAGAGGAGTCTGAAACTATCAATGCATTTTCTGCCACAGGCTTTTCTCTTGATCAAATCCTATTATGTCCCACTATTGGGACATAATAAATACTAGGGAGAATTTCCTACTCAGCAGTCTGATACATACGGTATCATTGTAGTGAAATTGTACTCCTGCTTTGGCCCAAAAGCAGCATGTTTTTATCCCAAGAGGTAAAGGGGACCTAACCACTAAGTTCCATTTGTAATAGATTCCCTTCTCTTTCCTGGATGAAACCTACAGTCCTGGGGAAGTAAGTCACCTTCTGAAGGCAAAAATGCAGTACTGTGCTAATTGGAAATATGTAGCCACTAGTAAACAGCATCTTTTGCAACTTGCAAATGTGCAAGTGTTGCGATATATCGACACTGTAATGTCTCCCTGTAACAGGGATACGGTACAAATGCACAAAGGAAGAGATCTCTGACACAATTTAAAGCTCATACAAAATATCATGTCAACCCACAATACCCAGACTTTATCAAATAGATATTTTAAGATGAAGTCTTGAGTTCTGATTATGTTTGCAATGTTGATGGGATTGTTCTCACTGTGGGGTCCTGTTCTGCTTTGACCAGAAAAACATTTTAGGCCCAATTCATCCTCACTATCTCTAGCAAAATTCACATAACAGCTGGAGCCTGTTCTTGTCGTATATTTTTTCCATCCTCATTTTAAAAAATACACTGTATTTTAGAGATAGCTACTTCCTCTACAAGACATAGTCTGATAATGAAAACATCATTAATCTATAGTATGGAGACAGATAGATCTTTGACAAAACACCTTGTAAATGGCTCTAACAGAGTAATATTGACTGATTCTGTCAATACCTAGTAAGGAATTTGTTGCAATATCACAGAATCATAGAACAGTTTAGGTTGGAGGGGACCTCTGGGACATCATCTGATCCAGCCTCCTACTCAAAACAAGTCCAGCTAGATGGGGCTGCTCAGGGCCTTGTACAGTCAAGTTTTGGCTGTCTCCAAGGATGGAGACTTTACCTCTCTGGGCCCCTGCTCCAGTGTTTAAACACCCTCCTTGTGAATTTTTTTTTCTTACATCTAATAAAAATTTCCCGTGTCGCAACTTGCATTTGTTGCCTCTTGTCACATCACTGCGTGCCTCTGAGAAGAGTCTGTCTTCTCTACAAGCCTCTGATCATTCTAGACAGCAATAAGATCCCCTCTTCACCTTCTTTTCTTAAGGTTGAATAAGCCCACTTCCCTCAGCCTCTGCTTGTATGTCAGGTACTCTAGAGGCCATCTTGGTGGCTGCTGCTGGACTCATTCCAGTATGCCAACATCCTTTTTGTGCCAGAAAGCCCCAAACTGGAGACAATACCCCAGGTGTGGTGGGAATAATCGCTGCCTGTGTCCACATGGCTACAATCTTGCTATTACAGTACAGTATGCTGTTGGCCTTATCTGTCAGGAAAACACATTGCTGTCTCCTTTTCAGCTTCTTGTCTACTGGGACCTCCAGGTCTTTTTCTGCAACACTACTTCCATTGTCCAGTCTGTGTGGTTACATGGAATTATTTTGTCCCAGTTGCAAGACGCTGCGCTTGCCTTCACTGGAACCCATGAGGTCCCTGTCAACCCATTGCTTCAGCCTGTCAAGGTCCCCTCAGAATAGCATCCCTGCCCTCCAGCATTTTGACTGCTCCCCAGAAGTTAGTGTTGTGCACAAACAATGGGACAGAGGGCAGATCATGCCTGGGGTCCCATTGTCCGGGCTGTTAATAAAGATGTTGAATGTTCTGGTCCAAGTGTCAATCTCTGAGGGATACCACAAGGAATGAGCTGCTAGCTGGATTTTGCACCACTGAACACAAGCTTTTGAGCCTGGTGGGCCAGTCGATTTTCCTCTTGCCCTAAAATCCACTTATCCAGGACAAATCTACCAGTTTGCCTACAAGGATACTATGGGAGACTTTGACACAGGCCTTACTAAAGTCAAGGTAAACAACATCCACTCCATGTTCACATAGCTAGTCATCTTATCAGGTCGTTCAGATTTCCTGCAAACCAGAATGACCATTCTTGTGGTTTGAAGAGGTTGTCCTTGAAGATAAAATATTAATGTAAATTAAATATATATGCAGGTATTTTGAACACTGCTTAAGAGTATACACTTTCATTTATCATATTTAAATAATTAAGAATTGGAAAGCATACCCTAAGGAAGGTTTGCTTGGTGCTGGGTATTTGATTGGTGTGCCTTATACTATATACTGGCTTCTCATTCAGGAAGCAGAGACGTGGCACAAACAAAATCAATGCAAGCTTGTCACCAAAAACCTGCAGATTCATATTGTCTTGGGCAAAGGCAGTTTCTTTTGGGGACATTTCAGCAACATCGCAGGTGCTGACAGCCACCTGGAAAACAGAATGATTGTATAAGCTTTGAATGGTATGAATTGCAACAGGAATGAATTGCAACAAGAATGAATTGCAAATACTCAGCTCTTCTCCACGAAAGGGGGACTACACAGATAAGATTAGTTCAATGACAGGCACTGTATGCTACATCCAAATGCAGCTGGAATGTACTTTTTTTTTATCCGTCCTGTGCTGGTTTTGGCTGGGTTAGAGTTAATTTTCTTCATAGTAGCTACTATGGGGCTATGTTTCGGATTTGTGCTGAAAACAGTGTTGATAACACAGGGATGTTTTTGTTACTGCTGAGCAGTGCTTACACAGAGTCAAGGCCTTTTCTGCTTCTCACCCCACCCCACCAGCGAGGAGGCTGGGGGGGCATAAGAAGTTGGGAGGGGACACAGCTGACCCCAACTGACCAAAGGAATATTCCAGACCATATGACATCATGCTCAGTATATAAAGTTGGGGGAAGAAGGAGGAAGGGGGGGATGTTCGGAGTGATGGCGTTTGTCTTCCCAAGTGACCGTTACGCGTGATGGAGGCCTGCTTTCCTGGAGATGGCTGAACACCTGCCTGCCGATGGGAAGCGGTGAATGAATTCCTTGTTTTGCTTTGCTTGTGTGTGTGGCTTTTGCTTTACCTATTAAACTGTCTTTGACTCAACCCATGAGTTTTCTCACTTTTGCTCTTCCAATTCTCTCCCCCATCCCACCGTGGGGGGGACTGAGTGAGCGGCTGTGTGGGGTTTAGTTGCCATCTGGGGTTAAACCACGACGCCTCCTCTCTCATGTACATTACCTGTAGGGTCTTTCAGAGGTCTGGCTTTTCACTTGTGTTGAGACCTCATAATTACAAAGCAGATATTGGCCTGAATGTAAGCATTTGGGCAATCATTTTTATACAAAAGCATTTATAAGGTGTTACAAAGAGAATCCCATGAAAGAAAGATGGTTTTAGGAAGTGATTAATGATCAGTGTGAAAATGCAGTTAAAGCATTTGGGCTACTCCATCCCATCCAGAGAGCACCTGTTGCGTTATTAGAATAGAATGACATTAAAGAATTTGATAATTCTGTCATGAACTACATTATTTCTGATTTTGATAAAAATCATAGACTGCTTCAGAAATGCCTGTGTGAATCTGGACACTAACTACACTCTGAACAAGTTGCCTTTTGGCAAGGACTGTGCCTCTGATGAGCTCCTGGGCAGAGCTGCAGAGCTAGTCCCCTGCAACACATCCAGCTGATCCTTGAGTTAGAGTGGGATAGCCCATGGGGGCCCTATCTGAAAGCTAGACTTCCAGTTCCTAACAGAGTACAGATACTTCGGAGCATTTCACATATGTACTGTGCGTATAAATAAAACATGAAGCATGCTAGACTAGCTCCAGTTAGAAGCAGCAGCACACTTCTGTGAAATGGAACTACATTACCATATAAACTATGTGAATTTTCAGAAATATCCAAGAGAGACTTTTCCAAATATTTGCAGACAAACCAAAGGGGAGACTAAACAACATAGGGTGAAAATAGTAAAATGATGTTCCTCTTCTTTTTTGGTAGGGAAAGAAAGGTTTAGAAGGAGCTGGAGCTGTGATTACATGTAGAGGAAAACTCCAACAGTGTGGTAAATTATTAATTAATATTGATGCACTATCAATCAGCATAGTGCATTTATGGAGCATTCAAAGGTAGAGAGACAGGCTAATTAGCAGTCCAGAGGGAAGGCCATTTGAGAAAGCATGGGAGAAACTTTGGCTTAGATTTACAATGGTATTTATTTACAGATTTTATGGGTGGCATTGAATCTATGCATTCAGTCATTTCTTAAAGTTAGTTACTCGGTACTTAGTAGTGAAAAAGTAAATCTGACTAGATATAATACGTTTTTCCAGATTAAATGCAATGGAAGTGCATGCACTGGACAGGGAGGGGAGTTCCCTCAGACCAATCCATCACATGAGTTCCAGAATTGCTCATTTGATATAAGAAAATCTATAGTTCGGTTATTCAGCCAAGTAAATATTGAATTTCTATTCATCCCTATAAAACATATTTCTCTGTCTGGGCAATATAAAAATACACCTACTATGACAGTTAAGGACTACAGTGATTTGGGATATTATGTGAACAGAGATCCACATGCATACCAATTTTCTCCTGACATAACATCTGTTGTTCAGCAACATATATTAATTAAAATAGTTTCAGGAGTTTTTCTACAGCATTTACAGTATTGAGATTTATCTTTAGGCTTATTGAAAACCATAACTTTTGAGAATATTTAGAATGGTAGTGTCTAAGTTTCAAAATTGAATTTTTGGAGCAAGAAAACTTGGCCAAAGATGAAATTTTACTTATGATACCATAATTTCAAGCAATGACTCAACCTTTTGTTGTTCTTGTTTAAATAGTGCCTGATGACAGCCACTTTTCTGAGGTGGTTTGATTCATATTGTTTTAAAGCCTGTCGTCAAAATCAGCTTTCCTCCTTTTCTTTAGCATTGCTGTAAGGCTTAAGGCCTGCATTATGCAGGTTCATTCACATTTCCTATTCAATCTCATTGAGAAGTTAAAAAAAAAAAAAAAAAAGTAGGTCTGAAATTGTAATTCAGATTTCATTTTAAACTGCTTATCTCTGTTCGCCTTCTGATTAAACATAATTTTTTTGGAACCAAAATGTCACATTATCTTTATGACCACGCTCTCCATCAAAGCAGTAAAAGCTTGACGGTTTACTGCAAAAAGGGTTCCCCTTACTGGTGACTCAGTGTACTACAGCATTCAAATCCCCAATATGGTTTTAAACCTCTAAAATGATTTAACCCAAAGCAGCTGCTGGTTGTATGTCTTGATTTGAGGACCCCTCACGCAGTCTTTCTTCAAGGCTTATGCATATGTTTAGCAAACATATGCCAAATCATCAGTAAATACTGGCTACTGGTTATTGGATTTTCAAGTGTCCTGATGATACTTGGATACTTTTCAATAGGAGGGAGATACCTGTGCATGTATGTAAGTGCATAAGCAAATATTATGTGCTAAGATATCAATCACAATATTTACAGCTATAATACATATACATTAGAGTTATATAGGATGGTTGGGAGTTTTTATAGGCATTTACATAGAGTGGCTACAAAAATGAAACAGTGACAATTATGTAAGTCATCCTATAAGTACTGCTGAAACCATTATCCCCTGCCAGTATGCACAGATGATACAGAAACCTCGTGGCTTCAGAGAGTGGGTGCTTGCAAGTGCAGAGGAGGTCAACGTTTCAGCAGTGCATTTTCACACCGTCATACAAAGAACCCCACAGGGCAGAGCTCAGGAGATGGAGCTGTACAGCTAATCCTTCAAAAGTGTCTATCCATTGCTTAAAACAGTTCTACCAAAAATGAGTGGCGTAAGTTTTTAAGTCCTGATAGCTCAGTATTTCCAATGGCAAGTCACACTCCACCTTGCCAGAATCAGGAATATCCTATTTCTGTTTGTTAAAAAGGCCAGAAGAAACACTTCCCTGATTTCCATTTGGAAAATTGGAAGGAACATTCTTCCATTTCCCATGGCATGCAATTAGGCACTTTATGCTGAAATGTCTTCTGCTGGTATGGACGCATCTATAATATACAGAGAACAAAGTGGGAAGGTCTGTAGTCACATTTTCTCATGCTGAAGGTAAAGAAGGAAACCTTAATCTGGAAGGCTAAATTAAATACGGCTGCTGCAGACAGGTCGGGGGCTTAGAAAGTATCTCAGGTGCCCAGTCTAGTCACCTTAGGGTTAGGCTTAGCTATGACAGTGCTGGGGGCTACGCTGCAGCATAACATGAAGCATGCTTACCACCCGTCAGCACCGAAGGGCCAAGCTACAGCCTCTCCCATGTTTCCTGTCACATACATTGTTTGCATATGCCCCTATACTTACTCCCTGCTACGCAGGCAGACTCACTCTCACAGGCTGTCAGAAAGCTGGCTCAGCAGAGAAAGCTCCTTCCCCAACATGTGCTCTCCTGTGGCTGGGGTCAAAACAACTCCTCTTATACATGCTCTCCTGAATGATCACTATGCCCTCCATACAGTTCACACACAGGTACATGCCTCAATGCAGGCACAAGTCAACCACCAACATCTTCCCAAGGGCGTAGCAGGGATGAGCATGCTACCGCCAAAATCACCAGCATCACAGCTACGCTTCATTCTTGCTAAGCAGTGAATGGCTGTTTCGATCCTGATTACAGCCCATGCCACAGCCCCAGCGAGGCCACAAGGCTTCCTGGAACTCAGCTGTCACATCAGGCACAGCTAGACAGATCCAGGCAACCCTTGCTGTCCCTGATCAATAATCACTGCTTGCATGGCTCATTTTGTAATACCCCTTGCTTTGGTGGGATTCTCCCTTTTAAGTCCTACCTCCAGGTTTTTAAGACTCTTGGCTGTGGAGGTTGGGTTCAGAGGCTGTATTTTTTAACCATTTCCAGTTTGAGTGGAGAAAAGACATTCCACAATGCCTATGTTTGGAGTATTTTTTACTCTCATGCACCAGAGGAAAATTCAGTGAGTATAGTACCCCATTAACTACAATGCTGGGATTCAGAAAATACATGAAGTTCTCAGTTACCCAACATCCCCAAATCACATTCTTATGGGAAGTTACTAAACTGTAGATTCCCACCCATTTTTGAGGATTTCCTCTTCATTGTACAAGGTAGCAACAGCACTGGAAATCCACACTGGATTTCTAACTGATTCTGAGGCTAAAAGCTGTGAAAGCAAGTCAGAAAACTGGAATGCTGCTATGAAATATAACAAAGCACAACAGCCTGATGTTTCCTTTTCAGTAATCATTACTGTCATCACTTTTTTGCCTGTGTTTTCAGGCAAAAAGATGAAACTTCTAACATTTCTTAAGTATCTTATATCCTCTACTCCAAGCACTAATCTAAATGAGAGTGCTGAAAGCTGACATGGGAATCGCCTGACAAGAAAATCAAGCTCCACTGAAGTAATTTTTAATTTAAAGCTGAAAAATCTTAAATGATGGTTGGTAGAAAACCTTAAAGTGTTACTGTGTTCCGGCTTGATTTCAAAGGAAAGAGAATCTATCCTACAAATGGCCAAGCATCTGAAGCATCTGCCTGGCCAGGATGTATGCTGTAACTAATTTAGGCATCTGCTTTTGATGATGCCTTTTTGGGCTGTTGTAGGAAGCAGCCTGCACTAATAGTCATGTATGCCATTTTTGGCAGTAGGCCTGTTTCCTTAATTAAAGTAATTTCATTCATACAATCAATAAACACACATTTCCTTCCTAAATATATCTTGAAAAAATGTTAATTTAGGTAAAGAATAATATAGTATTTGGCCATGCTATAATAATATTAAATCAGTATTTGAAGGAGATTAGGGAACATCTTTGAGGATATCAATATCTTCACTAATGGATTAATAGTTTCTCACATACTTAATAATTAAAAAAATATATCAATATTTAAGCCATGTTAGAACAACTAACAAGAAAAGTCTGGGTTAAGGCTGCTTTTTTTGGTCCCAAATCTAAAAAAACCCAAAACACATAAAAGCAAAATGACATAAATTAAGTTTACCTTGGTACTTAGGATTTCCTGGTTCTAAGTCAGCTTAACATTTTTTTGAAGTGTATTTATGCCCTGAACAGCTTTAAAAAAAAAAAAAAAGCATACTTTTTAGATGTGAATTACTTACTTTCACACTTAACTAAGAAGCGTAACTACAGGCTCGGATACCAAGACAGAATTCCTTTGAGAATCACTGAATTTCAGGTTAGACCCCCAATTCTACTCCAAAGAGCACTTTCCTCTAAGCAGAGGCAAAGGGGCATATTAGCTTGCTCCTATTGATCTTTTCCTGGCACCATCGAAGACTCTCCACTGTGTGATGAAGCAAGGAAGGCCTGTGTGTTTGGGGTGGGGGGGCTACCTAGAGCAACCAGTGTGCTGTCTCAGGATGGGTGGGTGGATAGAGCTGCTCTCTAAACCACCATTCCACCAGCATCTCTGTCAGAGGTGATTTCCTGCCTCCCCTCCCAGGAAAGTCACATATCTCTTCACCTCTGAGATTTGAAGCCATCACAGCCAGACTGCTGATGCTGTGCTTTGCCCACAGCTCTGCTTTTTACTCCTCCATAGCAGAGAAGCTCAGAGAAGTCTTTCACCACAGCAGCCATGGTGGTGGTGGAGACAGGCTTGCCAGGACAGGGAGGCAAGGGGAAGAGAAGTGTCCCTGAATGGGAGAAAAAAAAACCTTCAGCCCCCAATTGACTAGAGGTGATGAGAAGTACCAGTGCAGAACTATACTTTTGCATAACAAAATCTCCTCCTGCCTTCTCCACCTTCACTGAGTGGACACAGACACAGCAAGGCCTGAGGTAAAGCGGGCATCATGCTCACTCTCCTTGCCTGGTTCTTGCCGTTTCCTTCATTTCTCTCTGTACACATACACTGTAAGCTCCCTGCACCCTGAGTTGCCTTCTAGCTACGCGTTCGCATAGTTTCAAAGCCTGTGGTGGTGGTGGCCGTACAACTAGATCACGAAGACCTTTTCAAAATGAAACAGCAATGATTACAAAATACCTGATCATGCTGAGTGATGCTTGGATGCTCTCACCTGAAAGGTGAAAGTGCAAGCTGTTACAGGGATGGCACTACCCAAAAGAGCTGTGCTAGAGCAGGAGATAATGTACAACTCAGGGCAGCAAAAGGACAACAGATGCCTAAGACGTTTATTCTGTTGATAAAAAGCTGAAGTTCATCATGCCTCTGTGCCCTAATTCTGTGATAACAGAGAGATGTGAACGGAGAAGTCCTGACAATCACCTTCAGTGTGTTCCTGAACTCAAAAGGATGAAGGGTTTCCAAAACACACTGCTGTATTAAGGAAGGAGAATAAAGCATGCTCAGCATTAGAGAGTCGCAGTTACCTGAATAACGGACATTAATCACACAACAGGACACACTTTTTCAAACCGTAAGATAATACTTCTTTCTAAGACAAATTCCCTAATTTCACATACATCCTGGGATTTACTGAGAATTGACTGTTGCATGTGCATGCCAAGGAACAGAGTATTTTTAGTTTCATGGCCTAGAAAACAGATGAAAAACAAAACTGTAATTTGGAGGCCAATGTTGTGTCCAAATTAAACAGGAACTTCAGCTGCTCCAGCACCTTGTTAATTTAGCTCTGTGTTGCATAATCTATCAGCCAATTGATAGATTATCTGTGGGATGGTATTTGTGAGAGCAGCCTCCCTCAAACCACTGCATGCACTTACAGGAGTGACTGCCCATCAGTGGGAGATAAAAGCAAACCCCACTTTTTGATGTATAGAAAAGCAATTTGGCAAAATACTTTTCAGCAAAAGGCCTCTCTCTGTATTGATGCATCCCTTTTTCCTCCTGCACTAGGTACAATCCCAGCTAGTTCATTTTCCTTTACTGAAGTGTTTTTGGTTGTCTGGTGTGGAATTTTTTGTTGTTTTGTTTTTGTTTTGTTTTGTTTGGGTTGGGTTTTTAAACTGGTGTTGGAAGGGGGGAAGGCATTACATGGCTGGGCACCTCTTTCTTGCCCTGACTGGAGGGGTCAATTCCCAGAGTAAGACTCTAGACATGGAGGCTTCACCCAGTGTGAGTAGTTGGCCTCCTTTTGAGATTCACTCAGCAGTAGTTCCGTAAACAGACAAAGAGTCAGTGAATGGCCAGGGATAAGCAGCAAAGTTCTTGTGCTGTGCTGTAGATTTATTGCATTTTTGGATGACTATAGAAAACACCCTATTTTAGAGTGTTTATAGGAAGCTATCAGAATTTCTTGCTGTGTATATTTTACATTTATTTGAAAATTAATATAGTCCACAGTGTATATAGATTTCACAGACTTATAGCTGGCAAATACATAGCACATGCTCTTGAGAAATACTGTAAAAGTCTCCCAAGGTTTGTTTCTTCCCCACCTAAAATCTGCATTGAATGAAGCATCTGGTTGCCATTCTTAATTCCTTGCAAAATGGCTCAGAAAAGACCCATTTCTCATTTCCAAAAAGATCACTTAATTCTATCTGTGTGGTACTGCAAAGTGAGCATAAATTACCCATTCTCTTCCTACTTATATTATTGTAAGTCAAGTGACTTTAGTGCAACTAATCCTGATTTACATCAGTGTAAGCCAGGAGAGACATAAGGGCTCTAAATTTCCCCAGTGTTTGTTTTCATACAGTATTTTCTCCTTCTGATGGTTATCCATTACCCTATAAATCTTAGCAGTCCTGAACTCATACAGCTCATTAATTTTTGAAGTGGTTTGGCCTATTCTTAGCCATATACTTGAGCCAACTCTGGCAGTCATATCTCCTGATCCCGTTTCCTGATCCCACGAGTAGGCGCTAGTCTGAGGAATTTAGTCTCGGTTTTATAGCCATGCAGGACCATTCTTGTAAACTGCCCTGATGTCTGACTGTGCATGTCTTAGGGAGTGTAATATTTGAATATTTACATTCACTACTGCTGTAACTTCCGTCATTAACCAAAGGTACCAACTCAAAATGCCCAGTCTTTAGCATTGCCAAACACGGACACCAGTGACAGTAACGGTACATATAAATATTCCCAAGGGAAAGGACGAACCCCACAGGTTTCTGAGGTACTCACCCCCCTCCTCACTGCCCTCTAGATAACATTTTGACACCTGCTAAGTGGAACAGACATCATATTGAATCTGGAGCAACAATGTTAATCAATTAAGATGTCAGTTAAGAGATTGTTCAATATACTACAGAGAAAAAAAGGAGTCTTAGGAGTTTTCAGCCACACTTTACCTTAGGAATCAAATGACAAACTCATGAAACAAAACATTAGAAGCGTGATACCATTAGAATGATCCTTCCCTGCCTCATCAAGCCTTTAAGCTATGACTTGTTCAAGGGTTTTAGGAAGTTGATAACCCTCTGTTCAATCGTTACAGGGCACTGTGCTTGCATCTGATAGTTTTTCATTAGAGTGGTATCACTAGAGATTTAATGGTTTAAAAATACTTGCTACTTTGATCAATTGAGTATAACACCACTGTTTAGTCTTCCCATGTATGTGAACCTCCCTAAAGTGACAACTGCTGGAAATAACTTTATTCTTGTATAGGAAACTGAAATTATTGCACAGCAAAACCTCAACCTTACATCCCCCCTGCTTATACATTCCTAAATTATATAGTAATTTGTATTTACATAGTTTACATGTTTTTTCCACCTGAATGATTTCAAATAATTTTACAGAGCATTCTTAGATCTGTATTACTTCAGCCTTCCCAAATGCTGAGATACAATTCCTATAAGAAGGAATTCGCTACATTGTTCCTTTGCTATCGGCACACTATCATTGAAATTAGACATCATTATTCCCTTTCTATAGTGAAGCAGAAGATACTAAGTGACTTGCCTCAAATCATACATCAAGCAGTAGTGCAGTTAGGAATGGATTTTGGATTTCTTCATTCCCCATTCTTCTAACACAAGCAGCATAGCATGATGAGGACACATACTTTAGCAATGTAACTTTTCCATGCCATTTTACTTAAATAAATTGTTCATTTTGTCTTTGCGTAGGGTTGCTATTGAATGATGTCTGCTACATTTCCACTCCAGAGACACTTGCCTATTACCTGATATGATAGGAAATTAAGACTGTACTTGTAATTTGCAAAGTGCTTTGGGGCTTCTGTGGATCAAAGGTACCTTGGAAATGCAAAGTATTTCATAATTTTAACTGAAGAGCTTAGCTTCAGAGTTGTTTCTCTGTAAGTAATAAATTAGCATTTCCTCTTCTAGTTGCTGTCTTTTGGTCTCTGCTATCTTTAATGTGAATTTGCAGCTGTCAAAATGAATAATATGCAGCATCAATTTAAACCCTGCTTTTCGATAAGTTCAGCGTAATACTTTCACTTCGTCTCGATTCTGTTGATTGCTATTAAATTCTAGATTGTTTTAAATTCCTTGAGACCATCTTGGAAGTATCAATTATAAACTGTAGGCATTTATTAGAATTCAGCTTGAGACAGAGCACTCTCATTTGGCTGGAAAACATTTCTTTCTCTTCTTTGCACTTAATACAGAAGAGGTCATGGAAATACAATTTGCCATTTAAGAAAGTAGAGTGTTTAAAGAAGAAATGTTATAAATTATTGTAGAGATTAGAAAAAGAAAGAAAAGAGCCTTCATAAAGAGCATGGATGGAGGTGAAGAATCACACACAACTCACTTTTAGTCCATCTACATAGTTCTTGACTGGTCAAAGTTATTGGAAGAGAAGCGATTTGAAAACATGAAGCTCAAAAGTAACATGACTCTCCCCATTCACAAAGTAAACTTCCCTCTGACTTGGAAATGGAAAATGAAGTCATCAATTCTTGCAGGTCAAAAAATTTCTAGGATAATATGGCTTACAACACACTCCCTAAGAAACTTGTTATTTCTGTATGACTAGATGTTCTAGTGGATCAGAGCTATGTATGCCATTTGACAGTAAAATCCCGCATAAGCTCCCCCCCCCCCCCTTTTTTTTTCTTTTAACAAGTATTTGTTATTCCAAATGTTTGTTGATACTCAGAATAAACAGCAACATCCATAGTTTTTCTCCACTGAACACAGCTGACATGCAGGCACTTTTCACAGCCTCAGCTATTTATACAATGCTTGTATAAAAAATATCCTTGTCCCTCTGCTTTGCAAAAAAATAAATGCCTGTATCACTGAGATCAATATTAGAAATGGACTGAGAAAACAATGCTAGGAATAGATTAGGGTTGGTCTAGAGCTTAAAACAGACTGGAGTTAAAATTTGGACTGGATTATACTGAAATCTTGTTGGCTGTTCTTTTGAATTTTTGTTCAAGAGCATGGATGACCTCATAAGATCATCTGGAGAGTGTTTATAGTGCGCTTGACAAATACATTCACAGTTTTTTACATCTTATTTGTTACTTTACGTATTCTATATCTACAAACCATCCAATACATGAATTTTCATCTGACATGTATGGAAATATTAAGCAACCATTATTTAGGGCAGATGAAGATATTCAGTCTTTTCTTTTTAATCTACATCCTGCTTTTAAATCCTTCTTTGACTTTTACACTTAAATCTAAACATCGTATTTTCTATTAATTATTCTGACTGAAGTCCTCACTAATGTTGATATACTGATTACTAAGTCTTCTTGATAAAAGCTCAAATGGGAACCAAATTGCTACCAAATGTGGACTGGTTTCCATTTTTAATTTTTCTTTCAAGGGTGCTGACAATTTCCACCAGAAAGATTCACTAACAATTCCTTACTGCTAATAGGAGTCTTGAGTTTCTTACTTCCCTGATCTGGAGCAATACCATTTATTTCCTCCAGACCCATAAAATAGGAAGGGTACAGCCTTGGCTCCTGGCCAGCTTCACCTTGGCCTTGATTCTAGTGTTGCAAGTGAAACTTCATTATATATGTGGACAGTTATTTGTGCTTGAAACTACATGTCTAAATTATCAGGTGGAATCAATGATGTAACCTTTGGCATAGGTGCAATCCCAGCATGAATCAGTCATCCTTAAAATGATTAGAATGTGTGTACCTGAACATTGATTCTTAATACCTGGTATTGTCTCCAAATAAACAATGCACTCAGTAGCAAAAGGTAATAGGAAATTTTCACACCAATGAGCTATGTCAATTTAAGGAAATGCATAAACATGAGATTTAAACTGGAAAAAAAGTGGCAAAAGGTTATTACACTTTCAGAGCCCCAAAGGCCATGAGATGAAATGGATAACATATAAATAATGTACAATTATTAAGTATAAATAAAGAGAGATGGAGACAGGGTGAGTGAGAGTGAAGAAGCTAAAAGTACAAGGTAGAATATAATCTTTTGCACAAAGCACTACATAAGCACCTCTGCTCCAGTTTTAATCTTTCCCTTCCTGTTATCCACAGTCTCCTAGTTGCTTTTCCTATTGTTTTTTGTATTCCACCCCAGTCTGCCATTTTTTTCCTCTTTCCATTCTTATGTTTTTAACCTGTAGCCCTTGACCTCAACAATTAAGTCTAGTGTTGTGTCACTCTTATTTTTTCTGAATAATTTCTGTTTAAAAAAAGTCTTTCAGAAAACTAGCACTGAGATTCCTTTTTCTTCAGAACAATAAGCTGATCTGGCAGAGGACTTCTTGAGAGGCTATTTTGTTATTAAACTGAGCCAACTACCTTAGATGGAAGTGGCTAAGTAAAAATGGATGATTAATAAATAGCTGTGCATGCACGCAATTCAAATCTGGGGCTTCCTGCAGTGATGGTATTTATTGTTCTCAAATCTAAGCATTCATGCAAAGGGTAGTGAATCCAGGAAACTGAGCTTAAAAAGTCATTTTAGATTTGTCCACTTTTTTGCCAGACACAAACTTAATTCTGTTTGGAGCCTTTGTGCACAGTAGTAAGAGGTGATTGCCTTCCCTTTTGCTTTTCACCTCTTTCTCCTGAGCCCAGCCCAGCAAGTAATCAAGCAACTGGGGAGAAATGAACTAGAGTGGACAGAGTAGGAGGGTTTCCTGGAGAGACAGGGTAAAGACAGAGGTCCCTTCCTAGTAAACTACATTCCAAAACCACTGCCAAATCTCTCACCTCTTTGTGAAGTGGGAAACTAACCTGTGCTCTGCCTGCCACTGGTGCTCAGCCTCAGCACAACCTCAGCACCTTCAAGATGCAGCCTGCTCTTGTGCTTGAGCTTATCCAGGACTGGTGACGTCCTCTCACCAGGAACCAGACTGAGCCCATGCCTGGTTGCAACAAATGTCAGAACATTCATGCTACTTATGCTCCCCACAATGCTGATGGGGAAGATGGAAAAATTGCATGTCACTAGGACCATTCAGCCATAGAAGGAGTGTGCTTCTTTATTCAGTGCCCAGAAATCCAGATTTACACTGACGTCAGAACTGCAGTGAATCCCAGCACGCTACTGGAATCTGTGAGGGCTTATAAAGCCTCCCAAGACACACAAGAGCCAGACTGCTCTCCTGGACTCTATTGGGCTCAGACTCAACCAGGGAAGCAGACCAGAAGCCTCCTTCCAGGGCTCCTGGCATCTGTACCCTCCTGCCAGGTCAGATAAAGCTTTATGCCACCGGGAACACTTTGTGGGTAAAAGTTGGGTTTACTGGGTTGACATTACAGGCGGTTCTGTTTTCCACTGAAAAGACAGCAAATGGAAACTGAGCAGAGTATTACACAGAGCTGTAATGACTACGTACACTACACAACATTCATCATTGCTATTGAAGACTGACTGGGACCATAATAAATACATGACTATTTGATATATGTCCTCAAAAAGGTCATCCAGAAGCATATCCTGGGAAGCCCCTCCTGGCATGAAGTGCAAGACCAGCCAAATTGTTTTAACTTGCCAGTATATTTTTAGAGTTCATTTAAAACATTTTGTCATGTATATTCTCTTTTAAAGAATGATACATCACCAGTGACAGTCAGTGCATACTGTTTTCACAGCCTAGCTTTCATAAATATTATGAACAAATATCACAGTGGTATTGTTATAATGAATTACAGTGATGTGTTTCTTGAGAGAGTGCCAATGACTGGTTTATATCCTCCGTGATGTTAGTGTCATAAGAAACATGGCACAAATCTTTTCCCAAGGTTCAGCAGTATCTTTAGGCCAATAATGCTATACATTTTTTTTCTTTTTTAAACAGTTTCCTCTGAACATTGATGTATAGCCTTTTAAAATTTTATTTTAATATGGTGAATGATCTAACAACACTTACTATGTTTGAAGTTCCTTTATTGTAATCTGGAAATAATTTTCATCTGACTCTCACCAACAGCCAAACATAATAAAATATGTGTAAGCCAAATAATGTTACACAGAGGCTCTCGGGACTACATGAGGTTCTCATACAGTTGTACAGTCCTGCAGTATCAGAGTTACAGAGCCCTGCAGTACAAGTAGAAAAGAAAGCACTGAGCTCTTCCCATCTACTGGCAGCTTATCTGGGAGGGAAAGAACAGTTAGCAATGCTGCAAAGAACCTTCATCAGGTTCCTGTTCGCACACTTGTCCATCAGAGGCTGGGGACAAGCTTTGAGCTTTCCCTGGGGGTGCCTTGCTCCCAGTCACTATGCACTGTCTCTGAACCAGGACTGGTGCCTTGCCAACCCCCTAACAACCTTCCCAGATGGACGGCTTCCTTCAGGAATGATGTGCCAGCAGGCACCCTTAGAAAGACATGGCTGGATGAATGTGAAATTCATTTTTATAAGATCTGGGTGGGGGGGGAATGTCATATGTTTGCCAGCTGCTTGTCTTGAGATAGGCTTGTAGTTGAAGCCATTAAAAAACATAGGATTTTTAACTTTTTTCTTTTTTGTGGTTTTTAATCTAGCCTACCCTGTGAGAACAATAGTTCATTTAACTCCAGCTGTGTTCCACCACATTCATTTCAATAATGTTTGGTCTACTGAACATACAGAATTAAGTACCTGTGTGTTCTGAAGTGGCATAGATATTTTGTCTTAGGCTCTCAAAAAAAGTTCCGCACAAAAATATACTAAGGGGAAATTATATGCAAATGTATAACTGGCCATGGCTGAAATGGCAACATTTGCTAACAGATACACTGCACAGTATGGTAAGCGTGTTTTTTAACATACAGAATAAGACATAATACCAATTACCTTTGCAACTTTGCTACTCTACTTAACACATTAAATGCTGCCTTCATAAGAGTAACCCATCCATGAGAAATTCTAAATGCCCTCTTTCAGTATCCCAAGGAGTTCTGGATTTCACAATGCTCCTTTTGCTTCCCACACAAAGATATTTCTCTCATTAAAAAAAACAAACCCCCAAACTCTCCAAAATGAAACCCAAGCAAGAAAATTTCCAGAATGATAAGGAGATCAAAAGTAGTGAGTGAAAACAAAAAAGTCTTTGCCTAAAAGAAGGAAAAACCCTAAGGGGCCCAGAGCTGCATTTTTTTAAATTTGACAGGCATTTAGAAGTGTAATTGATGGGGCAGTTAACATGGCTCTTGACCAAAACAGTTCATATGCGATAGCAATGTCACATTTATAACATGGCAAAAATCATGCTTAATATGTATTCCATGAAAACATAACTACTTCATAAAACACGAGAAAAAAGATCCTGTATGTTAATAAATGTATTAAAAGTTTCAAGTTTGAAGTGTGTATTGTTATTTCAGGTTATTTTGACAAATAAACACAAGTAAGACATTTTCAAAAGCTCCCTCTTTTCTCTGTTGCATTAGGCTATGCTACCTTTGCTACAAATATGATAAAGCAAATTACCTACCGTCCAGGTTTACAGTGGAAACCAATTGCCTTCCACACCGGGAAGAGGGAAGACCAGGTCATTTATCAAAAATCACTAATGCCTAAAGCCATGGGTCACTTTTCAACCCAAAGGATAATAGTTTTTCCTTTCAACTACAAATTCCAGTCTAGACGTGCTTTATGATACCTTTTGAAATGCCTTTTTGCCTAAAGTGTGCTCCAGTGTCAGTTACCCTCGTCTGAAGGCTTCTTTCTATGAACCCAGAGCCACCTGCCTTTCACAGGCAGTAAGAAAGTCTGAAACAGACAGGCAGAAGAGTTCCTCAATGCGTGAATTTTTTGCAGGCTGGTGTTCACTGACTACCTTTCTGGCACCTACAGCGCTTATGAGTAAAATATATATATACACACACACATGCAATTTGGCATTATTTTACCCTGTAAATATTGGTTACTATAGTAAGTTTGATGCATAATGAAGCAGACAAAGAGATACATACTCACAATGGAGGTGTGCTGCTACTGGTATTCTGTTCTGCACTTCTAGGGTGTGGTAAGCTCCGGAAAAACGTAAGGAAAGACAGTTGCTGCCACAAGGATCTTAAGAGTCTAGCTCTGTCATCAAGCCAGACATGCCGTAACTTGATAGTCTCTCCTGACAATGTTAACTGGTTGCCTTATGTTATACAAGAACTTTGGGCACACCATAGTGAAAATTAATCTTAGTATATCTGTAGCCCTCTGAGACAGCTTGCTACTAATTACAAAGCTTACATTTATTACAGGTGCATGGGGTCACTGTTGACATTTCAGCTCTTAATGGCCTTTCTTCAAGTACACACCAGAGCACAGCATGTCTCTGTTGTTTAGCACCGTGCAGGTCTCAAACCACCAGTGGAGCCAGTCATCAGCCAGTAGTGACAAATTCACTAGTTGCATTTCAAGTTCCTACTGTATCTTAACAACTGGTATAGAGAAAAGCATCAGAAGTGAGCACTTGGTTGTCCTTTACCAAATGACTTCAAAAAGTTAAAAACCTGCACCATGCTACCTGCTACATGACAGCAGTTTGAGGTGACTAAGTTCAAGTAACCTGAAGGCTGTGTTTCCCTCAACCCTGCAAAACAGAGCTGAGATACACTGACGAGACACAGCGCAAGCTCCCTCTGCCCTACTTTTCTTCTCTCTCCCATAGATAAAGGACTATAATATCAAGGAGCTGTCAGTCCTGCAATGTGCATGAACGTTAACTTCCCAGAAAGATAGCAATTCTAGCTTAGAGTGGGTCATCTCTCCAGGCTACATACCAGTTAAATTAATTGTCTATTAAAAAAAGAAAAAGCTTCAGATACCAGCACGTGGTAGCTGTAAATATTAATTTATGAATCATGACTAACTTGGAAAATATGAATAAAGATGAAAGTAGTGAAAACAGTGACTGAAAATTTTATGACTGAACATGCTGAATTTGATTAGTTGTGATTAATGGGGGTCACATTTTGTTCCATGTAAACAGTTGAGTAATTGCTGTAAATCCATGGAAATATTCACAAAAAGTGAAAGGTTTTAGCACAAACATCAACCCACACAGGAAATGTGTAATGCGTTACTACAGAGCTGTTCAAAACCTAAATTTGTTACAGCTTGTGATATTACAATCACTTTTCCTTTCAGTTTCTGGCATCATTGTCCATTTCGTCACCCAAACATGATCACAAAACATCCCTGTGGCAAATGCAACTCCAGCTATGTGAAAATTATTATTAAAAACCCATGTACACATTATTGGCTAGTTTGAATTTTTACTTAAAAAAAAATGTAATCACTTTGTTCATGGATCTAACAATATCACTAATGTATCAGCTAAAAATAGCTGGAGCCAAAATGAGGACCTGTCAAGAGGCAGATCTGGAAAGTGGCCTTCAGTGCTTGAACAGTGATACAAATGTCTGCACTCAGTTTTGTTTGGTTAGAGAAAGCAGGAGACAACTTAGAGATGCACTTTTGTCATAGAGAAATGATGTCACGCTCAAAACATGATCAAAGAGTCTGCAGGGGGAGAAATGAAAGGTCCCGTTCAGTCTGTCTCTAGAGCCTGGCGACCACTTCTGTGCCCCTGGCACCCACCAAGCTTTCCACCAGCCTGCTGGCCCTTGGTCAGGAAAACTCCTCAATGGCTCTCACGGATCTAGTACCCATGAAAACTATACCTGCTTAGGCTGAAAAAGTGCTTCCCTTGTCAAAGCAGAAAGGTTTCTGAATTCTAATCTCCCGCCACCTTAAGAATCCTCGTAGGCTTTTCAGGCAGAGTTTACACTTACAGTGTTTTAACTCTGTCTCCAGGAGCAGACTTCTTATCCAGAGCCCCAGTGGTGATTTAACACCCTCCTGGAAGTCCACACTTGAGTTCTTCAAACTCAAAATCTAACATGACTGCTGCTAAAAACTGAAGATGCAGCAAGGTGTATTTATCAAAGTAATTTCTGTATTTGATGAATACTGCTGAGCTGTGCAAGCAACATTCAAACTGTATCTGCCTTAAGATAAAAATACCAGCCAGCAAATGCCAGACACAGGGTATAAGAATGTTCCTTGTTGCTGCATATTTACTCAATCAACTCTGCAGACAAGAGCATAAAGGACCCACAGGGAATATCTTTCAGCTGTCAGGCAAAACTTGGGTTGGTTTACTGAAGCACCAAAGGTGTTTAAGTTCTGAAAGCCCTTTTGTCTGCGGAGACTCTCCTCTCTAATTAAAATCTGAAACATTTGCATTGCTTTTAAATCTCTTCAGAGGTTTTGTGTTTTCTGCTTCCAGTATGGCTAATGACACAAGTTTTCAAAGTAAAAAAAAATTTCCTATGTTAGCAGTCAAAATACATTTTCATTCCAAGTGAGTGTCTCTTTTTTCTCTCAAAGCAGAATGTCCAACTTTATCCCTCGACTTTTGTTTTCTTCCTCTGCCTTGAAAAGACTTGCCAAAATTTTACCAAAAATGCTCCTTTCCATACTGAAAACCAGGACAATTTTCCTTTTTTCTTGTTCTTTGAAACAACTTTTTAAAAACACTTTCCTTCTCAGTATCCTTTGACAGTGCTGAATCTCTGCTTTCCTGCAGAGAACCCTTAAACATGTCTTTCCTTCGAGTCTGCTATCACTGCTGCTTGCACCAGCCAGGACAGGCTGGCTAGTAACTAACTTAATGTTCCTGAGTCAGTGGCTCCTTTGCAACACTGTCCGCCAGGAGTTTGGGTTAATTGGAAGGCACTGCCCAAGGCTAATGGCTGGCAATCTGGGCATGAGCCTCTCTTGTAAGTGCAGACATAAACTACTATTATTATCTGGTGCTGTTGCAATATTAGCTGAACTGAGAAGCTTATACGGGATGTTTATGAAATTATTGACTGTAAAATTAACCTTCATTTTAGTTATGAAACTGATACAAGGATTCAATGTGGTCTTCTTAATCCACAGTGTAAGTCTTTGTCACTGTGTCCTCTCATGCTCAGTATGCTTCTACACCAGAAGGGAATTGTCAAAGATAGGAAGAGTTAGCTAGGAGATTATTTTTGCAGGCACAGATGTCTTGGTTTCTGATGTCCAAGAAGACCCCATGCTAATGTCTGTCAGGTGAAAAGGTAGGAATTTTCACAAAATACCCAGGTTGCAGGGGAAAGCCTGCAGTCACTGTCCACTTTGGTACCATGATATAAAAGGGTTGTTGGGAAAGTTAAAATCAGAGTGCTGAAAAGGAGCTGGGCAGGACTTCCATAGTAATATCCTCTAAAAAGCCATGTACAAGGCCCAAAAGACAAGAGATCCAGAGTGCCAGGGCATGCAGGAGATGATGGCATAGACAGCAGGAATTTAGCTACTCTGGGAACCAAGGAGTTGTTTGGAACAGGAGAAACCTGTGCAGGATGGATGGGCTGCCCGTTCATCATAAAACCCAGCACATCGCTATGGAAAACTAAGAGAGTCATTGAGAAGCATCAAACCTACAAGCAGGGGACAAGCCAGTAGGGGCAGGAGCACTCAGTTCAGACTGAGGCAACCTATGAGGTGGTCATAACTAAAGTGCAACACAATTCTGAGTTAGGAGGAAAGTAAGCAGCACATTCTCAGTGAATAAGGAAGGGTAAACTAGACTGCCTACCATGCCAGCTGAATTGCACAGGCATCAGTAAGAAATGGTGTAAGGCCATGTGCTAGTTTTGGCTGGGATAGAGTTAGTTTCTTCTCCACGAAAGGGGGACTACACAGATAAGATTAGCTGAATGACAGGCACTGTATGCTACATCCAAATGCAGCTGGAATGTACTTTTTTTTTATCTGTCCTGTGCTAGTTTTGGCTGGGTTAGAGTTAATTTTCTTCATAGAAGCTAGTACGGGGCTATGTTTTGGATTTGTGCTGAAAACAGTGTTGATAACACAGGGATGTTTTTGTTACTGCTGAGCAGCGCCTACACAGAGTCAAGGTCTTTTCTGCTTCTCACCCCACCCCACCAGCGAGGAGGCTGGGGGGGCATAAGAAGTTGGGAGGGGACACAGCTGACCCCAGCTGACCAAAGGAATGTTCCAGACCATATGACATCATGCTCAGTATATAAAGCTGGGGGAAGAAGGAGGAAGGGGGGGATGTTCGGAGTGATGGCGTTTGTCTTCCCAAGTGACCGTTACGCATGATGGAGGCCTGCTTTCCTGGAGATGGCTGAACACCTGCCTGCCAATGGGAAGCGGTGAATGCATTCCTTGTTTTGCTTTGCTTGCATCTGTAGCTTTTGCTTTACCTATTAAACTGTCTTTATCTCAGCCTACGAGTTTTCTCATTTTTACCCTTCTGATTCTCAACCCATCCCACTGTGAGGGGACTGAGCGAGTGGCTGCGTGGTGCTTGGTTGCCACCTGGGGTTAAACCACGACAGGCCAATACTTGGAAGTACTTCTGCATTAATGCTAGAAGCCTAAAAAGTTAGAGAGGGAGCTAAAATGCTTGGCACCAAATGACAGCCCTGATATAACAGGCTTCTTGGAGTGTGAGGGAAGGAGGATAACTTAGGAGATGTGGTATTACCTACTTGATAGGAATGATGGAATAGTACACACAGTTCAGGGAGAGGCACTGCATGTGAAGGATATTATACGGTGGCACAGCATAAAAATATTATGGGGGAAAAAGAAGCACAATGGAATCCTTGTGGGTGAAAAATGGATGTTAATGATAATAGCATAGCTGTGCCACCAACCCTCTGATTAGGGCAATACCAGAATCACTGGCTCAGGAAAAGCTTCATGAAATTAGAGAAGCTGCAAATTTAGGTCAGGTACAAATTCAAAGAGACTACAATTAACCTCACCAGACTGAGTTAATGCTTCATTAAGATACAGAAATCTAATTTTTTGGACACACAAATGCTTGCTACCTAAAAAAACATATTGGAGTTGGTCTCAGCTGGTGCACAGGACAACAGCTATTAATGGGAGAGGTGTTCTGTATTAGTGATCATCATACACTATGGCTTAAAACTAGAAGAAGAAAGAAAGCTAAATAAATCTAGTTCATGGCTACTCAATTTCAAGAAAAAAATTATGTTGAAAAAAATCAGCAATTATAAAAAAGTAAAAACCAACAACCCTTCTCCCCTCCAAAAACTCTGAGAGGGTTAGTTAAAAAGCCAAGAAGTCTACAGAAAGCCTGATATCCATGAAATACACTATACTAGAAGCTTAGGTAATGTGTGTGAGACAGATCAAGAAGAAAACAAAGCAGTTCAACCCCTCTCTCTGCGTGGATGGCTCAATAGGAAAGCAAAGGAAGCTTTCCAAGGCAGAAGATCGGCATTTAAAGAAAATAAACAACCCCCAAACCAGAAAGCTTTCTGAAGTGAGGACAGAAAAATGCCATAAAATAAAGCAGCTCAAATATAAACAGGAAATAGAGAGGGCTAAAAAAGAATCTGAAGAGTGACTTGCAAGCGGTGCCCAAACTGATAGTAAAACATTCTTGAATGCACCAAAAGCAGGAAGCTATCTTGTGATTAGTGGTACCAGTCAATGACAAAGGCATAAAAAGGATGATAAAGCCACCACAGACGCTCAGTAAACTATTTGTTTCCACCTTTACTGCTGAGGTTGTTTGGAAGATTCTTATGCTCGACATACCTCTTGTAGCACATAGGTAAGCGTTTTTTTTTATTTTGTAATGACGTTACAGAAGATTTAGAGAGGACCAATTAAAATCATCAAGGGAACGAAGCAGCTATCTCATCCATGTAGTGTCTCCTACACTGCACAGTCTAGGACCCTTCTGTTGACAGGGGAAAGCCAAAAAGGAGGTATGAGCACAGTTTACAGAATCAGGAAAAAGTGGATAGCTGCATGCAAGCAGGATCAAACAGAATAAAATCTGCAACACTAGAAAAAGTAGTAGGGGACACTATAAAACTAACAGGAGACTGATTTAATTCAGACAAAAGTACTTTCCACAGCGAGTAGTGAACCTCTGGAACTTGCTGCCACAGGAGGCTGCTGAGGCAGACAGTATCAACAGCTTCAGGTGGGAATGAGGAAATTAATGGGAAACAGGTCCATGACCACTAAAAAGACTATGCAGGTACACAGCCTCTAACATCCCTAATACACCGGCTGTGAGGCTGAGAGACTATGACAACAGACCATGGAAGTGGCCAAGTTTGCATGCTATCCCTAAACAGTCTGTCCTACTGCCTCTGCTGGAGACAGAAGCAGGCTAGACTGATCATTGGTCTCATGCAGTCAGGCATTTTTTTATGAACTTCTGCCCAGCTTCTGCATCTTGGCTTGTGTTATGTTGCCTTTTAAATTTCTCAGCTAAACAGCCCATCCCATAACAGGCTGTGTCATTCTTACTGTTTCCAACAGATTGCCATTGCTCCTTCAGCTCAGGTATGGACGTTCTTCTGTGGCTGATGTACGAGAGAAGTCTGAATGATTCATGAGTGAATATCCAAACCCAAAAGTGATATATACCATTCCATAGCAGCAGTTATAGAGGAAAAAAACCTTGGTGTGTTGCAGATTTAATTCTCGATATCAAAGACTTCTCTTTTTAATAAAGGGGCCAGAAACTTAATTGGGAAACACATTCAGAAAATTACGTTAGTATTGATTAAACAGGACATTGCAGAAGTTAGTATCCTAGTGAGACCTATTCTAAGAGTAATAAGTAAAAACGTAAAGGAAAAGCTGGGGAACATCAGATCACAGTGAAAAGGAGGAAATTTACTCTTCTGCAGAGTAATTTCTGCAGCTTCTAATCTACAGTGTTGCAACGCATGCAGCAGCAGTAAGCGTTACTGAAAAGGTGGACTATCCCAAAAGAATTGTAAATTACAGCACATTAACAGAAGTCACTTGGATGTGGTCATTAATACAAAAAATAATGCAACAAGCAGCAGCACCCCCACTGTCCTTCACTAACAATCAGAGGAAACACAAACAGATTCCTCAGCGCACATGTACCACACTCCCATCTGGAATATCCTGTATTTCCTTTCTCCTCAGAGTTTGACGAAAGGTGATAACAGATACTACAAATCATCAGCGCAAGCTCACTTATTGGCTCGATGGAAATTCTGACCAAAATGATGTTGACAACAGCATCCCAACCGTCTCTTTTTCTGATTTGTTGGTGCAGTACAACATACAATCATCATCGAGAGAGTTTTACAACCATTGCAATAGTATTTTCTATTTATAACTATTGGAATGTGAATTTATGGTTTGTGAAAGGCTTCAGAGTTCTGACTGACAGCCTGGGAGTTTTTTATTTCATAAACACTACATGATTTAATAAGCAAGACATCAGGAAGCTGATTCTAAGAAATGAACCTACAGAAAGTATTTTTTAATCTGAAGACAACCATGCTAATAAGTCAGAGGCTATCCTCTTTCATGTTGTTACGCACAGATGCACATGTGTTGCTGTACAGAAACACTGCAAGTTGCAGGGTTTATACAAACTGCTAGAAGGGAAAAAATGTTAAAACAGCATGCTGGGGAGACAGCTGAATCCGAAACCCACCATAAGAAATAAATGACTTTTCAAAGGAAGCATAATACATGCTTTTACTAAGGACCATTTATTAGGGACTAACACATCGTTTATTTTGAGTGCAGCTTTGGAAAAAAATTTGCAAGGACCATTATGGTTAAATCTGAAGATTAAATTACTAGTTTGGAATTTTCAAAACATTCTCTGCTAGTTTAACCTTGCTCCCCTTAAAGTCAAGAACCGTTTTTTTCCAATTATTTTAATGGGAAAGGAACCGAAGCAAGTGGAACAATTTTGAAAGTTCTGCCATGGAGGTACTTTAGTTTGTCTCTTTACAGGAGTATTAGTTACATTTTTATGTGGATATCTAGACAATCTGGCCTGTAAGAGCTGGCTGAAGAGAAAGTTCTTATTAGCCCAATAGGTCTAGGAGTGAAATCAAACTTTTAAATATTTTGTTGAATTAACTTCATACAAGAATTTAGTGATGGGTCTTATCTTTCTAAATGTAAAAGCTGTTGACAGAATTACATTGTTCAACTTCAGAAGCTCTCAATGAACACTGCGATAGCACCAAAGTTTATACTTGCACAGGCTTTCCAAGTGCCTTACAAACATTAATAATTTTAGCCTAAAACATCCTTGTGAAGTGGGCTACACATGATTGCCCCCCTTGCTTTTTTTTTTTAATACAGATGAGGGAGATAAAATATAGAGGCTGTAGCAAAGAACCACCTACATAGCCAATACAGTCACACCACAGGGAAATTTGTGGCTTCAGGCCATTCTACTGCAGAGAAAAGGAGAAGTTGGGGAATTGCTAGTGAGGAAAATATTGACCAGTGCAGTTCATTGCTAGAAGATACCTTCCTGCCTGAAAACCCACGGGTACCAGGAGGCTGGAAGCTGCACAGTAAGCCAGCCAAGTAATCATTAAAGTATTGAGTGGGGAGAGGAAAGCAATCAGCCTTTGAAGGTAGGAAGGGTCTGAAACAAGCTGAACACTTGGTTAAAAAGGTGAGTGTGAAATAATAACAGGGGTCTGGTCCCCTTTTATGAAGGCAGGGTGAGGTTCACCTAATTTCAGCAGTCTAACAGTTACAGGAATCCCATCTAAGCTGGCTGTCCATCCTCCCTTTAGCATTAATGGAGAGATCAAGGCACTGCCGGAATGCCCCTAGTTCATCCCTTCATTTCAGAACACGTTCCAGGACAATAAGCTGCAGGCAGCTGAAGTTGATGACATGAAACCCACCTTGGGAGCATCAGCTAAAAATTATTTTAAGATGGGGCAAATTTTCAATGAATGATAGACCTTCAGCTAGCTCTACCCAGGACTGCATGTGGTCCCAGACAGCAGAGTTGCACAACCTGTAACTGCATTGCACCAACATGCAGTCCTGGCTATGAGTGTAATTTCTGGTTTTGTCCCATCTGCACAGAACTTAATGTAGTGGACACCTAACTAGTGTCCCAGTCTGTGATTTGGGCTCACATACACCACAGCAATTGATAAAATAATGCTATGTTTTATAAAGTGCATACAGATCCAGGGTTAGAAATTACTAAGGGACATTAAAAGGCTGCATTATTACAATTAGATTTAACTGCTTAAATGAATGGCTGAAAAAGTTCAGTACTTAGTGTCACCAGATATACCTTGACCTTGAATTTGCAGAGACAAACTCTGCTTCCTCCCTTCAAATTTCTTCTTGTATATGTCCTTAGAATATGAATGTCCACCACTATTCATAATCAATTGAACATACTATAGCTTCCTCACCTTTAACTTTACACCTTTAGTTGCAGAAGTCAGTAACTGTGATGACACAACTTTAAAAGTGTTATACTTGTTTTCCCAGAGGACACTGCTACAATTTGCAATGGAAACCCAGCTTTGAACATTTTCCAAAATAGCAAACAGAAATTACATCTGTCAGCGGTGGGAACAGATCTTACATTTACTTCTTAGGCACAGCTTCCTTTTGATATTATGGAGATGGAAGGGCTTGTTTTCTCAGCAGCAATTTAGAAATGTCATCTAGAAGTTTCAGAAAGATAACCCCTAAAGGTACTACATCCCACACCTTAAAAAGAAATCTGTTTTAAAAATCATCCCTGACCTACACTTCTCCCTCTGGGCACACTGCACACCATGCTAACATCTGCACATCTGTTCTTCATACCTGAGTGTCTCTCAAATGAAGGAATACAGAAAATAAGCTACTGTCTAAATCAACACGATATTGTGTTACACTTTGTGGTTCCCATTAACTTAAAGCAATCACAAACTCTTGGAAATGAAACCCTATCATTAATCATATGCATTTAACTTTCTTTATGTAAAATTACAATTAAGAACCACCTAAAGGCAATTGATTGGTACCAAAATCTGGAAATTTATTCAGATTGTGATTTGTGCAAGCCTGGCCTGGAAAATGCACAAATAAGTGATATTCAAAATGGCTGCTACTGTACGAGAGTAGCACAATTTTCTTTCCAGCCAGTTCAAGCAACCTATTCTGCTGCCCAGTCTGTCTCTCAACTTCTCTTTGTCCTACAAAGTTCCCTTATCTTCTTTTTGATCCTTTAGAAGCCCCCCTTCTAACTTAGTATCTTGAAAATATATGTCAGCTCGTTTGCTATGCCTGGCTGTATGCAGGTTTCACTCTTACTGTTTTTTTTTTTTTTCTTTTCACCTACAATGATATACTACCTGTAATAAGGTCACAAAAGCTTCTGCAAACACAGTCTAATGATATTCATTAGGATATAAGATTTCACACAAGCATAACTGACAGAGTCAATATGCAATACATATGTTCCTCCAGCTATTGCTAGATATGACCACCACTAAGATACAAAAGAAAGGAGTAGAGGCAGAAGAATTCTAAAAACCAACCCAGAATAAATAATATTTCATAAAGGAACTAAATGAGTAGTAAGCACTGGAGTCTTCCATGCTGAACCTACTCACATTTAGTGGCTGGTCATTGTTCCTACCTCTCAGTGATGTCAATACATTCTTCTCTGGCCACACAAGCATCACTTTAAATTGGGAAAGGCAATGGTCTTCCATGGCCTTCCAAAACCCTATCTGGAAGCAGAAGTTTGATGAAATTCTGTGTCTGGTGCCACCTTGCTTGTGAAAGAGAGAAGACAAATACTTTGTCTAAGACAATACCGTAAAATATTATATCAAGCCAAAATGTTTCATGCTAAAATCAAGCATCTCCTCCAAACTCCTTGCACAACACAGACTAACACATCTAAAGGCATCCAAGTGCTTTTGCATATCTCTGCACAGCTCTGCCTGCAAACCAACTGTTTTGTACCTACTAATACTCGTGCATGGACGGCATAAGTAATGTGGGCTACTGGGGTCTGCCCTAAAATGAATAAATAACAATAAGAAAAGGAACTATTAGGACCTGTCGTGATAATTTGGTCAAGAGTCAGAGGACAGAAAGAGCAGCCATCACAATCTGTATGTGAATTATTCACACAGTATGGAAAATTGGTACTGAAATATTTGTTTGAAGACCTTCTGATTTCAAAGCACACACTTCAGTATTTCGCTGAACTGGATCCTCAGCAAGTTAAATGCTAATATTTAGCTGTCACCAGGAACAGAAGTTTTTTTTTAATATCTCTCATTCCAGCTCCCCAAACGTTGCACTTACAACATATAACCATCCCAACTGTGTTGCAAAAGAGTTTACATTAGATAGCAAAGGAACAGATACATGTCTTAATTCAAACTAGAGATACTTCTACTGAAAAATAATGAAACACACACAGAGATAATACTGCCTTTCTCACTCACGCTAACTGGGACCTTCCTCAGTGACTGCAAATGCACAGGAACCCAAGCTCACCATTTGACTCTCCTTTTGCAACTTAATTCCTATTGTTTCCTGGGAGTGTCCATCATAAAACAATTACATGAAGTATTTGTTTGATGTTGTCTAGTTCTAGAAGTGGCTTATATAAAATCAAACTCTTAGCACATTACACTTAAGATTAATTTTTTTCAGTAGTCATTAGAACAAAGTTGCTCTCACTTGTTCACACAGATTAAAGTACAGTGGGTTTTTTGGCATGACATTCTTTCCATGAACAAATCAAATAAGATGGCATTATTGCTCTGCTCATTTTTGGCATGCTGCTAGCGCTAGAGGCACAGGAGAAGAGAAGCCCTCCAGACACCATTGCACACTTCCTAGAATGGCATGCATACTGCTACATTTCCCTTTAGTTTGAATATTGGTCCAAACCACCTATCGCCTGCACACAGATGAACAGTGGAACAACACAAAACATCAACACGACAGCTAACAAAAGGGAGAGGAAGTGTCCTCTCCAGTCAAGCCAAATATATAAATTCACCAGTCAACACTACATTAAAAAAACACACTACTTCTTAAAAAAAAAAAAAAATCAGATCACTTGAACTTCGACTTCCTTTCAACACGCTTAATGATGCTGTTTACAGTATTTTAGCATGTTACCAGGTTTTAATACAATAAATGTGCTCAGCTACTGTTGTAGTACTCAGTGTTTAACCCTATGACACCCCTGGCCCAGCGCACGTGACTGCTGCCAACAGAACGCACGCTCAGGGAATTTAAATCTCAGCAGCGAACACGCCTGATCATTTCCTCTCTCAGTACTGCAAATGCTTGCAATAAATTACTTACAAAATATAGGCCTGATTCACCACTGCATTACACCATTTGTACACAGCTGAGTTCAACAGAGTTACACTAGTGTAAAAGAGAAGTAGGGGAGGGGTGAAGCAAGCCCTGCATGCAGATAATTAACCATCTTTTTCATTGAACCATAATATACTTTCTCCATAAACTGGCAACAGAACCAATCAGTGTACACATTTCATTTCAAATACAAAGTAATTTTAGGAGCTAGCATTATTGTACCATTTGAAATATTCTCTGTTCTCATAAAATGATTCCCCCTGTAATTGATGTCATAAAGAATATCTGTGTTAAGCTGTCTTCATTTCCACAGTTTTCAATCCTTATGATGATCAATTATTTATATACAGACTAGATGAAAGGCAAGATTGTAATGACTCCAAGAGATTTAAGAGTGATATAATAAATCTTGAAAGCAGAACTCAAGTGGGTGATGGTAACAAAAGCCAGTACTGGACGATCATATTTTACTATTTTTAGAAGTTCCCTGTCACTCCCTCCCAAAAAAAGATCACCAAAGCAGCACCTCCTCCAGCATTCCTTCTCCTATTGTGCTAGCAATAGACCTTCTGCTTCCCCATGAGATCCCTGCCACCCTCACCCCTTCCAGCTTATTCTTCCTTAAAAAGAAAAAGCATGTGTTTGTCGCTGTCCTTATCAGCCCAATCATTTTGGTTGCCAGGATGACCTCACTGAGTGGCAGGGGAAATTCCTTGATCTAATTTTTTAAGAAGTCCTTCTTAACACACCTTTATCACACTAACGATGACTCAGGCTTCAAAGTTTACAGTTGTATCCAAACTTTTCAAAAACATCTGGTTGGCTTTGGTTCAAGGCCACAATAAACATAAGCATTGTCACCATGCAGCATCCATCTCATATGTAACTTAGCAAGGACATACACTTCTTCATATGACTCTCATCAGACTTGAAAAAGAGGTCTGGCAAAAATACCAATGACTTAGATAAATCAAAGATTTGAACTCATGCTTCCATCTGCCTCCTTTTTTCCACAATTCTCTAAAGAAAACATGCAACAGCTAAGGGTCACCACTGTATTTTCTGTGATCACACTGAGGCCATCAGATATGTCTAAGCATGTGGGTTCTGGCCTGCTTCCAAGTGTAGCTTTCAGCCACATTTAGGGACATACATCCCTATTAATTGTTCAAAAACCCAAACAAACGTACACCAAAGGATATCCTTTGGATTTTTCTCAAAATATAATAAAGACATCGTCCTAGTCTTACGTGTCTTCATGCTTGCAGTAATTCTTTGTAGTAACTTGGACACATGCATTATGTATTAAAATACATATTTATAAATGTATTTTACAACACCGACCAATAATTTGGGCAACCAATTTTGGACAACTGTAAAGAACTTAATTTTCAAATTTGCTCTTCATTGCACAAAGCCCAAGCTCAGCTGAAAGGTCTTCAGTTGGGACAACAAAACTAAAGGATCAATAATTTTTCAGAGTTAAAGCCAAGATCTGTGGTTAAACATAGGGCAAATTCCAAAGCCTTTAAGTAATACAAAAATTCTCACTAGTATTTTGTTTCAACAAGCACTTCAGAAATTTATTACTTATATTAAAAAGATGTACAGTAGATACACCTTGCAACATGATCTTGCACTTTTAGAGTGTACTAAAGAAAGTATTTCCTACAGTGGTAGACAAATGTGATTAAAAGATTACTTATTCTAGGACCAAGTTTTGCAATAAAAAAATTGCAGTTTTCCTCAATTAAGACTCACAAAATATGGCTCTAATTGATTTTTATAACAATAAATATGACCATGGTTACAATTAGTGCCAAAGTCTTTTGCCAATTTATTTCTCTTTCTCTCCTTTGGGATTTCTCCTTTCATAACACAATTGCAAGAAACAATAACTCTTGAAAATGTCTGCAAGGAGTTAATTCTAAACGATAAAGCAATCCAGTCCAGAAAGCAGCTAAGATTGAGCTTATGTCAACAGGTAGAATTTACAGTCCCACAAAAAGAAATGTTTAACAGTCAACTATTTAGCTGCAATAAATTAGACTTTCACTGTGTTCTTCTTATCACTGCAATCTATAGATGAAAAGCTATAGTAGCTAATTATTAATTTTATTTATTACCACAGACAGGATTTTGTAGTAGTATTCTGTTCCTTAATGTGAAACTAGGGATCAGAACTTTATGATGACCTGAAGCTGATTTCTTAACAGTTTCGATTTCCTGCTCTTCATAGTCACCATAAATCTTGTTTTCCTCCTCAAAACTTCAGATGTTTCTAACTTCTTATCTATCAGCCTCTAAAGTGCTTCCAGACTCCCACAAATGTTTTAGCAGACTGCAGGCTTGCCTGCCACTCTGCTAAGTGTCAGGCCATATATCTCTTTTGGGGGAGTTCCCCACTGAAGAAGCCATACCATGCGAAACACATGTAAGTAGGGAGGACCCAGAGGCACCCCAGTCTTGGCTGTATTTAAAGTCTGAACCCATGCTGTCATCCTAACTTGCCTAGGATACAAACTGATTGGACAAGCCTGTGCTTAAGCTCACCAGGCTAAAGCAAGAGACAAGCTTCAGCAATTCTTCTCGGTGTCTGCAATCCCAAGGTCAGGCAAGGCTACGGCTCACATCCTCCAGCAACTATTCTCTAATGCTTTGCAATGGCATCATATGACTGATCTCAACGTGAATACACGAAACCCAGATCGTGGACCACACAGTGCTTTATCCAAAACTTTGATAGCAGAGATGTCATCATGTAGGCATTGGTAAGTTTCCAGCCTTAAAACTGGTTGTCTTAAAAAAGAAGGAGGGTGGGGACTGAGGAAGGAGGGCACAGACACTGAAGAGAGGGGTGGTGAGGAAGGAAGACGAATTTGCAGACATGCTTCATCACAGCTTAAGCATTTGAGAACTAGAATCACGATGAAATATTTTGCATTTGTCCTATCTGTGCTCTTTACAAATCACAGCCACCAGGTCAATAGAATAGACACTTTTCTGTTCAATCTGACTTTGACACTTGGTTGAATCCCAGCCTTGGTTCTCAAGCAGCAAAACCAGGACTTTCTCCCAGCTCCGCTACGAGCTATCAGGAATTGTCACACTTTTAGGGAAAGCACGGGGCAAAGTCAGAAGGAAAGGAAAGGGGATTTACAATGCTTCAATAGCTGTTAGAGCTGTTTCTGTAATACAAAATGCTAACAGCAGTGCAGTTCAGCAAAGCCATTCTTTTGCCCCAAAGTAATCTTTAAAAAAAAGCTACATAATAAAGGATATCCTGGTACTGAAAAACAAGCAGTGTAACGTGGAAGGACAGTGTGGTATGAAATAAGAAATTTTGTATGACACACTGGCTCCTATTGTGAAAAATGGTCTAAGATGCCATTCATTACTTTGGTCTGCAGTTCTTAAAGAATACAAAGTGAATATACAAAAGGCTTCTCTCCTTCGATAGCATTCTCCTTTCAAGTGTGGCAGTATGTCTGATTAATGTCTAGCAACCTAAGGGATAAGGTGTCACGTTTGTGTTGCATGAAACGTGAAATGACACAGGACTCATTGTCATGTTTTCTGATGGTGCTTTTATGTTCAATTATGTTGGTTTTTAAGCTGTTTGTTTTGCTTCTGCTGTTTGCATGGGCTCATGTGAATAGTTTAGTATTTGGGTCATGTGGCTTTGGTCACACGTGGCAGAGTTTATAGTATTTTATGCATTCTTCTATAAATAGGTGCTGAGAATATCCTGCCTCATCTCTGCATTTGACTCCTAGATGCAGCATTCACAGATGAAACTCCCTTGTGTGAAGCAGAGCTGAATGTTTACAGATGTGTTTGACAGAGCTAGCTTTTCAACTAAAAAACTCTTTCCAAATCATGTTTCTCTTACTAAAATGAGGGAGAGTTCATAAAATGGGAATCCATGTTTGATGGGAAACATGCTGCTAAGAAATACCATCATGTTGTGAAACATTGGAAAAACATGTGAAGAACAGTTGTATGATGTCATTGGAGACCTTTTTTCTCTAATTTTGTAGAGGTAAACAAATCAGCTGCAACCCTGTTTATTTAGTTTTCCCCACATCTAGGGCACCCTGTCTCAGTTGGATGCTTCACTAGGTGCAAGAATAACTGACTTTTTTCTGCAAGGAAAACTGGATGCTCTTGTATAGGCTTTAAAAAAAATTTTTTTTAAGTGACCATTCTGTTCTACCTCCTGCACTGCCTACAGTTGCCAGGGCTTCCTTCTCTTTTCTCTGCCCTGTTTGCAACCCCAGGCAATGGGAGTCTGCTGGGAAGCACGGGAATGAAACAGCGTTCTCAGGATTCCTTCTCTCCCCACACACCCTAACGTGGCTCTTCACTGCCAATGTAATGGATTGCACTGACAGTTATAAAATTACCCTTATGATTCTGATTATTTTTCCAGACAGATGCCGCTAGGTTGCTGTGTTATATTTGGATGCATTCTTCTTATTATTTACTAATTCACATTTCTCAAGCGCAGGGCCTGCCTAGGATCAGCAAAGGGCAGACAACTCTGCATCTGCTCTCAAGCACCCCCCTCCATTGCTGTTGATTCTCACTGCATGCTGCTCCCTCCTTCCCCCTCCCCTAACTCTACAGTGCCTCAACATTTTTGTCCACTTTGCCAAGTCCCTCAAACATCTGCTTCCTCCACCCCTGCTCTTGTGCTCAAGAATGTCTCTGGCAAAAGCCTGTGACCAGAGTGACTTTCTCCACCAGAAACCTATTCTTCCCTCTTTTGGTCTCGCCCCAGCAGAACACCTCTCCCAGCAGAAATAAGTCTCTGGACTGCAATCTCTAGTGACCTCAATTCAGATCTTCTTTGCCTTTCTCCACTTTCCTTTTCACTGCACAAGACTGTGACAGTCTCTTAAGAAGAAGTTTGGCAGAGCCTGACTTGGACTTCCTCTTACCGGTTTACCTTTGCCTTCAGTGATCACCCCCAAGACTCTCCCATATAGTCTCTACTGCAGATGCGTAAGTTTCTGATCTGTTTTCCTCCACCCAGCCCATGACCAGTTCCTTCCTCCTAAAACACACAAATGAAAAACCAACCACACAGAAACACAACTGACTTCTTTCATCTCTAGGCTCGTTCTGTCTTGTCAATACCATTACATAGAGAGGTTTTTTTCACACCACTTCCAGCTAAGTTCCCCTCTGCTCTGGCTTTCCTCCTCATATTTCAATAAAGATGCTGTCATTAGTTTCAAGTGATTGTTTCCTAGACAAATCTCACAGCCACTTATTCCATTTTCATTCCCTCTGTGCATCATTATTTTCAACACTCTCCAGTGCATATGTTCAAATAAATACTTACTTCCTCACACCCTTAATTTCACTGACATCATCATATCCCAGTTGCCTTATTTCTTCAACTGATCCTTTAGAAGGACTCTCCCATTCTTTCCTCCAGTTTTCTGTGGGACTTCTGCTCCGTACCACATCTAAATTATGTCATCCTTTAATATATTTCAGCCTCTTTTCAAGACTAAAGACTTGTTTTTGACTCCCCATGTTCATGGCAGGAACCTTTATTAGCATCACCAAAACCTAATGGATATGTGGCCACCAGTTAAAGCCCAGCATAACTTTAGTATGGTCTTCCTTCTTCCTCTATTTTAAGCACTTGCCACCATCTTTTGGTTTCAAGCCTCTCTGTGTCATAAATTTGAGAAGATTCTCTTTGCCTTGATTTCTCTAGTTTTCACATTCAGACCAGGTCTAATTTTCACAGCTGAAACTCCGCATAGCACTCATCCTTTTGCAGGTTGGCTGAAAATCTTTTCTTCATCTAATTGAAGTAGCTTTGCCTCGCTCTAAACCAAAGCAAGTTACAAAGATCCTTTTTCTAGCTTTGGCTCTGGGGCTTCTCTCTAAGTGTCTCTTGAGTTGCTGCTCCTTCCTTAGTGTATTTTCTTTTCAATTTTTCTGATGGAACAAATACAGTGCTGGTTTGACATCAGAGAGGCTTAGAAACATTGAGATTAAAACAGCCATGAAAAATCAGACCAAAAATTACTCTCCTCTCCTCTCCCCTCCCCTCCAAATTGAGCGGAGTTCATGCAACAGGCAGGAAGGGGTAAAATAGCTTGGGAGACCAAGGCAGCTGGTCTCATCAGACAACCGCACCCAGCTGTTTTATATATGGGACAGGAAGAGGAAATTAGAAGCTAGAGTAGGAGGATAATTCCCTGTTCAGAAGCTTAATGTGAAAAGACTGTTGTATTAAAGGCCATATTTGTTTGTACCACATAAAGATTTGAACAAATAGGAAGTATTGCCACTGTTGCAGGAAAAAAAGGGGAAAACATTTTTATTTATTTTTCCTGTGGCTTAGGTCTTTTTTTCTCCATACTATGATACTTTTGCTTTGAATATGTTTTACCAGAATACCAAGAATTGAAACTGGTTTTGTTGGATTTACCTTTCCAAATTTTTGCCCAGTTCTTCTGTGTTTCCTCATTTGTCATAAAATACAAATTATGAAAATTAGTATCTTCTCTAATTCCTATGAAAGTTTTAGTCTTGACTCCATGCCAATCAATTTAAATAATTCTTCCAACCCAAACTTTACTCACAGGGTCACATAGCATGCTTGGTCTCCAAAATAATTGTACTAAATTTCTACAGCCTATCAAACAGCTGGTTTGGACTGTCAAAAGGTCACTGGAGCAAGCAGTGATTTCCCTCTTTCAGTTTGTGAAGCATTTTGGGAAAACATTATAACTAGATTGAACTTTTTAGCTTAGTTGGTATCAGAAGAAGCAACAAGAAGGAAATACCTGTTCTCCCGCTGCTCTTACTCTGTGAATAATAAATCCATTTCTTTGTTATAGTGGTAAGTTTTTTCTTCTAATACATAAGTAAATTCAATAGTTTATAGCAAGAAGCCCTGCTCGTAAGGAAAAAGAGGAATACTGAGCCTCCTCTCTTTCTACAGTTTTTGATTACATCATTTTTTCATTAGGCATGGTTTGTATTACAAGCAATACACAGCTTAGAATTGCCAATCTTGTCATAATTTGCAGCAGAACTGCTGTAAGATGAAGCAAACTCATTTCTAAACCTCATTACCTTCTAGAACTTCATTCTTATTTTTCCTTTCATTAATAAAAAGACACAATCCATGCTACATTTTCTATGAATCAATGAAGACTAATGGAATCATACTTTACATACTTGAAATGAGAGCTAAGTTGAAAATGAATATGGAAATTATTACAATGTATTTAGAAATTTACCATTACCATACTAAAAAACTACAGCAACATAATAAAAAAAGGCCCATAATGGATGCAGACCTATTTTGTGGACTCATAGTTTCCCTTTTTATCACAGAATATAACTTTTAAAAATGTTTGAAAAGTTTAATTTCTTACATTTAGTTTCTAAACTCTTGCAAAATGTGTCTACTGCATAATGAGAAAGTTTTAATGCCAAGATCATTTGGCATGAGAGACAGATATCAATATTTTATTGATATAAAATAAATATGTGGTTCTCATAATCATTGCCTTTCAGCGGGTGTAAATTGCTGTATTTTTTTCTTTGAATTTTGTCATCCTTAAAGCTCAAAGTGTGAGAAAATGTTTTGTTGCTGTTGATACATCTCAGGGTTTTTGATAGTGGATGTTGTTAGAATGTCTTCTGTTCCACAATATTCATGCAATGGAGTTTTATTCAGTTGCATGTGCCATCTGTAATGATGATGCTTCTTTCAGGTTTGGGAACAACAGAAGAATAAGTGGCTCTGCGTGATCTATCCGTCTAGAGAAGTCACTTGCTGCAAACACCTCACAGTGGCTTCACACCAGCTGAGTTTTGATGGCGTTCCACCTTCTACAGAAAGATTTAGGCATACGGTAGATTCCCAGATTTAATCTCAAGCTGTCTCAAAGTAAAATGAGCCTTGTACTTGGAATCCAAATATTTTTCTGTCATTGCTATATATTGTTGTTTACAGCTATGCCAATGCTATTTTTTTTTTTTTTTTACTTTTGACAACATCAGTACAATGCCAATGAAATGCATTACTTCAAAGTGTTTAGCATCCCTGGAGTATAAATGGACTATGTAAGCTACAAATGAGGTTTTCTTCACATACATAGGATTGGCTCCTGTGAGTAACCCTGCTGAAATCACTTGAATGACTTGCTTTTTAAGAAGTCTGGGGGCTTGCATACATAGTAGACTCTTAAATGAAATATTCTTCAGATTATTTGTCTTTGATGAATACATATTGAATATGGGAGGAGGGAGCAAAATGTTTACAATCACTTTAGCCATAGGTGCTAATTATGATATTAAAATAGATATTTGCATTTATTTGTATGTTCTCAAATATGAAGACTTAAAACCTGAACCAATGTTCTTAAATATGTCTTTAAGGACCACCTAGTGGACAAACTTTATACAGCAGTTTTACGTAATACTTCTCTGCAGGATTACACACTCCTCTTTTGAAAAAAAAATGTATGAATCTGTATAGGGGTGTAAAGGATAGGGGAAGAAATACACTCAATTACAGCTTGGTTGCAAACTTCCAATAATATTTATCTTCTCTTGATAAATGTCAGTGTAAAAAGAAAATTTCTTTGCCCAAATAGATATATTAAAAAAATTAGTACGTGACTTTGTTATGTTGTTTTTTTTTTTTTTTACATGGAAAAAGACTGGAACAGATGGGCTGTTTAATGAAAAAAGTAGAAAACTGTTTTTTTACTAGATATATGTGTAAAATCCAGTAAAATACCTGCGTAGTTCTAACAGAGCCTGCATTCCATGCAACCACGTGTTGTATCTTCAGTCTCCAAACCAGAGTAAATTGTAAAGTAGAAGCAAACAGCATCTATATTAAAAACTAATGATGTAAAAAATGTCTTCAGTAATAATAATCTAAAATGTGAGTAACCTCAGACATGCTGCCTTCCTCCATTATGGAAATTTAAAAATATATTTTCTCAATTCAACTCTATTCCACATAGTTAGCAATACATATTCACCCTGTTACATAAAGCATACCTTGTCATGTGCAATGTGGAGCTACTGTCTGTGTTATAAAGAATAAAGATGTATTTGTTTGTCTTTATAACAGGATTTCCTCAATTTATCTTCATTCAGATTTGTTAAATATTCATTTATTCATTGCAGAATCTTGCATATTTCCTTATTCTGCACTCAGACAAAGTGTTAATAAGGGACCTTAACTATAAACCATATTTTTCTGTCATTTGTTTGTTTCTAAATACATCAGGAAGCACAGCTTGATGGAGGTATTTTTTCCTCTTGTCCTTTCTATCACTGGCACAAACCAGTATATTTTGTAAAATCATAAAAAAGGGTTTGATGCTTTGTGCTACTTATTCTGTTGTCTTAGTAAGATTCTGGAAATAAGGCCATTACTGTGCAGCAGAAATATAAATGAATTTTTGCATAGCATTCTCTATGGCATTAAACGGTTATTTCTCATTATTCCTTATAAGATGAACCCTTACTATCATAGGGACCCCCTCTATATCTTTTATACGGTCCAGGGCGAACCAGTTCATGGAAAGTGTTCGTGCTCAAGAGGAATACGGTGTCATGGAAATTCATATGGACCAAGTTATTTCTGTGGAACATTCTACCGTTGGAGAAGCAGAAGAGAGAGGAAAAAAAAGTGCCCATCATGTCTAAAGCTGGAGTCCTTCTGTGAGTGGAAAATACATGCTTTAGCAGCTACCTCTTTGTAGAAGCTGAAGTGGGCCAGTGCCAGCCAACAGGCAACTTAGAATTTGAACATGTTTGCTAATGAAAGGAAAAGCTTCCAAAAAATTAATCTGAATGGGGGTAGGGTCAGAACTGAGCCACAAACACGCATCTCATCAGATTTTAGACATGGTCATGATTCATACCAAAATCCTAGTACTCCTCTGCTATTTTAGGTATGGCCACAGTCCTCTAAGGAGGTCTGTCTCTCTTGGCCTGAATGCTGTTTTCATGTCAGGGTTATGCCACATAACCAGGATTAATCAGAGTTGCTGATTACCCCAGTATTGGGAGGGAGAGAGGGAATGGCCCAGCCTATTTGAGCCCTACCCTACGGTGGACTGTTAGGACATCCGGGACCTCTTGTCACCTGCCACTTGTGAACCTTTCCATGAGTTCATCATCTCCCCTTTGCCTATGTGGTCTTGGCTCAATGAAGATTTGTGTAGGTCACTCCAAGCATAAGGGAGGTTGGGCAGCTGCATTCTTACAGGCTGGATTTTACCTTTAGGATTAGAAAAGGATATGTCACACTCTAAATTTTGGAAAAAATCTTTTCTTCAAAACAACACATAGAATACATTCCCACTCACTTAAAACATAGAGCTAGTAGATGAGAACCAGGAATGAAAACAATTATAAATAGCCCAGAATAACTGCACTGAACACAAACTGAATAAAGTGGAAAAACAAGCAAGCAACATAGCTCGTTTGAAGTCTGCTTGATACCGAAAGGGTTTCTGTATGAATGAACTGCAATTGCTTCAGGAATATGGGTGATGCCAAGATCTCTGTCATCCTTAAATAATATAAATGAAATTATTGGGAAGGGATTGGAAAGCTAGGTGTAAAGTGGCTTAAAAAATTTCCCTCATGTCCAGAGCCTGAGTTATCCTGAAGCCTTTGGTAAGTCTGCTAAGTTAGTGTAGTCATGCAGGGGACTGTCTAAATTGAACAAGTTCCCCCCCCAGTCCTTCTAGGAGCCAGGATGCTGCTTGGACTCCACACCACCTCCATCTAGAATTCCTGCTCCTCAGCACACATACCATGCACTGGAGTTCAGAAGATTTCTACAAAGCTTATTCCACATTCTCTACATCAAAGGAATCCTTTTGCTGCAGAACTGGGACTTTTATGACTCCTTTCTGCTACATTAAAGGGACTGGATTGAGGATCTTCACCATTTGTGCAAAAGACTTCCTTCTTCTGTGCTTACTTGGGGTTAAACAAACAACTTATTTTTATATGGCCCTCAAAACCAGCTTGAAAGCACCAGAAAATCAGCTGCAGCAAGCTGTGTTCTGCTACCAGCAGCAAAACAGAGGAAGACTTCAACATCTGTGATTTTATTTAGAACAACTGTGCCTAGGACAACTGCTACAAATGCTGGTTGACAGGCAAAGAGATCTCACTTGCCTGTTCAAATTCAGTTCAGCAGTCCGAAAGGACTGGTAAGTCTGATCATCTGATGGTCACCCATATAAAAGAAGTTTGCAACTGTAATGGAGATTCTCTTACATAAAGACTGCTGCCACCAGTATACCTTACTGGCTGGATTAGCAGAAGATAGCATCCCTGCCACAGTTGTTTTTTTTTTTTTTTTTTTTCATTCAGGATGGACACACCTTGGGTGAATATTCACATTGCTGCTGTTCATGTTTTATGTATTCTATGGATAAATTCACAAATGAGTTTAGAATTAACACTTTTAAGAAAGAGAACAACTCCCTGATGAACTCCAATCTAAGCTGTCTAGTAGATAAACAGTTACACATTCTTCGGGGTGGGGATTGGCTTCAATGTGTCCAATTTTGCAGTAGTTGCAAGAGGCTCTTTTGTTCTTTATGTCTTTATTGATGTCAGGCCACGACACAAACCACACACAGCAGGTTTTGGGACTCTGACACCTTTCCTCTAGCAGGGTTTAGAATGTCCATAAAATATGGGATTGCTCATTCCTAAAAACAAGGAAATTAGCAAAGCTGTTAAATGTGGTGGATTAGCCAAAACATAAAAACGAAAGAAAAACCTTGTATTCATGAATTCCTTCTGGTACTTGTTTGGTGTTTTCCCCAAGACCTATTATAGCTATCTGCACTTTCTGATTCATGTTAAGCAGCAGAGACACTCAGTCTAGCTGCCAACAGCTTTTACCAAAGGTTAGCAGGCAGGTGGCCACCAACTCCAGCTTCACAGGTTGGTTGGTTTGTTTTATAAAGACATTTTCAACTTGAGGATATTCTAGCTAAATCCTAACTGGAACTGGCAAATTTCATACTTTTAATGACCATGAGAAGTGCATGGGTAAAACCATGAGGGATGATCTAAGCCTGTCTAGAAATGCTTGTCGTTAGACACTTGTCAGCGATTTGCTGCCAGAGTAGACCACTGAGTGTGTGCGCCTGTGTGTATGAGGAGGAAAAAACAAACAAAACACAACTGGCTCCCAATCTGTCCTGCTGCTACTGTAAGATACCTTCTCAGAGACTGCCAATGCTTCTTGCATCAGTGCTGCTGGTATTGATGAATGTAGATTTGTCATTTGAACTGCAAAATTTTAAAGCTGAATTTACACAGCAGTTTGATGTGACAAGAAAAGTTCCAAAGGTCCCCTCAGTCCAAATGGGATTCACAGCGCTCCTCAAATGTCTTATTTTATTAGGGAGATAGAAGACACCTCCCCCTGCAAACTCAGGTGAAGGGCCATAGTCAGCTATTTTGGAAAGTTCGTGGACTAAGGAGGAAAGGAGCTGGGCAGAAGAAGAATGTGTTCTTGTTTATATTGTACTAACAAACTGCCACTAGTTCCTTCTACAACTTGCTAAGCCATCATAGACCAGAAGCCCTGAAGTGCCTGGCTGGTGACAGCTCTGGCTGTGTAAAGACCTTCCACGGCATGAATGATGGGCTGCATTCTGCTCCCCTCCACCTCAGTTTTGGAAGGAGGAAGGGCGTAAATCGAAGGACCTCGCCCATTCCTGCCCTCTAATGGTGGCTGTGTCCCCAGAGAGAAAATCCCACACAGCAAAGGTGAGAGCCTGCCTCTAAAACACTGCTTAAGCTGAACTACGCAGTTTTGCTGTAGTTGTTCTGTTATTTTGAACAATCCAGGAAGAGACAACTAATTCTTCAACATACCCTCATTCAGGTTGAGTAGTTTTCCTGTAACAGTTAAAAAGCTTGACTCTGTACTGGTTTGCATTGAGTCTACCTTTTTACATCAACAGCTTATGTCAGAGTAGAACTGGGCCCTTTACTTGCCTAAGGCACTGAGCATCTTTCACACTTGCACACAGTTGTCAAGACAAATCATTCCTACTACAAGCTTCTCATTTCCTAATTTCCATTTTTCTTCACCTTTTTTTATTAAGGGTTCAGAATACCCCTGCACACGCAAATGGTTCCAAATGGCACTGCCATAGCGATCCATCTAAATGTGGTCTGTTGCTAAACAGCTGCCCTAGCCAGAAAGGCCCCTTTCACTACAATCCTGAAACACCCCTGAAGAGGGATTCCCAATTGTGACATACGGTACTGTGACGAACCTGCTCCCGCATTGCTGCGGGTACTGTGCTTGCCCCCCCTTCAGTGGGGGGTCACTGGCAGGGCACTGCCACCCTGTCTCTCGGGGCTGCCCAGGCATGGGAAACCATCTTCCACTTGGGACCAGGCAATGCCATCAAACGTGCTCATGAACAGCATGGCTAAACCCATCGCCAGGGACCAAATTCAGGGATAAAGTGGAGGAAGGTTTAAGTTACATCATGAAAAACAGTTCTCAATGGTGCCTTCCACAAAGGGACCAGGAAAGGGTGTAAATTTCCCCAGCTCTGACTCCCCTCTAAATCCGACTCCAGGTTTAACAGACAGGCAAAGACCAAAAGCACCTGCTGGGCATTTACACCTCACACCACCTCCTCACGTCCTCCTGCTTCTGAATGTCAGGCAGCTCAGCGTGCTCTGCCACTTCTACAGCAGCAAAATCCGTCTTCATCTGGTATTTCTAGGACAAGCCCTTGTTCAGCATTCTTAGCACTTTTCTGTCCCTGATTTGATTTTCTCTTTGCCCCCAAATTCAATTTTCCAGCAAATTATCCCAGCTGCTCGCGAAGCCTCCCCTGAGCACAGGCAGCAGGCTGCGTTCCTTTGTGGCACACGCTGCTCATCACACCCGCCCAGCCCCAGCCCCAGCCCCAGCCCCAGCCCCAGCCGCCGCCGCCCGCCCCCTCCCTTCCCTCAGCGAGGAGCGACGGGAACACACGGCGGCCCGCCCGCCCCCGCCCCGAGGGAGCTGCCACGCCGGGCCTTCCGGCAACCGACAAACGCAACCCGAGGGGCGGCAGCGCCGCCGGCCTCTCCCGCCCTCCAGAGGGTGAGCGCTCCGCCCGGGATCGCCCCCGCCGCCCCTCACTCAACGGGAGGCGGCCAGACAAGATGGCGGCCGGCGCACAGACACACTCACACACATCTCGCATTGTTGTTGCCCCCGCCCGCGCCGCCGCCCGGCAACAGCGACACCCAGCGGCGCCTCGGCGCGCCGCGGGCTCCCGCCGGCCGCGTTTTCCCCGCCTTTGTCCCACCCTCACTCGTTGTGACGTCTATGACGTCAGAGGGATGCCCCACCCTCGCTCGTTGTCACCGTCTGTGACGTCAGAGACAGCAGGGCGCACGCCAGGCGCGTGCCTTGTGCCGTTGGCCGGCACCTCCCCTCGCTTCCGCCTTGGTAGATTTTGCCGGCGGTGCCAGTCGGGGCAGACACCATTGCCGCCGTTCCTGCGCCGTGCTGGGCGGAGGAGGCCACAAACGCGTCGTCTCTCACGGCCTTCTCCTCACCCGCTTCCAGAACATCCCCCTTCAGGCTCAAGGCAGCAGAGGAGGATCCATGCCAAAGGGGAGCGTGGAGAGGATGGACGGTGCTAACTGACCCGAGAGCCTTCGGGGAGCGCCCCTGGGTGCAGTGGGAGAACAGGGTCAACGAGCGGGAAAATCGGCTCGTGCCTTACTGGATGCAGTTTTACATGGCCTGCCCCCAGGAACAGTTGGCATTTAAGCAGTTAGTGTGACGCGCAGCAATCATCTATGAGTGTCAGATGCCCGACTCTTACCAAAGAGGAGCAACAGATTGTTCCTGAGTCATCGAGCACTGCAGAAGGTCTCATCCACTGCGAGGGCCTGTAATCTGCTGCTTTGAAGCGCAGTAGGTGGTGAGCCACGACAATGCGACAATCAAATGATTTTTTCCTGTGCTTTTTACAATTATTTACATTCAGCAATTCAGAATTTCAATATTCTCTGGTAGAGGTTGTGAAAGCCTATGGCCTTTGATATCAAGATTATTTTCCTTTATCTGTTTCGGTATTTGTATATTTTGCCCAACAAAAATATGTTTACAGTTGGATATTTCTAAGAATAAAACCACTTATGATCTAGACAAAATCACACTATTTGCTGAACCTTCCAATTAGCTGTTTATTTATATAACAATTAACCTCCCCCTCTGAAATCCTACTTGAAAAAATAACAAGACCTGCTGTATTTAAATCAAACACTGAATACATAACAAGTTTCATATTCTGAATACATGGTTTTGCATAAATGCAATACCTGAAAGGGCCCTGAAGCAGTGTACCTTACAGGTTTGCATTAAATGTGTGACTGACCCTATTTGTGTAATATAAAAGAAAATCATTGTCTTTCATCCATACCAAAGAGCAGTGCTGTAATACAAGTTGGCAGAATGGATCAGGTCAGGGATGACAACCAGTGAATGCTGATGGTCTGCAGAGGGTATGGAGAGGATGTATGGAAGAAAATGAAGGGATTACTTATATAGCAATTACTGTAAAAGCACGCATCTGCAATTTCCAGGAAGTTCAAAATCCCCATGAAGTTCAATACCAGCTCTAATCCTTATTCTGGGAGGAGATGGATTTGAGAACATCAAGTTTAACTGAGGAGTTTGTTTTGCTATCTCACCCTCCATTTCTACAAGTCTCCAGTGTCTAATAATGTAGCTAGTCTTGATTTCAGTTTTCCCTAGAAAAAAATGTCCTCGGGTGACAGCTCCATGCATCACTGGTGCTGCTCTGGAAGTCAGTTGTTCTAAATACGGATCAGGCTCTGACTCTGGGTGCTTTTCAATAAACTCTTTATTAATCTGGCACCATTTCCTACCAAAGTATTAGGGTGGGAACTGTTCCATTGGCAAGATTATGTCTAAGTCTATACTTAACTGCAAACTACTTAAACTAAATAATGTCACTGTCGGTTATAGTTATGTCAGCTGCATCACAACTAATTCAGTGCTTTTGACACATACACTCATCTGTAATGTCTTCTGTTTGGGCTAGCTCAGAGAAGAAATAAAAATAGCATAGGATATATAGCTTTTTTCCAGCCTACATAAGCCAATGGCTACTTAGCTTTTGAGAAATCCTTTCTTTCTGGGCTTTTGCTTGATTTGGTTTGATTTTGGCACATGTGGCGATTTTCCCCAGTGTCACTTTTCATTTTCAGGCAGCGCAGGACATCTTCAGTCCTTCTCACAGATTCATCCATGCCTAACTAGCCCGCCCATGTTCTTTCTCAGTAATTTTATTCAATATGGGAGAAAATACCATTCTAGTACCTGTAAACAAAATCCCAGATAAATTTCTCCTTTATACTGGTAACAGGTGCTGGGAGTATGCACCACCAGCCACCTTGTTCTAAAAGCCAGACGTACGTTTCCACTGACTTTCATCCTAGGGTAAATGGAGAAAGATAAATATGTACCACTGAGCCTTTCCTTACTGGAGATATATGTAATAACTAATAAACTGGAAAACGTGCAATTTGTCACTATGCTATGGAAAATATCCTGAGATTTTTCTTAAACTGTTTTTGTCCTTTGCTTCTTCAGTGACAATGTTTTCCTGAGGAAGCCGTAGAATTGACATACTTTTACCCACTAATAGACTTTTATCCTCTTCCTTTGGGTTTTCTGTTACTGTGAATAATTTAGATTCCTGTACTGCCTTGGTCTGTGCATCACTGTCCAACCTGAAGAAGGACATAGTACTTTTCTGTCTGGTAAACACTTTTATTGCCATCAGCTGTAGTACTGTCTACTGTTCTGCTGAAGAGTTCACTTGAATTTTTAGATTTTGTCTTCTCGTGCATGCCCTGCTGATGCCTCCATACTCATTTCCCCTGGGCTGGCACTTCCCTTGCTGCCTGCTGCTTGTCAGAGCAATCACTCCTGTGAAATTGCCTTTGGACGAGGTGGGTTTTTTCCTTCAAGACAAATTATAATTACTTACAAAAAAAAAATTAATTCTTGTATGGTTTAACTGAGATTTTTGTTCCAGTTCACAATCCCTAAGTCTTACCAGCGGCCCACCCCAAATGGCTCTGTAGAAAATCTTCACAAAGTTTTGCAACAAACTCTTTTGTCATTCCCCTTAGAAGGATAGACAGTCCAAAGGAAACAAGTTTGCCCTCCCAGCCAGTGCTAGGTCCTGTATTATATAGGCAGGCCTCTGGCGTATGTTTGCTTTTTGCAGCACCCAACTCCCTCCAGCCAGCACCCTGAATTGAGGAACTAAAGAGGACCCGTGACATGGCACTAATGAATGAGCTTCCAGAACTGCAGCATGGGCATGCAGGACAGGGGTTAATGGAGGGAGGTGATGGAGGCAATCACTACACATGGTGAATCCATGACTGATTTTTATGACACTTTCTTCTTATAACGCCAGTGTGAAACACTGTAGCCCCTATCTTGGTCATTCGGTGGGGTGTGTAGTCTTCACAGTCTGTCTGTGTTGTTCATAACGAGCCGTCTTCACCTAGCGTTAAAGGAAAGCTGTTAAGAGTACAGAAAACTTTAGAGCTAGAAATAGAAACATCTTGGCTTCCTTTTACTTGCAGGTAGCAGAGAATTCACTCTAGTTCAGTGAATTTGGATGTGGGGGGAGCTGCTCATTGCTCCACTCCTTCAGGTCGAACACTTTCTTAATTCCCTTTTACTCTTGTAACCATGGCTATTCAAGCCCAGATACCAATGGTCTTTACACACCTTGGTTTCATTGGGAGTGAGGTACCCATTGCCATTAGAAGATCTGAGATGTGACGCTGAGTGGCATTTGCTGCAGCCCCATTTTGTTCAGTGCCTGGTGCCCACCGGCAGTGCATAGCAGAGCATGAGAGGGGCCCTCGCATACCCAGGGAAGCTCAGCTCTGCGGCAGGGTGCCTGCACGCTGGCTGTGATGCTTGCACACAGAGTACCCCTCAGCACTAATCACCCCTCCACACACCTCTTACAGCTCCTCCTCAGCCGAGAGCCTGCTTGAGCTGTGGTGTCGACCCTAATAGTTAAAGTGTAATGGTGTCTAGTTCTAGGTAACTGGCATTAGCATTTTAAAAACCACTTTAGTACTATGGGACTGGAGTGTCTAGATGCTACTGTAACTTGATAATAATAGAAAACAATGATACATGTGAGTGTTTGAATTATAGGAATTATTTCAGAACAGTAGGACAGAAATGGTCCTCTTCTCAGCCCTTCCAGCTTATTGAAACTGGTTGTCTTTTCTTGGTACACAATAACTGCTATTTACATCTAATTTATTATAAGCACATGTTGAGTAATAGACCATAAAGCTTTTGGAGCTTCTATTTTCAGTTACATTGTACCGCTGCTGAATAAGAAATGCAATTGCTGAAATTTGTTTTCAATGGTATGTTGATTAAAAGCTGCTTGAGTTTAAAATTTCCAACCATCTAAAATGAAAACCCTTCACATGCTTCATATCCCTGGCCAGCCAGAGAGTTTATTTTCCTACAGTGTATAAATAATGGATTTTGCTGTTTGTATGAATCCATCATCAAACTAGGTTGAATTCTCAATTGGCAGTATGAATTGTCTTGCAGTGAAGCTAACTAGCTGGAACTAATTTTGAAATGGGTATAGTGCATAATTATGGTAACCTAGTGTACAGGGACTGATCCACCTGAATCAGTCATATCTAATGTAGAAAAACATGAATAAAAATTACACTGAAAACATAGCTGCCTGGTTATAAACTAAATCTGTTTTTGTTTAGTGATTTAAATCCCTTTACTTAGCAGAAATCAAGTGTCAAAGTTGAATATATTTCACACTAGCTTTTTCAGAGAGTGCTTTAAGCATAACCATTAGCAACAGTTTATGGATAATCTTGCCTCTGGAGAGGGGGAAAAGATGTCCACAGAAAAGGTAAAACCATTCAGACAAACTTCATGGTTTTAAAATTTACTTTGCCTTTAAATCTTTTGTGTTTCCAGTACCAGAGTGGTTCAGAAACCATCCGGTTAAACCATTTGCAGTCGGCCTGGTGGCTGCAGGGAGTTCCCCAAAATAGGTTTATTCCAAGCGGAGCAGCACACAGTCAGGTGACCAGCAAGGTTGAAAGACATAGCAGGAAAAACAGAAAGTAGCAATGTTGATTCCCATGATGGGAAAGTTTTTGGTAGAAGGGATGTTGCCAACAGAAGGGTTCAGCAAGGATGAACTGAGCAGGTGAACTGTTGGGAAGGAAATTGGTGGAAGACATGGAAGGAAGTATGAAGGGGGAGATAATTTAAGGGGATTAAATACACAGAGACTTGCCAGTTGTGCTGGAGTTTGAGGATATCTGAACTAGAAAGGGACAGGGGGAAGGGATGAAGCCTTTGAACACAGAAATTTATGGACCTCTGAAAGCAGAGATAAAGATAAGGCCTTTCAGAGATGGCTGAAGATGAAAGACTAACAATTAATCTAATTTTGGGAGATATATCTAGCTAAGGGAGCTTCAAGATTTAAAACTTTTGTTGTTGATGCATGTGTTATGGTGTTGTGTCTCCCTGGATAACACCCTGTGGCTGGATGAACGAGGATTCCAGTTACCTTCCAGCTCCATGCCTTGCCAGGTTTGTATCACTTCTCCAGTGTTATTAGCCAACCGTGAGCTTCCTGACATAACCAGAGTAGTCAGGCTTTGCTATACAGTTACTTTTTCACCTTAAAAAGAAGGAAGATGCACTTGCATCTAATATTTACCTTGAATGTAGCTCATCAAGAACCCAATTGAGTTGCTGAAAGGCTCTGCGGCTATCAGACTGCTGATTTGTTATCTCCACGCAGTGGTATGACAGGTGCTGAGACTTTCACCACAATTCTCAAGTAATAAAAGTACTTTTCTAACAGCAGCTATTGTTTATTTCAGTTTGATGAATGCTGAGGTAGCAAACAGCACAGGGAGAAACACAAATAAGAATGTAGCATCTTTACAAATGCAGTCACTTCTCCTATGTCCAATTCATCTCCTTGGAGAAAAGGGAGTTGTAGACTGCACCCAGCTCGGCTAAGCTGGGATGGATCAGAGAGGTCACTCAGTCCAGAGCTTTGCCGTTGTGGGCCCATGTTTCCTAAGGGATTTTTCAAGTCTGCATTTAAAAGGCACAAGTAAAAGCTCTCTGTCCCTTCCACTGGGGAAATTATTCCACAGGTTATCATAATTAATGTTCAGGAAGCATTTCTTGATACTCAGAACATGTTTTTGCTTCTCAGTCACTCTGGGCTCTTTGCTGTTCCCTGTGAATCCCATTGAAAAATGCCTTTCCTTCACTGGTGGTCTTCTTCAAATATTTGTAGGCTGTTATCATGTCCCCCATTAATCATTTCTTAGCCAAGCAATTTATATATTTAACTCTTCTAATCTCTCCTCATAAATCAATCCTCCTGGTCTTTGGATCATGTTTGGTGCTTTTCTCTGAACTCTCTAATTTGTCAATATCTAGAAATACATATAATATTCCAGATGGAGCTGTACCAGCACCATACAGAAAGTGGCTATTTCTTCCTTTCTCAGTGATGTGATACAGTTTACTCTGTCCAATATTGTACTGGCCTTTTCACACCATATCATGTTGCCAATTCATGTCATTTAGCATGAGCTATCTCCCCTCGATCTCTTTCATCATTATTGCATCCCAGATTTCTCCTTCCTGTTATTCATTCTCAGATGCTCTCGCATTTTTTCAAAGCTGAGACTCCTTTAGTTATTTTCTTTCCATGGTTCTATCTTCTCTAGGAAATTCTCTATTATTTTCTTTGTACCCTGATCTTTCTGTCTTTCATACTTGTATCTGTGAGTTTCATCAAAGTGCTGTGCACTCTCTTTTCCAGATCATTAATAAAGTAGTCCGACAAAGACTGTTCCTAGCAGTCATCCACATGGTAGCCAGGAGACACTTCCCACCACCTTGCTACATTGCAGCTTATTTCCTGTAATTTCATTACTTCAGCAACTTGAAAGCCACATGGAAATGGCCAAGCCAATGTGAATTACTTTTTTTTCAGCTAAGATCCTGTGAGATACAACGTCATACCTCTATTAAAGCTCATCTGCACTTGCAGTAGTTCCCTGTCCTAGCTAAATGCTCTGTACCCAAGGCTCACTGAAGTCAGAAGTGACTATTAGGAACAGAAAGGGGATTTACGAGGGAGTGTCTGGCTGCAGTACCCTTGCTGTTGTTAGAAGTTGGTAATGTTAATCTTTTCCTCTGCTCTATTTTTTCACTTATTTGGCTTATGCACAGTGAACATAAAGGAGTTTAGCTAATTCTTTTACGTCCTGTAGGATGCAGGTTGTCCAGTTTTTTTTATTTGTTCACATTTCCCTAATGTGTTTCCTTACATGTCCTTCAGCAGTTGTCACAGTTTCTTTCACAGGATCCTCATCCCACCCTCCCTCAGTGCTCCAGGCATTTCTTCATGGTTTTTCCCACTGAGGAAATACTTGAAAAGGAACTTGGTGTCAGAGCCATTTCTGAGTCTTTCGATTATTCCTCTCATGTGTGAAAGGATCTGTTCTCACTAGCATTTCTTTTCTTCAAAGAATACTTATAAAAGACCTTGAAAGAGTCAAGGTCAATCTCCTTGAACTCTTTGGCTAACAAAGTTCTGCAATATGTTTTTTTTCAGTTGGTTTGGGAGGGTTGGAGGTTTTGGGGAGGGATGTTTTTCGATTGACCAAATAGTCAGAAGAGAATAATTTATTTTTAGTGTAGCTCCACCATCTGTGCAAGGAAAATGAAATCTTTGTTGTGAACAAATATTTGCACCATAACTTGATGCCAGTTGTATTGTCGTGAAGCACTGGTAAACTTACACTCTTTAAAATAAGCATAACTGACCTGGATTTCTTGTGCTAGACCCTGAAAGTGGATTAGAGTATATCTAGTTTTTCTTCATTTCATCATTTCCATGTATAATTACAGTTAGTGATCTCCAGAATGAGATGAAATTGAGTGATTTTACATTCTTTAAATTACACAACTAAAAAAATAATTAGAAACGTAACCTTGGATGACAGTAACTTCTTCAAATAATTGATGAGAGAAGGAGCAGAACATGATAGCTATCAGAAAGGAGTCTTGGCTCTCAACACAAAAAGGAAGTAAGAAACACAGTGAAAGACCAAATTATGTCTCATATTGCCTCCATGACACTTCTTTCAGTTTGAAAGATTTTGGTAAGTGATAAGTAATCAGCATAACAGTCTTGGGGAATAGACAGATATTACTATCTCTCTTTAATATCTATTATTAAAGACGGGGAAGCAAAGGGGTGGCAGTGATGCAAATTGACCATGTGGCACGAACCAGACCTATAGTGAGTGAAAAAGAATCTCTTTCCTATTCTGTTTACCCAAGCTACTTTATCACTGCAATTAGGTATATTTAAAAAATAACAAGTACACAAAAGCAGTAGGAGATAATGTCACATTGTCCCGAGAAAAGCATGAGATCTGACCTAATAATTCTTTCACTTTTCTAATACTTGCCATTCTGAGTTACATTCCTGGGTAGTGCAAATTTTTGGCATGCTGGCCAGTTCTATTAATATCTAAGTTTATGTTATTAGGGATATTTTTACAGTGATTAATTTCATTACAGGTAGGGCTCACTCTTTCAGAAAAAAAGTTCCTCTGGAATATGCTATAATGATTGTCTGTAGTCCCCTTGGGTATGCTAGCAGTGCACTGTAGATGGGTTAATTGACAGGACCGTTGTTTCACCCCACTGTATGTTGTCCTTTTTCCACACTGCTGGATGTAAAGTTCAATACTGCCTGTGCAAAGTCTGCTATTGATTTCAGTGTACTATGAATCCATTGTGCTTATGCTGAATGGACTCAAAGCAATGTGTGTTTATTCTGCATGTGTCAAATGATGTTCTGCTACAACCTTGTGCCTTACATGTGAATGTTGTGAAAGAAATGGATAGAAATTGCAAAAACTACCCCATTAAGAAGGCCAGGTCTCTGGCTTTCATTTGATTCTATCCTTTTAAATAGAGGAATGTCTAATTTTATATGGAATGCAGTAAATATCAATGTTGAGTTAGAAACAGAATTAAAAAAAAAAAGTATTCTTGGCTTACTCAGAGATGAAGAGGAAAGAGATGTCAATTAATAGTATGGGCTGTTGAGAGCCTACGTGTAATGAACGGCTAGTTTCAGTCATGTTGTTAGAAAATAAATGACTTCCTTATAAAACTTTATCATAGTTGGCACTCTTTCTCTTATTGAAAAGAAACAAAAGACTGATCTGGCATGAAGCCTATACTACATTTTACCTTTAATGGAGATCTCTTCAGATCTAAGTTTTAGGCAGACTCATGGTTATATTGCAGCAAACTTCCATCTTTATTGCTTATTATGAAAGTGAGTTTTATGGAAAACAGGACTCTCAAGCTAACAGCTTCGTGTGCTTATTAAAATTTAAAGTTGGTTTTGTTTTTTTTTTTTTAACCTGGGACTAGCTCAGTATTGTTTCCGCACAGTGTGCAAGCTCAAGAAATGAAAGCGCCTGAAAAACAGTGTGCAGCTAGTTGAGTAACGGCAAATGTGTGTGGTCTGAAGATGGAGCAGTCAACATTTAAGTGTTGGCTGTTTTGCTGGCTGCCTTCACTCAAAACAGGTTTTGTGTGGGGCTCCTTCCCTCTTCCCTTGTGCAGCTGCTCAGGAGACGCCGTTGGTGCATGAAGAGGCATAAAGGTTTAATGCCTCCCGGCTGCAAACTGCTTGAACCCTGTGGCTGGTTGGTGCCAGCAGCCATATTTCAGCCCGACCCTTGCTCTCTGCTGGGACAGGTTGGTGGTGGCTGTGGGCACTGGGAGCAGCTGTGGGGAGAGCGGGGAGGCCGTGCCCGGCCCCAGCCCAGCAGCAGGGCTCTCCCGCACGGAGGTGTCACCCAGCTGCCTTTGTAGGTCTGTGGTGGCTCTCCTGCTGGTCTTTGTACAGTTGAACCTGAGTTATCTGAATTTATTGTTAGAAAACCCCCTCTGTTACTTGAAACATGTTCTTCGTGTTACTCATTACGCTGGAGAGGAACGCGGTAATATTAACATTTGATTATCTCTTGTGTTTTGCCTCCGCTGTTGCATTTCTGCAGCTGATGTTTTCCTTTTTTGGGCTGAAACGCTTTTCCCCGTGTCGTGCGGGCCCCGGTCCCTCGCTGTGTGCGCCGTAACCCCTGGCAACGCCCGGCACCTCGGCACAAACACGATGGATGGCAGCTCCCCACGTACAAGCGCACATCTCCGGCGCCCACCCGGCTGTGGACGCCACCCCGGGGGCTGCGGCAGCCCAGCACGCTCCCCCACTTGCTGCCAGCCAGAGCCCTTAACCCCGGCTGGGCTTTGTTTATTAGCAGCAATGCGGCTAATGAAGTTGCCGTGAACTTCTTCGTGGTTTACAGCATGTGAGATTTTCAGACTCGTCCATCATTGGGTTTATTTTGTTTCCGTGGGTTTTGCTGACATCAATAGCAACAGAATGAGGTCAGCACTGAATTCTTCTGAAAATCCATCCTCTAAGGAATTTGTTTTTCCCCAGTAAACCAGTAAATAAATAAATCTGGTGCTCTATAGTGATTTAGCTTCTTGAGAAACTTCAGCTCAGCAGTGGTCTGTGACTTCCAGAGAAGACCTGCTTTTCCCCAGTTGGGTAGATGGGTTGGCAGAGGAGCAGCAAGGTCAGGTCATCTGTCCAAGGGCTTCACCAGGAGAAGGATGGATCTGGGTTGGACCCAGGCATGTCCTGGATCTGTGAATCCGCTCCAGCTAGAACCATTATTTTGCGTTTTCTCTCATTATGCTTCTGCATCTAAAATGCACTGAATAGCAATGCTGGGTTCAAATAATACTTCTGATAAAGTAAAGCAAGGAAAAATGTGCTGATCTTAAGGAAGGATGGGCAGCTATTTCTGTTCTTGTTTGTGTCTGTGTGGAGACAACTCGAATTAATGGAAACCCCAGGGAGCATTTGAACACCAAAGTTGACCCACTGAGTATTTTGCCATCTGCTTTCTTTTGGAAGAAATATTCCAGAGAAAGTTGGGAAAAAGTCATGAGTGCTTTAGAGCTAGCATTGTGATATTATTTTCTGAAGATTTATTGCCTTTTGATGGCAGTCTTTCAGCAGAAACTCGTGAGTAGTTATGTTGTGAAGGAATTAGGAACTTTTGTGGCTTGTCTTTAATTTACAAATCAGCAAGAGTATATCTCTCTGAGGTGGCATGCGATTTGAGTCATTTACATTATATGACATGGCAACTTTCTCCTATGTGCAAATTGCCCTCCAGGAACGTGACAAAATGGCAGTCACTCACATTTAAGTGTTGGCTTACACCACAAAATTTAGCTCCACCTCAAAAGTTCTTTAGAGTTCTGAGTGGTCCCATTAGAAAAGAAGAGATCCAAAAGCTGAATTCAAATCATACTGGAGTATCCTCTGTAATTTCAATTTGTTTGGATGTAGGATTTCAGTTGGCTCATCTTGTCTTTCAATACAACCTCAATCTTGATAGGCCTTTTTGTGTTCAGTATTTCTTTGTTTAGAAACACCCTTTTGTATGTTTAAATCCTTCTATATGTCTATGCACCTTTTATTTTTGTTGCATTTTTAATCCTATTTTACTTTGCTTCACGATCTGGATAGTACATTAAATATGCATACTTGTGTCGTGTCTCTTCACCCTTATTGCCTAATTAGGACAATATTTTCCTATTCATGCCTGGGAATAGCAGATTTCAAAAACAATTCCATAGATCTAGACTTACTGTGAGGTTTTATTTTGGAAGGAGTTATTCTCCTGATGAAAATACAACCATCATATCAATTTAATATTCGGTCTAACTCCCTGAATCCTATGTTTATGGCAAAGGATCAAGTCAATAAGGCTTTATGACTTTGTCACAGTAGAGTCCTTTCCTCATTCAAGGAATAAATCCCAGGCCACACAGAAACCCATTATGTATTCTTGATATGTAAACCATTCCAGAATAAAATTTAATAACAGTAATGAAACTAAATCAACATGACAAATTTCAAATAATGCAGTGGAACATTTTTTTTTTTTATCCCCCAGCTGTTAAGACTAACTGAAATGGCAGAATCATGATGTGCAAAGTCCTACACAATAATGCTATGGATTTTGCTGCTGCTGCTGCAACAAGAAACAACCTTTATCAAAAAAACATCTGCTGAGTTCCCTTTGCAATCACTAGCAGCTGAGACCAGTACACAGTAAATTATTCTCCCCATTCCATCAGCCCTCTTTATTCCTCTGATGCAGCATACAGTGCACCACCAGTAGTTGCTAGAATATTTGTGCTGCGGGTACACTTGCTCTTATATTTATAAATAAAGGAGTAAAACACAACAGGGAAAAGTTCACATACAGAAGGTTTCGGTTCAGGGCTCCTGCCACTTGCATATGTTTAAAAGGAGATGAAAACTAGATTTAAGGGACCTCAATCTCATTTTAGTCCAAAAGGTAACCTGCCTCAGATTCTATGGCAAGGAACATCATCTGGGTAATAAATATGATCAGCTGGATTTTTGATTGATTCAAGTCAGTGTATAGTTTGGACCTGGCCTAGTTTTCGCTAAGCCCTTTCTTGTCTATTGTTGGAAATTTTCTGAAAGCTGGAGATCTCAATCGGTGTATGCTACTGGACAGCTAGCTAACAAAGGCTATGTTAACTAACAAATCATGTCCCCAGAGCTGTGGTGGTTGCTGACATGATGGATGGTGCTGCAACATCAGGTAGGGCCCTATGTAGCCCCCCCCTTCAGGGGCTCGTGAGACTTCCGAAGGCCTTGTGCATTGGTTGCATGTCAGGACTTCCTATGGAGAGGGAAAGTCAATCTCAGTTTGCAAGGCCCAAGAAAAAGAGCAAAATAAAATCACAGCTTTCCACTGTGCAGTCAGATAGCTGCTTCACATCAAGCCTGTCTGCATCAATTCCCTGTGTTCTCTGTCCCGTGACCCCCAGTCCTACATCTGGTAATCTTCCCTCAGTGAAGCAACAGCAGTTACTGTAGCCCTAAATAATGCAGGAGGGAGACGTCTGTGATAGGATCTGGGGGAAATAGCAAAATCTGGGTTTTTAACGTGCTGGCAAAATCAGCAGTTAACAGCTTGATCCAAGAGGAAGGTTTCCTACTAAGAATTTAGTTGTGTTATGGGTGAAAACCTGGAAGTATTGCAGGGCTGCTGCAGAGGGCTAGCACACGTGGTTGGGTTTGCACCAGCTGTGGCTATCACAGAGAGTATGGAGAAACCAGACCCTCTGAAAATAAAGCAGTCATGGTGTGGATAATGGTCTAATAAGTAAGTAGATAAATAAGGGGGTTGTGGTGGGGACTCTGGCCACGTGTCCAGCCCATGCCCATCACCCTGGTGGCTCTAGGTCCTCTGGAGACTACAGAAGACAAGAGCAGCATGGGGCTGGACTGCCAAGGTGGGTGGTGCTGGTGGATCTGCAGCTGTAGGAAGGGGACACATGGCTTACATGCTCTTCAGAGGGGGGACAAAAGTCTGCTTGTGCCTTGAGGGAAAGTGGGGAAGGTGGGCCTGCCTCGGGGCGGGGGGGGGGGGTTGCACATGGAACAGACTGTTCCCCCTTGTGCTTTTACCCTTCCTGTTTATGCATTACTCCCGTCCCTACGATAGTTAAAAACAACTCAGATCCTGATAGTACTTTTAATATATATGGTCTGCAACTGTAAAGGGCTATTCCCTATTTATATCATTCAGTATTTTTTAATTACTTGATGTACTTTTCCCTCTGTGGAGCCTTCAGCTTGTTGTGCTTGCAGAGCTATTTATATTCTGCCTTGCCTTGGGACTACTTTCAGAACAGTCGGTATTCAACCTTTCCGAAGAAAAGTCTTTAAGCTCTGGAAGCAGGCAATAAAAAACTAGAATGCACACAACACAACAAATAATACTAGTTGCACCAAATCCTATTAATTATTTTTAAATGTCCTTCAGCTCAATTACAGAGGAAACTATTGGCCTCTTGGCTTAGAATAAAAGCATAGAGGCTGCATGATGGGCTGTGGTCGTAAGCGTTCCCCTGAGCTCTGATGGGAATGGAGAACAGACTTGCGTTCGCTGCCCTCACTGTGTACATAAGGTCAATGTATCAGAAAATAGCCAGTCGAGCAGCTAGTTTTAAGAGCTTTCAGGCACTGATTATGAATCTTATTTTATTGTTAATGTTCCTTTTAAGCTTGACATTGATCTCCTTATTGCATTACACACACAAAGCAATGAATTATTTTTTGGATGTATAAAGGCAGATTAAAAATACTCCTGAACTGTCTACCCGCTTCATGGAAATATTAAGCAATGGACCCAATGTGTGACAAGACGGGAATCCTCTCTCTCTGGGATTTCACAAGGGACTAGGGAGTCACACGTAGACTGGTCCGGAGCTTTGCATGAGAAAACAATGGTATGTTTTCTCATAAAACCAGTGAGTCATTACAACCAAAATGATTTCAAGGAAGGGTCAGTTTCAAAATTGTTTGATTCAGAAAGTGCTGGGAAAATTTTTTGATTTTTAAAGGACTTGTGTCAACATTTTCTTAATGGAAAACAAAAATTATTTGAAGTAATCTTTTCCTTTGAAACACAGGCTAACTCAATACAAACTTAAATGGTCAGAAGGGAAATATTTTGAATGAATATTTTAAAATTGGTAAGGGCATGTTTGATTCACTGTCACCCATTTTGTTTTCAATTTAATGAATTTTGATTTTTCTAACACAAGGAAGCATTTCTTGACTTGTTGTTCATGGTTATATAGACTCTGAGACAAATTTATTTGGCATAAATATGCAAAATCTTATTAACCTGACTGTACTTTGAGTGAGCTTTCCTATGACAGACCACAAAGTAACAGTTAGACATTCGTTACTCACATTGCCTGCCTCTTTCCTGGATTGGCTCTGAGATAGCCCGTGTTTCAGGTATGCATGTTACCCATCCCTGAATGACATTTTGGAAAAAATGAATTCAAAAGGGATCCTTTTGGGTTATTCAGAACATCCAGGACTTGTTATACTGTTTCTTGGTTAGGAGAAGCTGAGAAGATGCTGTCCTGCTCATCTGCTTTCACTAGATAAATATCTATTTTGTGGGATGAAAGAGGTAGTAGCTGGTGTAAAGTATATAGGGTAGTTTGTAGTCTGAGTATAAGAAAAGGTTGTTTTTAACTGTCTTGAAACACACATACATCTTCAAAAATACATTTAAAATGAGAAAAAATTGCACCTATTATGTGTCAGTGTTGTCACAGTCTACCCTGGTGATTTTTTAAATTCTACTTCCCTGCTTGCTGGTTACAGTTTGACTCAAACTTGTATTGCAGTCACAGTACAATGCAAAAAGGATATGTACAGGTATAGTGACTTAACTGGTAGCTGGTATTCCGTCTAGAGTGTCACATGCTCTTGTGAGCTGGGCAATATCAAATTTCACTGTATATTTTGCAGTCCCTTTTATAGCCCATCTCTTTGTTTTTACTGATCTTATTTTGATTTCCCTGCCGTAAATACACAGGAAGGCAGGGCAGTGTTTTCAAGAGGTTGTCCGAGAGCTTTCCCATGCAACAGGAACCGCCAAACCCCTGACCCAGTTACAGTATACTTGCAGCGGGAGCTATCTGTAACTGTGGTTTGTGACCAGGACAAAACTTTCCCAAAGTCCCTTGGACAGCTTAAACCGCAGGATATTTCATTTGATTTTGGCCAAGCCTCATTGGAATCTGGATTTCCAAAGAGGGAGGACAGCAAAGGTGGGGTGAAGGGAAGCGTGTCAAGGGAGCAGAGGGTAGCTCTCTCGCTGGTGTGACTGACATCCCCGCCTGGATGGGTTGCTCCGTAACAGGAAGGACCATGTCCAAAAATAAATGTTCTCAAGCATTCATCTAGCTATGAACTGTGAGGCCAGCTCAGCCAGGTGTTGATTCCTGGTGTTGATTCCTGGACTTGTCCATCCCTGTTCTGTAGTATGTCTAGATTTGACTTTAAAATTAACTTTACCTCTAAGAGCTCTGCTGAAATAGGGCCTCCCAATTACTGAATAGCAAGAAATGTTTTATAATTTGCAGTAAAAGTTGTGACAGTTAGAACCTTCATTTATTTCCCTTTTACATAAAATGAGGCCATGTGCATAATACAGGTTAAAAAATCCTCATCTGAATCATTTGAATACCCCCGTTCCATCAATTTCTCTATGAGTATATCTGGGTAAGAGTCACCCTCTTGTGACAGCCACGACTAAGAGGACTGGTTTGTTGCAATGTGTGAACTGTTTTGCAGGTATCATAACAAACCAGGCTAATTTAGCAGGCTCTGGTAACATTCAGCCTTTCCTTCGCTGACCTTCTCTGGAGAAAATCAGGATTTCTGACTACGTGTTCTCATATTTGAAAAATCCCGACTAATAGAGTTGTTGTTAGTTACAAAAATCCCCAAATGTTGTTAGTCTTGTTAAAATATTCATTAAAGAATGGCTTGAGGTTTTTTCTAAATTATAGTGTTATTAATCTTTGAACTGTTTTGGATGGATGAGGCTTTATTGTTCTCTAACCAACTGAGCTTATAATTCTATTGCTATATCTGTGGTTGGCCAGGCATGACACATTGTGCCACACTAACTTTTAATTTTTTTTCATTCTGGTGTTAACAGTCTAGTGTTTTGTTTGGTTTATTTTGTTTTTGTTTTTGTTTTTTTAAATAAGCAGGAACCCTATATAACATGTTGTAGTCAATTCTTGAAGTACAGAGAAGAATTAGCATGTGGCAATAAAGATCTAACCTCTTGCAAAAAGAGGAATATGAAATTATGAAGAAAAACTAGCATTCTTTACCGACAGCCTTCTAAAACAACAAGTTAAATAATTGTTAAAAACATAAAGGGAAGTGAATAATTTTGTGGTTGACTTTTGGATAGTTGCCTAAGAAATTAATATATGCAGTTTAATGTAATTATGTTAATTATAACTGATTTTTCTATTATTACCATAATGACAGTACACATTTTGAAGTGGCTAAAGTTCTGAAGAACTTTCTTTTGCTATTTTCACTTTAGAGAACACTAATGCTAGTGTAGCACTCAAATTTGCAGCAGTGATGATGCAGCTGAACATTTTCAACATCAGCGTAAATTCATCTCACGCCTCTTCTGCCTGTATCTTTGATAACCTGGTTTTAGGTGCTCTTAAAATTGTGGGGTTCTGCAGTCGCACAGAACCCCCTAGAGGCAATTGAACAAATTATCACGGGTGGTGGTAGGTGCTTAAAAAAATCAGTGGCTTCCAATTGTCGTAAGAATTTAACATCCTGTTTTTGTCTTTCTACAACCTCGGCTCTCTCAGTAGTTCCAAAGCTGCATTCCTGCATGTTTTTAACAGGATGCAACAGCCATTTCCTGATTTTGAATGGCTATTTTTATTAGATTACAATTACTTTACATTATGATTGATTGAGGGCTAAAACTCAGCTATTCATTTGATGTTCATATAGTCAAAAATATTTCTTCAGAGTTAGAGTTCTTTTTAAAAATAATATTTTCCCTCAATTTTGTATACAGTTTCCTAAATTAATGAACAAATGCTATAGTACAGAAGAGTGCGTATCATCTGTGTTCTGTGTATGCACAATCTTTATTGCTTTGCATGAATTGAGCTCATGTTAGAAAGGGACGAAATAATTTGAAACTGAAAAAAAATTGTTTTGTTAAAAACACATGCTTGCTTTAAAGACTACATAATGCATTGTATGCACACCTTATTTATTACTCTGTGCTTTTCTGCTGCTGTAAAACTGCTGTCAAAATAGATCATGCTAGCAAAAATATTCTCAGTTTCCTGGTAAAGCTAAATGAAATCAAATATAAAGTTTGTGATACATTAAATCACAAATATAAATATATTCTTTACAGCCAGTTGTTATGTCTAAATGTGCACATTTTAAAATGGAAACATTTATCCAACATGCTGATTAGCAATTTCAGTTCTGAAAAGCCTGATTACATTTAAGATGCAAAAGATTAAAATGACTAAACAGATAATGTTAATAGTTCATCTTCCTTGATGTTTTTATATGTTTAAAATCGCAAAAGTTACACCAGAACTTCTTGCATAGTAAACTCACCAGAAATAGTATGGTTGTAATGTATCTTACCGCAAGTTGTAATCTCTTACAGCCAGTGTTTGAAAGAAAGATTCTGGCTGAGAATGCCTGTCTGTGATTCTTTTATGATATTTACACACACATGTCTAATTTAAGCTACAAAACTACATAATAGATGGTTGTACTAAAAATGCCCGAAAAGAATAATGAGCAGTTATCTTAATTACTAGTAGAACTCTTAACTTTTGTGAAAGTTCATGTTTGTTGTTAATAATTCATTTTTCAACTATTCTTCTGCTCTGTGAATACAATTAACTAAAAAAAAAAAAAAAGTCTGGGTTTACATTTCGTCTAAAATCCATTACTGTGTTACAGCTTAATTCTTCCATTTTTGTTATCTTTTCTTATACATTTGAACATGCAAATGCAGAGGTAAAAATATTATTAGCCTTTTTTTAATACATTGGCAATCATTGGTTCAAAAGTTCACGCAATACCATATGTCCTAATAATATTTATCTAAATCTAAAATAATATGGAACTGTCAAATAGGATCCCACATGGTAACAAATGATGGAATGCAGGGGAACTCTTAGATTTAGCCTTTTCTTTTTTGTCCAACAAGCTAATGCAATAAGACCAATAATAAAAGGTTGTGTAGTAGGCCAAAAGTCTGTGACAGATAAAAAAGAAATGTTGGAAACCGATGAAGCTTTTGCACAATTAGATTTTTTGAGGCAGTGCTGTAAGGATTGTCCAGGGCCTGTTCAGTTCTGATTGATGGTAAAATCATAACTACATCCTATTAGCTGTAGAGTTCACTGACAGGTTACTGCAGATTAATATTGCTACTGCTGTTCACTTACCATCAAACTGGTGGAAATATGAATTGAGCTGCTCCTACAACAAACCCTGCATATTAAGAGGTAGGGTGTTTTACTGAACCATCTCCATTCTGTCATTAGGGAAGGAGATGCAAACAACATTTATCTCCAAGGTATGTAGATATATAGTAACATACTAATTAGTTTTTCCAGGGGACCTTGATGATGCTGACCAGGTAGCAATCACGCACGCTTATTGTTGCTTTGAGGTTTAGTTTATGATTAAAATGATACTTGCAAATGATAATGAACAATATTTTTCTCTGATTTAAATATTTAATCTCATGCAAATAGCAATAGCATGTAATGGAGACATGCTTGTTCTGGAAGATAAAATGAGAGATATTTTTAGGGCCCAGGCTGATGGAGGTGCTGCACCCCTGCAGTCCTGGCTGGAGTCACGGGGCTGGGGTGTGCTGGAAGTCTGCCCGGGGTGCCCGGCGTCTGCGGCCAGCACGTGCAGATCGTCGTGGCGTGGAGAAGCCCAGGACTGTGCCCCGCTAATCGCAGTGGTAGAGGCAATACAGTGTGTGTTTGAAGTCACAAAGAGCTCTGTGTTTTCTGTTTCTTTCTTTGTTGATATTGGGACTTTGTTCTGCCAGGATCTCCTCTCACCCGGCACCTTTGGCACCATCCAAGGACTGGCCGATATTTACCCTCTGGCCGGCAAGCCTTGAGAGATGAACTCTCTTTTTGCTTGGAGGAAAACCTGACTCTGGGCATCCCCCTGCACACCCTGTAGCTCTTTTCTTCCCTTTCCCACTGCCGATGACTGTGACAAGTACTGTTTCTCACCATTCCCAGCGATGCCAACAGCATACCAACATCCCACAGTGGGCACCTCTCGCCTGCCCCTAATCCAACTGCTCTACATATTTCAGCAAAATCTGCCTAAACTCTCCTGTTGCTTTCCTCACAAAACCACACCATATCAGAGTGCCTTTGGCTAGGTAAAAAGACGTATTTCCATAACAAATGAAAAGTCTAAGAAGCCCGTTTGATCTGAAAAAGGGCAGCTAGAGGAAAGATACTGCTGGTGGGTAGTTGGAGTGGAAGCAAGGTCCCCATTGCTGGAGTTGGCAACCATGGAAAACAGGTGCAAGTTGCCCAAAGCAGCATTTACTTCTGCCCTCTGCTTTGATCTTCACTTCTCCCCATGTCACCATAATGAGCTCCTCTGCCTCAGTTTTTCCATCTGTAAAATGAGAATAATCCTTCCAGGAACATGGCAAGAAGTAATTCATTAGTGCTTTCTGGGACTCGCCACAGGAAATGTACTACTGAAGTGCACAGGTTTACCAAAACAGTTCCCCAAGTGTAACATAATAGCATTTGTGATTTTAAAAATGTAGGCATGAATCTTTACTGCAAATCTCAGCTGAGTCAAATGTATTTTTTGTCAAGGCGACATTGTTTTTTTTATGATAGCTACGCTGTGATTCATGAGTCAACATGCTCTACAAATACCAGAAGGCATAAGTGAGTTACAGACATTTCTCAGGAGTGGCACAGCAGTTCTCCATTACCCAATTCAGTTAAAATATCCTATTTATCATACTTTTTTTTTTTCTTTTTTAAAATGGGTGAATCCTACAGTTTTTAGTTAAGTGAAAAATCCGTGTGAGGGAACGTGCTCTTTGGCTAGAAATGAGTTTGGATAAGAATTACAACTTACACTATAAAAACAATTTAAGAAAATGATATATAATAGTCTCGCTGTAAATTATACATCTTCAGTGGCATTTAATAGCCTTTCGTTTCTATCAGTTGCTCATTTATTTTACAAGACACCTATATTCCTGTATCTAGGTGGTTTTGGATATTATTTCCCCTTGACACAAGTAACATTTAAATTAAAGTGGACCATCCTTTTAGAAAAGTTTTGAATGTGTGTGTCTGAGGATATAGGAGGTTGGCAAATTTGTGGTGATACACTGTTCATTGAAAAATACCTATGTGGCAGTATGAAAAAATGCTTTGCGGATATGCAAAATCTTTAAATGAGAAAAGTCAGGTTCAGAACAGCATTGCTACTTCAGTCTAAAAAGAAGCCCATGAGAGGCCAGAAAGTGGTGTATCTACCTGTGACGTAGAAGACCCAGGTTCAAGTCCCTCCAGGAATCTGAACCTGTGCTTTCCGCATTCAGGTGAGTACCCTGGCAATGGGGCACGGTTAGACCATGCCTCAGTGGGTTTTGAAGAAAGTCACAATATTTTGCTTTTTGTTCCAGGACAAGATGAGAATTCTTTGGGGACTTCTGAAATTTTCCAGGACAGATAAAGCTGTTTCTTTGACATCCCTTCTCTGCAGCCCATGTTTTTAGAAATTTTTAGGAGACTGGATAAGCTTAGAGTTGCTTAGAAGTTAAATGGGTCACAGGGACAAATTTAGCCATGACATAAACTTGTTGACTTCCAAGTTGCTCTTATTACCAGCAGGATTGAATTTGGCCAGTAGACAGTATTTGTGCAAAAAAGCAACATATTTAGTAAGGAGACGATCAAATGCTCATGGGGGGCAGGGGGGAGGAGGACATATGGGGGTGAGATGGAGAGAAGCGAGGGGAAGACAGAAAGGAAAAGGTCATAGCGTGAAAGGGTGCCGTGAATTCCAAAAGTGTCTAATTAGGTTTCTGGCAGTGGAATTTGCCTTTGCCCCAAGCCAAGAAGCCCAGCTGTTTTACAACAGGGCTTTTGCCTCCTAGCAATGACTGCAGACAATGTGTGACCTAAACTGCAAGTGTATTTATAAGGACAACTTCCTTCACTCTTCACAACAGATTCCATAAAATATGTTCAAATGTTATTTAGAAGGTCACTATTTCAATTTTTTTATGCACTTTTCTTGCTTTTGTTGGGTGTCTAAATACAATTTTGAAAAGTCCTAAAAAGAGAGGGATGAATTTCATTAAAGGCACTCCTCTGAACTTGTATTCCATTGGATTATTTTTAAAAAGTGTCAGTCTTCAAAATGAAATGTTTGATGGAATATTAAATTTGATGAATCATTGCCAGTTTCCATGTTTGTTAGCTTTTATATACCACATTAAAGCATTCATTAATAAAGTGTCACACAACACTGCTTTGATTGAGTCCTAAAAGGTTAATGACTTGATACAGGCTGGTATTCTGAGCTTTACTGTTTGCAGGCGGTTTGCGGTGAATGCGAAGTGCTTTGAAATTGTAACAAAGAGAAATCTTTTATTTTCCTCTATTTCAAGTCCAGAAAGTGTTCTCAGCCGATCTGGATGTGCAAGACAAACTAGACTTATCACCATTAAACTACAATAATTAAACAACAGGAGGTACAGTCATGAGGAACAGGGTTTTTTTGTTTGTTTTGTTTAGCTGTTTTTTTTTTTCCTTACAGGACTTACTCGAATTTAACAGTAAAAAGCTTCATGTTCATGTGACTCCTCAGAGAAGGGTGCAGTAAGATACATACAAACCCCATGTTTGCTGTCCACCTACTCCTGTTTGTATCTTTAGGCTGCCTTGCCAGTCGATTTTGGGGGCTGCAGCTATGTTTCCTCCATTTTGAAAGTCATTAGCCAGTCCAGAATTATTCCCTATTTTTAGATATGCCAAATATTTTTCAAATTGTCAGAAGCTTTCAGAAAATGCCTTTTAAGTGCAACTGCTGTGGTCACGTCCATGAGGTTAGGCTTTGTATGAGTCAGAATGCGGGTGGGATACATGGCCAGTATTTTGCCCAGTGCCCTCTTGGTAATGGCCAAGCTGGGTAGCCTGGTCAAGTACAGGCATTTCTATACAAAGTGCTGCATTTATGTCGCCCAAAAAATCCATGGCTGAATGGGCAGTATGGGCAACAAAAAGAAAGTAAATAACGTTTCCAGTCTGTCCTCTTAACTACGCTGTATCCAGATTCTATGAAATTTGAACTCTCCTGAGATGGAAATAAGCTTCTTGACAAAGTCATGTGTGAAGTTAATTTTGTTTTAAGATAGTATTGAGGTTCTGCTCTGAGGGGAGTTGTTAGTAAAACAAATGACTCTAACTGTTTTAGTATGGAAGACAAATCAAAGCATTTCCATGAAGTAACAGGGGTGACCTGCTGTAACTTAACCATTTCCTGAGCAAATACAAGCTTCTCTATTGGATGGGGGATAGTTCCCATGTTAGCCATTGTGCAGAGAAAAATAAAAGTTCATATAAAAGAGCCCACCAAGGGTTATATGGCTGCAATTGTTTCCAAACTGAAACAACTTAGTATCTGTTTATGATTGTCAGTATCATGTTATATTGTTCTTGTAGAATCCATAAAACCTAAAAGTCTGCAGTATTGCCTCTAAACATCCAGCGACTGCAGCCAGGAGATTTCAGAGCCAATGTGTTTAAACAGAGGGGAGGTAACCCCCAAAAGTTAATAAAAAGTTGACCTTGCTTTCATTTACCATCTTAATCTAATTTTGACGAGGTGCTTCATTTGAACATAGAAGAACAAAAAGCCAAGCCCAAGCTGATAAGATTAAGGTATTTATATTTGCGTCCTATAAATGTTTCTTTCTTTGATTCAAGGATTGGAGATGAGAAGGAAGAAGCAGTAAATCTGAATTCCAACTTTCTCACAATAACTCATGTTTCCACAGTTCAGAATGGTGCCCATTAATTTTCTGAGCCATTCAGATGTACAGCATGCTGTCATATTAGCAGTACTTAGACGAGGATATTCATTTGCATTTTCATAGTCATTTTCTTTGCATTGTGTATGACAAGTGATGCAGAAAACGAGTGGGCAAAGATGTGGTTCTCCACTCAAAACTATCCTTTGGAAGAAGCTACAAAACAATTCCATGTCTCAAAAGACAGAGATGTTGTCACTCAATACAAATATAAACTATTCTCTTTTTCAGACAATGCCAAAGTGTTCTTGCTAATGAAATCATGTTTCAAAAGCTAATGAATGAAAAACAATGCATACTTGGACTTGAAAGCAAGCTGATGGAAAGATAGAACAGTCATTCACTGGTAAATCAGATGTATTGTCAAGTACTTGTACTGGGTAATTGCAGTGGCTTTTTACTGTCTGATTTTTAGCAGTTTCAGATTTCTCTGCGTTATTTTCAGCAGTTCAAACATTAACACATTTAGGATAAGAGAAAGACAATCTGCTCACAAGGTGTACATACATCACACGGGTATCTGTAGTCCACAAACCTTTCTGTAGGAACAGGACCATGATGATGATGACGACGAGGAGAGAGACGGAGGAGAGAGAGAGGGAAAGAGGGGAAAAAAAGAGCACATCATCTGGTTAATCCTATCTCAAAGATACTTCAAAGCAAATTATGCAGAGTAGCTCTTATCAACTGCAGCTGCTTAGTAGGAATGTCATGTGAGCAACAGAGTTTGGAAGATAATGGATTTATGTCTAGCAGGAAGTCAAACGTGTGATGACTTCATGCAGATTCTGTTAGGAATCATGTTGCTAATATTTTTTCCTGTCCCAACAATGTCAAATAAAAACAATGAAAATTTTATATTTGAAGCCCATATCAGATGACACAGGGAATGCAGATGAGAGGGAGCTTTATTTCAAGGACAGATTGCATTAGGAATGATTCCTTTTAGAGTTGTCCTTGCCAGAAGCAAAGCTCTTAGCTTTTCTGATTCAAAAATAAGGGGGACAGCCTCACATGGGGTAAGTGTCATTGTTCTCTCAAAGCCAACAGTGAGATGGTAATTTATGATTTGGCCCATGTACTGATGAGTCTGATAGATGAGTTTATATTGCTTGCTCATAAACAAACCCAGTTTGCTCCAGTTCTCAAATTAGGACTCTATATACTCACAGGCGCTGGGAAAATGAAAGAGAAAAATAATCATACTTGCTGAACTTGAAAAACTCAGCACTTCCTATTTTAAACCAGTTGTTATGTCTCTCATAATAATTTCATATTTTATTATCCCTGCCTACAGTGGTCTTTTACCATGTCTACATAAACTTCATTTCTAATGGTCTCAAAGGACATACTTGGTATTTCCAGAACAAGATAAAATTAAAACATACACCCAGAAACCACACACATGCACACACAGTCCTGAAGTACTAAAACGCTTAAGGCTCAGTTCAAAGCCTATGGAGGTTTCAGTGTGGGATCCGAGCTGTGATGACTGACAGATTGGGCTAACAGTGCTATGACATGCCAAACAGCAGCTGAGCCTCTTGCCTTTTCCCTGGCTTCTCTAGTCAGCAGCATTTGTGGGGTAATTCAGAGAGATGTTCGGCCTCTGTGGAGATGGTACTTTGTGTCATCCAGAAACAGCCTCATCTGGCTACCATCACTAGTGAAACACAGACCCCAGGGGGCAAAAATGCTGCTCAGCCCAACAGCAGGCTTTAGAAAAAGGAAGACTAAAAATGGCTTGTGTGGGGAGAAAAGCCCTAGAAATTTTCTTAACTAATTGTTTGTTTTTATAAGCTTATGGAAAGAGGAGAAGTGATCCAACAATGTAAATGGCAAAATATGTGAAATGGCTAATGAATTTAAGGACTTGACAGTAGGAACTCTACTGAACCGTTGCGACTGATTCTTATTTGTACATGTTTGCAGGTTTACCAGGAATAGTACAGGCGTAAAACACTTACTCACAGAGCCAACGCGGCGGGATGGTGTGCACATGCAGTATGCACACACACGGAGCATGCACACACATGCAGCATGCACACAAACGCAGCCTGCACTTGCGGCTGTGCTGCCGCATTCATTGGCATGCAGATAACAAATTAGCAGGTATATCCCTATGCATTTTCACTTCCTCATACACCATCTCGAGCCATGCTACATGTATTACATATGCTTAGGTCACAGAAGGGTTAGGCACATAACTACTGGATCCCAAGGGACAGATGGAGCAAAGCCAGCATAATCTCTGAATCCAGCTCTTTACTATTACTCTGTGATCATGAAAAGCCCAGTGAACTTGGAACAGACACTTTTATCCAACAGCTGTTTGCATATCAGAGGCTGAAAGCAGGTAGGGAACCAGAGTCCTTTTTCTGTCGTGGCAGCGGCCCTGAAAGACCAGCTCAGGTTTCTGTGCAGGCTGCTAGAGGCTTTGGACTACAGCACTTTTCCAGTGCATGGATTGTCCTCTGCCCGCCCCCCCCCCCCCCCCCCTTTTTTTGTGTTTGTGCAGCTCCCAGCACAAAGAAGGTCCAATCAAAGCAGAGCACTAAAATTATATAAATGCTTAGTGCTATTACTATAAAAAGTAGCAAATATCCTCATATAATCCTGCCTGCCCCCCCCCCCCCCCCCCCCCCCCCATGGGAGTTCTGGCCATAAACTTAGGCGGTCTGAACTCAAAAGTATAGCCATGGAATTGCACCCTATGCATTTGCTCTTTTTGACATAAGAGCTGTATTCTCTCCCACAGGCTGATGTCTTCCTTTTTTCTCTGTAGGAAACTCAAAGTGCTTCTGTTTTACAGATCTCTTTCAGGCATGATTAAATTGGCCTCAAAGGAATGGGATTTAACTGAAAGAAGGCCAACTAGTATTTTTTAACCGTGCCCAACAATCCACGCTTCATAAATAACAACTGGTGAGCCCATCACCATGCGCAGTCAGAACTCCACCAGATGAACTTCAAGCAAAACGCATGTCTTTATCACACTGTGTTTAAAGGACAGAAGACATATTTTTAGAAAGAATACCTTTTTCCATTCCCCTCTCTGCTTCTTTTCCATAAGTTTGTTCTTGTAAATAGCTGTGTGAGTTTTAGTGACAAAGGCACATGAATCTGTTATGCTGCCTTGTAACACCCCACTTACTTGGTTTTACTGTCTTTTCCTCGGGTATTTTTCTTTATTTTAATAGATTTTAAGGACTTTCACCTCAATCTTTGAGCCATTCAGGGTGTAAACTCCAAACAGCAGTTTCTGCATCAGATGCAGATTTTCTGTTTGAGAGAGGGAATTTCTTTTGTAAAGATGCAGTCTTGATTTAAAGACTTCAAATGATCTACCACATCCTGCGGTAGGTTGTTCCGATGATTAATGGCCCATGCTAGAGAAAGTACGGCAGCTTCTAACCATTGGATTTTATTGTGCCTTTTTCTGTTAGACTAAATAGCTATTTGTTATCAGAAATCTCTTCCTTATGTAGATACCTGCAGACTTTGATTAAGTTACTTTTTAACTCCTTCTTGGATAACCTTAACAGATTAAGGCATGTTTTCCTGACTCTTTTTTTCTTTGAACTTTTTTTTTTAAACCTTTTTCTAGTTTCATAATATACTTCAAGAACTGACCCAATATTCCCACAAGCATTTTCACTAATGCTATATGCAGGTATAATAGCACTTTCTGAAATCTAGTTAATGCTGTGTATCTTCTTGTCTTCACATTGTCCTCTGTATATTGTATCGAAAGTCCACGTTCCTCTGTTTAGCTACCATTCTTCCTAAATCAGTGCTGAGGCCCTGAGTTGCTCTGCAGGCTCTTCCCCCCTCAGCCCCGCCATGGCTTTGGCTGGCTGTGCTCCAGGGCTGCTCTAACGCGGTGCTGTTGAGTAACCCAGGATCGAGCTCCCATGAAAGCAGCTAAGCTGTGAGAAAGAGCTGCGTAAGAAAGAGTTGGAAGATGCCTCGTGTGTGGCTTTTGTCTGCTGTCTTGGAAGCTGCATTTAAGCTCAGGCTATGCCCTTGGTCCTTGCCCAAGTTACAAGGTAGGTGTGCTTGTACCAGCCTTGTAGTGTGCCGAGCCTGATCTGGCCGTGCTGACCTGACTTCCTGGCTTGACCTTGGACCTCCCTTGGCCCTATGGACCTGTCTGAGATGAGTGGACTTTTGACTGACTGTGGTTCCTATTGCTGGACCTGCTCTGCTCTTGTCTGGGTGGTACGTCCCTGCCCCCGGCTCGCTGTCCCCCTCAGCTATGGAATAGGAATGGAACAAGGGCCAGCGGCTGTGGGGCCTCAGCAGAGGATGGTGGCTTTCAGTTCCCAGTTGCTCAGTATCAGCTGTTTGTTTGGTTTAGTCCATTTAATGTGAGTATGTTGCTTTGTTGGAGTTTTATCTTTATCAATAGAACTTGCTATTTCATCAAAAAAACTGGCACACTTGTCTGATAAGACTTAACTTCCCTGAAAATGTGCTGAAATGAATGTTCTGCTGCTGTCATTTAATTATTTACTGATTGTCTCCAAAGTTAAGCTTCCAAGACTGGGATGAAGGCTCTTTTCAGCTTAATAGGTTGAATGTCTATTAGTCATCACGTTTACCATTTTAAAACATTTGCATGACCTTAACTTCTTTTACAGTCCTCTCTACAGACTGTTCCAGCTTTTTAAAAAGTCAGTGTACGTAGATCAGAGTGTTCCCTGGCAAGGTGCTTTCATACCCCTTAGTAAAAGTTCGCCAGTGCCATTTATTTCTGCTGGGTAATATTTCTCTGCTGGCTGATGGGACAAGAAGAGGCTCCACAGCCACTTCAGGACCTATGACCACTCCCACACCCAGCAGTGCTGGCAGGAGTATGAAGTAAATGCTATCATTAGAAGGGCTTTAGAAGGAGTTAAAATATTTGCAGAAAAATTAAAAGATTGGATTTGTCATTATTCTGCTCTGCAACGGAGACAGAAGAGTAGCCCTGGCTGCAAGCCTTCTCTGTATTATGTATATTAAATACTGCCTGCCTTGAACTTGTCTAATTTATGCCTTGCTTCACCATGCCAGCCCGAGCCTCATCTAGAATTACTGTCCAGGCCATAGTCCCCAGACCCCTTCACGGAGAAGCTGGAAGCTTCGGCCCAGCTCTGGTCCAGGCAGGAGTCTGTCCACACCAGCTCCTGGCTGTGGGGAGCTGCGTTCTCACTGCTCGGGCAGGCACAAAGCAGCCTCAGTGCTCCTGACAGCTCCTCGCTGTTTTGAAAAGCACTTCAGTTCTCCGTGACTGGGCAGGAAGTGCCCCAAAGCTGCAGCGTTTGGGTCTTGCAGAAACATTTTCACTCATATTCTAGTGCAAAAGCTGGAGAACCAACCCAACCCAACCTTTTTTTTTTTTTTAAAACTAACCCCAGAATGAGGCACTTACTGGTGAAAGAGCATTTGTTTTAGGAGCTAAAAGACTAGGGGAAGTGGTCAAAATAACCGAGATGACTCTAAAAAAGAATAAGCGTGAGAAATTAATTGAAGTCACCAATAATCATGCATGGGCAAAATATTTTAAGTTTTTCCTTTGGCTTTGATTTACTTGGAAAACTTTCTGAGTTGAAGGATAGATTGAGAAATTTCATAGTATGTTAGATAAAAGTGTATTGATGAGCCACCTGCCATTATTAAAGTACACTATTACAAGCTAAAGGTGTCCTTTCCAGTCTGTAACCAAAATCTAACATCTCTGCAATCCTTCTTGAGCTTCACTCATCATTTTTCCTAAGTGAAACTTAACTATCTGCATTAGTTTATTGGACTGTACCACTGAGAAAAGCAAAGGCAAGGGGAAAAAAAACCATGTTCCTAATAACTCATTTCTTAGAACAAGATCCTCCCAGCCTGCTGTAGTAAAGACTCTCAGATGGTAGGGGTTTGTGCTTCTTCTAGGATACAGCACTTGCTGTGTCTGGCTTAGATCAGGGCCCCGTTGAAGTCAATGGCAGTTTTGTGCTAAAAAGTATCTAGTATGCTGTCACTTGGGCAAATGTCCACCTCAGGCTACAGCAGAAGCAAAATCACCACATTTGTTTTCACTTCTGACCTGCTGAAAGTAGGATTATATTACTTGTATATTTCATTCTGATCCGCCCCCCCCCCCTCCCCGATTTAAACAAAGATACCACTGTGGCATAATCTGATACCAAGTACTGTGCGAGAGGCCGAAGTCAATTACAACTGAAATTGCAGACTGCATTTACTGTTGCCTTGCTTTTAACTCAATGTTTTTCTTCATAGGCAATCAACACGTAATTTCCTTTCTTCAGCTCATACGTTTGTGTCTCACAACACGAGCAGTGGCACTGCTCCCTGTGAATTCCCAGATTCTTCTCACATTGTGCCACTTTCTTCGTACTATTTAACTCCGTCTTTCTCCTGCATAGATATATTACAGAGCAAAAATGAACATAACTTCTAACAAGTTGTCAACTGAGTGCAGCAAAACTGAGCCATGCTGAGACAGTAAACACTGACTGAGTCAATTTTTCACTATGCAAAATGTATTTATTAGTATTTTGCTCAGATAATCGAAGGGCCCAGAAAGGCTCTTCCAGTGACTGGCTAAATCCGATTTTTGTTTGTGACCAGCATGAATGCTGACCTTTGCCTTCTTGACTGATCTTTGCATCTCCTAGAAAGTTCATGGAAAGGTCACGGAGCAGCACCGGCTTCCTCTGTGCCTGCGTGTGCCTGCGTGTGCCTGCGTGTGCCTGCGTGTGCGTGGGGACACCTTCCTCCCGCTGAGCCCACCGACCGGCTGGCCTGGCCCACGACAGCTTTAGTTTCACGTTTGTGGAAATCTGGACCCACTTATACCAACAGCAACAAAGTCAAACCAGGCAAAAGGGCACATCATTTTTTATTTACCCAGTGCCTTTGTTCGCCTTCCTTTCCACTGGCAATTGCTCCTTATTTAGCTTTAAAGTTTTGTTCAGATACATCCTTAGCTTGAGGAAATGGTAGTATGCAGAGTATCTGGCTTTGTAAAACGGAAGGACTAAAATGTGACTAGAAACAACTACAGAAGAAACACGGCTAACACGGCTCTTTCTTAAATACACACGTATTAAGGAGAATGAGTTCTTCCCTTAGATTGCTTTGGCATAGGTGCATAAGAGAAATAAAAATGATTTCTTGTATATTCTTTAGCTGATTCCTTTCACACAAAAGTTCAGTGCTGCTTGTCGCTGCAAAAGAGAGCTATGAATCTCACGAAAGCTGCTCTGCTGACACCATCAGCTGTACAGCACCCGCTTCCAAACCAGACCTCGGAAAGCAGCACTGTTAGAGGGTTTTAAATCTCTGCTCAGAAACTGTATCTATTTACAAACAGCAAGAATAGCGCTGAAATTGTGAAAAATGCACTCGAGTCATATTTAGAATGATTGTATGTGGGGGATATAACAATACTTTTCAAGACTGTAAGCACTGCGTATATTCATATCTTGTGCTATTTATCTTGCAGATATACAGCGCTGGAAGTTGCTGGATGCAAGCTGGTAAGCTTGTAGCAGTGAGAAGGAAAGATCTCTCCGTTTGTCACTGGCCGTATATCACCGCAGCTGTGCCCTTTGATTACACAGAGGGCTCCTCTAGCCATTAATAATGGGAAACACTTTTTGTCTGGTGAATGCATCTCAACGCCGTCCTCTAACACCTAGGCTTTGCAGTGAGGTAAAAGAGGTAAATTAAGGATGGAGCTAGTTCATTTTACATTTACACTAGGTGTGTAAACAAGGATAACCTTTGTTTTCCTCGGAAAAGAAAATATGCCATTCTTTTTCCTACCACCACAGTGACTGTTTTTTTACAGAAACAATATAGCACTGCCAATTACAACTTGCTGGGGAAGTGACACTAATGAATCACAATCATGCAGCCACAGCATCATGGAAAGTGCTGTGACGCCAGCCTTCCAGATTAATTGCATCACATATAATAGCCGAGCCACATCTGCTGGCCAGGTGTATCAGTGTAAAAGGTTTTCCCCAAAAAGCGGATCTTAGAGGAAATCAACATATAGGCTGAATGAAGCCCTAGGTATGAATACTGCATTGCCAAAATTAGATAGCTATCTGAAATTGTCACAAATAATTGATGCTAAGATTGGAAAACTCTAAACTGGTGTAAATCGTTTAGCACCAGAGAGCACTACAAAAGGCATTTCATGCTTGATCTGCAAAATGAATCAAAATTAATGCTAAGCTCATGTGGCATGCTGTTGCTCTTACCTCTTGCAGCACAGCGTATCTGAGCTGCTCCAGAGAGGTGTTTGCAGTCAGTGGTGCGTGGAATCTCTCTGGGTCTGGCCTACATTGATCATCTCCCACAGCATCTTTGACACAATAGGAATAAGCTAAAGACCATTCGTCTTAACACTGCTTTTAGTCATGTGTCAAAACCTTGCTTTAACCCATCCCAATTTTGATTTAAAATGAGGACTTTTCAGTAGCAAAAAAAACCCAACAAAAAACCATGAGCCCCTTCAAAACAAAGCCTGCTCTTGCTAGCCATTATTTGACATCCTCTGCTCTTTGATTGCTAGAGGTAGCCATCCCATCACTCAGGCCACAACTAGATTTGCACTGGAGGAAAGGATTCTGCAAAATGCAGTTGTTTTGGAGGTATTCCAAATATCACACAGAAAGGTATCATTCCTGTCTCTGCATTTATCCCCAAATGGTGCCCTCTGTTTATATTTTGGTAGAACCTACAGTTACTTCATTGATGGTCCTGTGACTACGATATGGTCCTCTTAAATCTGTGCTGACAACTTATTTAGGTCATGGAGTCAGGGTTTAATTTCCTCAAGTTAGATTTATTCCCTCAAGCTGTAAAGAAATAAGAAAGTGCGTGCTTGTTGCTGAGTCAAACACAGAGCTGAAAATCTCCAAGGTGGAGGCTTCAGCCAGCATGCTGCACCTCTTTTTTCAGCCTCAGTTACTCGCTTCACAATTTGAGGATTTGGAAGCTGAAGGAATTGCAGGATGCTACCTGGCCTCAGCAGTGGGCACATACGAACACTGCTGCCCACCTCGCTCCATGGATGTCTCGCTTTATTGAGTCCTGTCTGCAGGCAGTGAGGTAGTACTTCATTCTAGAAACCGCAGTAAATCCTTGGCAAAAGAACCCATCCTGAGTTATGTGAATAACATAACATATATGAAATAATAAATTATTTTATTTTTATATAGTGCTGTTCTTCCACAGACACAAAACTTGGCTGAAAAATGCCATCTATCTATATGAATACCCAAATAAGAATTAATTGGATGTGATTGGCTAAATTTCACCGAGAGAACATATCAGTCAGTATTTTTCTAGACACGCAGAAAACTATACAAAGCTTACTTTTTGCTATTTTTTTAATCTACCTGCCCCAAATACAGTTATTATATTGGTCACTGAATTTAAATGATGAATTTCCCTGCTTTTAAAGCTAAGAGGAAAAGATCACTAAATTTCTTATCAGAAGATAGTGATAGGCTTTTCAAAAATGCACAGCATCTTGAAAGTTTGGTTTCATATCACCATTTATATTCCTGAGAAATAGACATGTCTCACATTCTGTAGCAGTGTTTTGTGACATTTGGATTTACAATGCTCAAGTTTAAGTCTCTAGCCCTTTGCAGTCTGTCAAAAACAGCTTCTCTGTCCATTTATTTTTGTCTTCTGCGCTCAGTCTGAATATCTTTTGTAAATTTATACTTGACAACCCTCGTATTTCAGCAGCTGGCTTTGTTTCACAATCTACCTTGCTTGCTCTGTTGCATTAGCTGAAACAACAAATTTAATCCATGATGTCAATAGTAAATTATAGTGGAGGTGTAATATATGCCTGACATCACTAAGGTCAAGGCCATGGTGAAAATATTGCAAATAATAGATCCAAAGGGTCTCCTCATAGTGGTAGTTCCTTGCTGCACATTTAATGTTACGAGAAACAGATTAGTGCCGCACGCTGCATTATGTTAGCCTTTTAGTTACAGCCAGCATAAAACTCCGGCTAATGTAAGAGTGCTCCCTCAACATGAAGAGAGGTTCCAGAGAAGTTTGCTATGTCATTATATTTCATATTTTCTAACTGATAAATAATTAAAACAAGAATTACTTTACTGAAAAGATTCATTTAGAGCACACATTTTCGATTACTCTAACTGTTTGGAGGAGTTGGGGGAAACATTTATTGCATACCTTACCTAAACTACCTTGCCATTAAAGTATCTAAATTACCTCAGTGAATTCTAAGCACAGAAGTGGTTGATGAATTGCTTTTTGCATAAATGCACTTTCCCTTTGCTAGAACCTAATTTTGTGTATAAACACACACACACACACACACACACAGAGAATAAAGCAACTACTGAACTCTCTCAAGAAGAAAAATTGAAGCCTGGAATTTTCTCTGTGTAATGAAGTTTTTCTAAATGTTGCTTGTATTATAAGCATCCTTGGACTCTCTGAGGACAAGCCAAAATTGGGCTCTTCCACAGTGGCGAAAGAGCAGTTAATGAATCATTTTCTCCCGTGTGAAAGTGCTCATTCCTGTTAATTTGTCCATTTTTACAGCCAGAGCTTTTTTAATATCAAAATTCACTTTCCGTTTAAAAGTCCATTTAGTGCCAAAGGGGGAAAAAAATTCTGCCAACTGAACCATAAACAAATTCAGTGTGTGGCGGAATATGGAGATTTCCATTCCATGAAGCTCTATTATTTGTTTTATCTGGCATAAAGAACATCAACAACCCAAGGACTTTCAATCTGCAATTCATCCCTTTAACTTGGCTCTAAAGTATTTTCATTCCTTAATGAGAAAGGATGGGCCAAATTTACAAAGCGGCAGAATATACCAGAGTACAGCTACGGTGCTTGACTTTCCACATGCCCTGTCTGGATGAATGTAATTTAACAGGTTTGCTTCCCAGAAGAGTAAGTTACCTTTTGTTCCTGGTGTTCCCACCTTGAATGGAGGAAGGCTTGTGCGGGTGGTACCTTTTGGCTTCCATTTCAGCTTAGTTTTAAGAATGTGAGTAACCCCACAGGGTGCAGGAACACTCAGGGGAAAATGCTTGAATCAAGGTCTTGACATACAAATCCACACTTTGGGAAATATGGGCATTAACCACCTCTGCAGGACTCTTGATGTCCCGGTTTCAGCTGGGATGTAGTTAACTGTCTTCCTAGTAGCTGGTACAGTGCTATGTTTTGAGTTCAGTATGTGAAGAATGTTGATAACACTGATGTTTTCAGTTGTTGCTCAGTAGTGTTTAGACTAGAGTCAAGGATTTTTCAGCTTCTCACGCCCAGCCAGGACACCTGACCCAAACTGGCCAACAGTGTATTCCATACCATGGGACGTCCCATCTAGTTTAGGAACTGGGAAGTGGGGGGCAGGGATTCACCGCTTGGTTGCTGGCTGGGCTTAAACCACGACACTTGACCATCATGTGCCTTTGCCTATATTCTTTACGCCTTCATTCAAATCTATGCCAGGCTAGAGTGGCCAAAAGTAATTGTCATTTATCTTGTCACTGTATTCAGCGTACTACATCCAATGAGTTGATGGGTTTGGTTCAGTTCTTGTGGGCCGCAAGTCGACACCACTTTTTGCCCATTGTAATACATTTTATTGATGCCTCTGTTGGTCAAAGCAGCAAAGGAGGGACAGACCACATGATAACCCTTTCTTGAGGTTGTCTGGCAAGCTTGAGTGAGGCAGGATGACAGAAGGGAGTTACTGAATCTTGTGCTTTTGAACTCTGGGCTGTTCCTTTTGGAAGGGCAGTTTTCATTATTGATAATCTGGTGGTCAACTGCCATAAAGGTATTGCTTTAAGGATGTAAATACTAATGAGAACCCCAAACACTGAAGTTCCTGTGATAGTCTTCTATATGCAAACAAAAAGTAGAAAAGGGAATCAGTGGCTGTTGGAACCAATCAGCAGTTTCAGTATGGGCTGCTTTGATGACTATTTAATCTCTCCCATAAAAGAAGTTTAAATAATGCTGTTACATGCCAGTGCTCTTAGCACTTGCTTTGGTACATGATGTATGGCCAGTGTCTGCTCCAGGAATCAACAAATGTGCATTATTCCATTAGCAGTTTTCTGTTTTCTACAAAGCTTTACAATTTATTAGTTATTTATGTTAATGTACTAATGCCTTATTTTACATATTTATAATATCTTCTTTCCTCTGCCATGAAAAGCAATGAAAAGTTTAGGTATTGCAGATCGGTTCAGCCTACATAACATTTACAAATGTTCTTTATAAAAACTGTCATAGAGAGTCCTTTCTGTGCTTGGAACTGCTGTTTTAACTTATGCAAAACTCTTACTGACATCAAAACAAGATTGAGGATTTTCTAATCTTTGCTCCTTCTTTCCTGCTGTTTTTTAGAAAGGGGGAGAAACACCAGCTGTATGAGCAGAGGTGACACTTTTTTTTTCCAGTAAAATCTGGGAGAAGTGTAGAAGGAGGAAGAACATCAACAAAAGGTTGAAGATGTGGGTAAGAAGGTTTCAGTAGCAGGAAGAACTCATAGGGAGCAGTGTGGTGGAATCCCAGAGGGTTTCTAAATGCATATTTATTCAACAAAAATGTAGGTGATATCACTGGCTACCCAGCAAATTATTCTGTGCCTGCGTTATGCAGCAGGGGGTACAACAACTTCAACACAAATCAGTTCTGACTGACTGTCTTTCCTTGATTTCCATGGCACATGATCTTCATGGCACTTATCAATTCTGAACATTGTCAGCATCATGGCTGCATAACAGACTTCTTAAGTATGTCCCTTTAAGGCTTCTCCATTACACCCAGCACCTTAGCTCTGCTCGTACAAGTAATTTACCACAATGATGTCACTCTGGGCTAAGTGCAATCAAAGGCACCATGTTAGTGTGATGCTTTTAGCTTTGGGTGCTGACTGTATTGGGTCGATACTAGAGCATGGCTAGTTCCACCTCTGTCCAGCATTGCAATTTAAAAGCTTGTGCGTGGGGTGATGAAAAAGAGTTTCATATTTCAGGATGCAAATTATTTGTTGGTTCCCATGTGTAACTTCAGTTTATATTTTTAGTAATGCTTATGCTCTCTAACCATGTATCATCAATGTTATTGGGTAGATTCTACTCATTCAACTCAATGACCTACTCTACTACATCACCTCAGCAAAGGCTGAAGTTCGTTAGCATCTGATGTCTCCTAGGTGGCCTGTGTGAAGTGAGTTGTCAGTGTTCATGCAGTTTCTAGATATTTTATTGCTGAATTTTCAGACATTTTTAGTTGCACACCTGCTCCTGCAAGTGGACATGTCCCTGAACACAATGACAGTGAAAGAATATTTTAATAAAAATGTTAATACACTGTTTCAGACACAAATCTGCTTTATCTATATAGAAGAGTTTCAAACGCCTTTTGATTAGCTGCAGACCATGTCTGACTTCCCCTTTTCTGCCCCCACAACGTGACTTAGCTTAAGCCACTTCAGTTCCTAAATTCCGGTGTAAAACAATGAAGGGTGCCATGCATATAATAGCCCCTTATTAACTAAAAACTGTTAACTAAAAACTGCATCAACACTGACAACTCACTTAACACAGGCCACCTAATAGACGTGAGATGCTACTGAGTTTCAGCCTCTGCTGAGGTGACATCAATTCATCTCAGTGATGGAGAGCTGTGCTCTTGTTTCCAATACCCCAAACATTCCCAGTCCCAGAAGGCACCTGTGGACCCACATTTGATGGCTTCCAACAAATTTTCATGTATTTGTCTTTTCCACAGATTTCACTATTACTCTTGACATTTCTGAAAGCATTTCTCAGATATAGAGAAATCCTTCTCTTTCCAAGGACATTTCCAAGGCTCTGGATTATTTAGGGCTCAATTGACCATGAGTATTATTTATTTAAAGGTAAATTTCTCTAAATCAAAAAATTTAAGAGGACTAGAGCTTGTAAATGACCCCTAAGCTTCAGTTAACATCAGCTTGTCAGTTTGCCTTTTATTTTTTCTGAGTGGTCGGAAGGGAGAAATTTCACCCCAAACCCAGCAGTTTAAAATGACCCATTTTATACTACCTAACAATGAAAAAACTACCAGTATCTTATAACACCCATAATGTTCATGATTCTCCTTTCAATATCAGAAGCTTCTTACGAGTCCTGGTGGGGTATAATGCCTGGTCAGGATCTGTTGATGAGGTGACAGGGTTTCGTTGGTCAGATAAAATCTGATCTACAAGGGTAAAGTAACAGTGCAGAGCAAAATGTTCACCTTTATGGAAAAAACGTAGCGTCTACGTTGCTGCAATAATGCTGCTTCTACCATTTTAACTAAATAGGAACATCTGTACTGATTTCAGATCTCATCTATAATGTCATAGTCGGGATTAATTTGGTCATCCTCTTAGAACAAAATGCTTGCTTTTATAAACTGGCTTAAAAATCACGCTAGCAGTCCCCAAAGAAAATTAGTGGCTGGGTGTTTAATTAATTTTTAGAGGACTGACTAGAAAATGAAGTTTTCTAAGCTGTGACTGTTGGTGGTAAAAAAGAAATGCACAATATTAGTCAGAAGCTAGGCACTATTTTCGTCCAATGGAGCTGTGGTTTCCTTCTGTTAGAGTCCATCCTTCTGCAAGCAAGCTCTCCCCATCAGGAATACTTCTTTCCTGAGAAATACTTTCTGGGAAGAAGGCTTTCCTGGTGAGAAACGCCCACCATGTAGGGACATCATAAGACAGCCCTCCTGCATTCTTCATATCCTTCCTGACAGGGAAGGAGTATGCAGCTCTAAGTTGTTCAGGTGAGATGGATTATCTAAAATGAGTAGGGGAAAACATAATTTAACCCCAGAGGTCAGATCCTCCTGAGAGTTCAGCTCCACCCTCCTCTTCCCTTCTTGGCACACCCTTCCCACTTCTGTCCCTCCTGCCATAGTGTCTCGCTCCTTCCTCAGCAGCATGGGCTCCAGGGGGAGCTTTCCCTGCCTGACATGGGGTCTCTCTCACTACTGCTTGTCCCTCTCCCAAGAAACGAGGGCCATGGAGCTGAATTCCTCCTTCATGCCGCTGCACTGGCCAGTGGATTCACTCCAAAGGAACATTGCAGCGAGAGCAGACGCAGGAGCAGAAGGTGGATATTTGACTGGGAAAGCAGTGTGTGGAAGGAAAATGCTTTTTGGAAGAGCTTGTATCAGAACCCAGAATGTCAATGGCTCCTCTATTCAGAAGCAAGCCAATGCCCCCACTTCTGGTTCCTGACCCAGTGCTAGAATACACACAACTGCCCCAATTGCACACGTTGCAACCTTGCTCCTAGAACTTCCACTCTCTCCAAATGGCAACCTTCCTGAATTAGAATATAAATACGTCCTTCTATAAAAGGGAGAGAAAAGGAGAGTTCTGTTTTCTGCAGAAAACCCAGCTGATTTGAAAATAAATATAGAGGAAATATATAGCAACCAAGAGTAAACGTTCTCTTCATAAAAAAAAAAAGTCTCAAAATGTGTTCTCTAGTCTTCCAGCAGCAAGCTCACTCAGAGTTCAGAACACTGGCAGAAATAAATTACAAGTCAGTTCATAGGAAAAAATTTTTGAAGCAATTTTTGTCTTGTTTGCAGAACTGTATATCTTGCTAGGGCTTGGAAAACACTGCTTTGGATTTCTCATATAGCAGGTAACTTCTTCGGGGAAATCAAGAAACAAGTTAAAGTGCTGTTTATGGTCACTGAAACACTCTGAAAGCATATATTAATTATTATGAACAAGTTATTTTTATAGATGTATGTGTGGCTGTCATAAATTATTATTTGCACTGAAACAGTCCCTTAGGCCATATCTGAAAGAGGAGACCCAGGAGTACATCTGGAATGTGCACCCAGCAGTGGGAGTGCCTGCTCTGGCAGTCTCTGAGCCTCCTGCAGGTAAGATGCAGATGTTCTTGGGTTTTCTTTCCCCAGCTTCAACTTTTCTCTCATCTTTCCATGGAGGGGAAACTGAAGGGCACAGTGCTGACGGGAGCCCTGAGTACTCCAAAGCTGCCTCGCCAGGGTTCCTGGGTGCCAGTTCCTGGCACATACGATCAGCTGCCCCATCCCTGAAAGAGGCAGTTGTGACCTGGACCCCCTTGTACTCGGAACCACACAAAGCCACACCAGTTTTTATGGTCCCTGCATCAATGCTGTACGGTCTCATGTACTAGGTGCTTCACAGATGAAGACTAGTGATCTGCCCTCAAGAGTGAACAAGAGTCCAACAGAAGGGATAAATACAATAAACTTGAGAAAATTTCTGTTCTTTTTTTAAATTAGCTTAACACTTGAGAAGGTAGCAAAGCCAGGTGAAGAAGTTCAGACGCTTTCCTATGGCAACCCTGTTTAAATGAGATAGACAACATGCTTTATTCAGACAAAAAAATAGTCAAAATACTATTTTGTACTATTATTTGTCAAGGCAAAGTGAAGTTTAAATTGTAAAATGCATAACCAAATGCTGAAAGTTTTGATCTTGCTCAGTCATAAATGGGTAGGTTGTTTCCGATGGCTGGGAACTTTCTGATTAGATAATTTGTTCATGCTTATTTGTCAAAATAAGACATTTTCAAGGGACTCCTTTGTCAGGAAACATTTCTTAGCTTCATTTTCTGGTTAAAAACAGGGATAAAAGAGAATAGGCAGACTCAGCCCAGCCTAGCAGAAGAGTCACAGACTTTAAACAGGTGAGACTTGCCTGGAAGTGTCTGCTGTCCCCAATCCAGTCAAATGGTTCACAGCATGATCTGCAGAATCCCTGATCACATCTATGATCTGTTTATCCATTTATTTGTTCCCTCTGCCATTTTCCTATGGTTTCTTTCTCTTTTTTACTCACATTTTACAAAGTTGTTTATTTTTTTTTTTAAATGACTTGGTCTTATCCGAGCATAGGGCAGCTAACTGTTAGAAATTTTGAAAAGATTTATGGGCCCAGAACAAGGTTTCTTGCCCAGCTTCAGGTCATTCCCCTCACCTCTGAAAGTGGGGAACTTGTGTGTGCTTAGTGCTGGGGCATCAGGTCAGCTCTTGTATATTCAAACCCATATTTTGTGAGTTGTCTCTAGAGAGCTCCCAAAGGCAAGGCAACCCCCCAACCCTATTTAAAGTTGCAATGTATTTTTGTGGCAGCTAGAAACAGGTCTTTGCCCTCCCTTCCCTGACCTGGGCATAGGTATGTAGAGCTGCTTAAGATTCACTTGCAGAACACTACAAAAATTCAAGACCCTACTTATAGCATGTACAAGATTTTCTGAAAAAAACCCACCTAAACCCTGTAAAGAGATCTTACATTTTGTTCATCTTGGCATTTGCGTCTGCTCTGCTGGCAGAGAGCTCTAATTGTCAGGGACACAATAAGCTGTGCTCTTATCTGTGATTAATAGACATGATCTTTCCAGAATGATAAATGCAGGTAGGTAAAGTCTCTGTGACTGTATCTACACTACATTATAGATTATCAAAAACCCTACAATGTGGACATGATAATAAGCATCCATGGTGTCTAAAAGTGCTGGCTAAGAGTTCCTAATGTCTAGAATTAGATTTTTATGATTTTAATGAGGCTTTGTGTGGGAATGTCCTCCTTAACATTGAAATTGAGTATTCAGTTTCTTAGTTGTTGCTCAACTCTGTTATGGGGATTTCACCCACATTCCTTTCTGAGATTCCCTTTAAGCAGAAAGAGGGATCTGCCCTCAGCAGTGGGACAGGCTGGACCTGCAGGAGAAGTGTGCACCAGCCCCAGTGTGGCTCTTCTTGGGGTTGAAGAGGGACGAATTGACATTCCTCACAGCAACTAGCAACCGTTTCTTTTTCCCTTGCCATAGTGGCACCAAAACCCTCGCATACATTTTCAGCACACCACCAGCTGTGATTGTCATTGCTGTGGCAAGGGCTGTGGCAGGGCCCTGCCTGTTGCTTGGTCCAGCGTGGAGTGAGAAGAAAGCTCCTTCCTATGGCACTCCCTTCTCTTTCCTGTGCATCCCAGGACTGCATCCCCCAGACAGCCTTCTGCAGGCTACGTTGTGGTGAAACAGGGGAGGCCCCACCACAGAGTTGTCCAGAAGTTCTTCAGAATTGTTAACTATGTGCTTACCTCTGCAGGGAGATGGGGTGCCAAGCAAGATGCCTCCTGACTTGCTCTCTGCCCCAGGAGGGAGTTTAATATTTATCATCAAAATGATAAAACACAGTAAGTAGGAAAACTACCTGCTAGAGTCGGCTCATTCATTGCAACATGAAGCCAACCTTTAAATATGAAGTAAGAGTTTTGTTCTAGACCAGCCCTGCCCAGCCTGTGCCACAGTACAAAGTTTGGATCTGAGTGCCAGAAAGCTTGAAGGTGCTCATTCTGATGATTTTTAAAAAATCATATTCTAGTACAATGCCTTTATTCACAGCCTACTTCAGAAATCTTGTCTCTTGTTAAAAGCAAGAAGCCTTAGATAAGCGCAGGAGTGAAGGGGAGTGGGGTCACAGAGGGTGGGGAAAGGTGGGGTTTCTTTCATGGGTGATCACATGTATCTGCACCAGACACTTGACAGGAAGGTCAGTAAAAGTCCAAAATATTTTATCTTTCTCATCCATCTTTACTTCCCTGTGTGCTTTTTAGTGACTTTGAAGGAAAATATTCCCTGGTTTGTAGGCAACAGTATGTATTTTTAAAGATGATGTGGCGATTGCCAGAGTATCTATTGCATTATGTGGATGAGCAAAAGGAAATTAGTCTGGTGAAAATGTCTTAAGGCAAGGAAAGACAGGACTGAGAGCCCTTGCTCCTCTTCAAAGCCACAGCCAGCACAGAGTTTGCATTTGAAAGGCTTTTCAACTAGATAGAGGTGTCACAAATGGAGTCTTTTGGGAAACTCACACCATTACAACCCCTTGAGGGAAGCATTTGGAACAATATTTTTCTTTTTCTGGTAGCAAAGTTTCAGAAGGCTGAGGTCCTCTGAAAGTTGCTGCAGCAATGAACTACCACCATCTCATGCCATCCAGTCATGAGGGGAAGAATGGTGATTGCAAATGACAACCAGCGTGATTAAAACCACCCATCAAAGAGATTAAGAATCTGTAAATGCCGTAGTACGTAAGATGCAGAGCACCACACTACTATGCAGATGGAAACATCTGTAGCAGAGATGTGACATTCAGAAATGTGCAACAAGTTTTTCAGATGCTCTTGCAGCCTGAGACGCAGGCCACACACTGTGAGCAGATGGCTCCACTATGTTTCATCATACACAGAAACATTGATTTGTTGTCATGCCATGGTGTAGATTTTTGTTGATAGCAGGTTAATGGCATTTGGCAGTAACCATTGTGGAGTCTTTTTTCCTTTTTTTGGTGACATGGGTTGTTTTTCCACAGAGGCACACAGTTTGGTGCTGAGATGTCCCTTCGGGTATTTCCTCAGACCACCATGGTAGGTTTGGGGAGTCTGTGAGGAGGGGAAAGGAGGAGCTCAGCTCTTCTTTACTTGCATGGGAGCCAACGACCAAGCAGGAGGTTTTGGCTTGCATACAGCTGTCTGAGGCAAGCTTTGTGATGAGGAAGTTTTTGGTACTCGGATACTAAGAAGTGTTATTTTCAGCGTATATATTCTGTACCAGGCAGCGTAAGAATTAAACATGGTGGAGACACTTGTATAAAATTGACATGAGGGTTGTATCTGCTTTTTTATCTCAGGTTTGTAATAAACTTCCAGCCAGAGCAGTAATGGCCAGAAAAGCTTTGCAATAAAGACTAGTAAAGACTGGTCAGACTCTTATACCTCTTCCTCAGACAATTCCACCTCTAAAACTACTGATGGTTTTGCTTGCCTGCACATTAGACAAAAGCAGACTACCCAGACCTCTGGGTTGTGCTATCTGAAAGCTCCAGCAAAGTTAGTGTGAGCCTGCCCATGTTGCCGGCAGGCCAGATTTGCCCAGGTGCATCAAACCTCTGCTCTGGTGTCCCTGACAAGCGACACCTTTCTGGGGAGACCTGACAGTTATGTTCTGTGTCCTTGAAGCCCTATCCACTTACGCCACCAAAGTCTCTCTCTTCCACAGGGGCAACTGTTTTACTGAAGTACTTCACTTGGAAGACCCAAATTGGGAATTTGTAAGAAAGAGGAGCAAAAAAGGTCTGAGAAGTGTTCATCCCTCAGAAAAATATTTGAATCCATGACTGGCTATGTCTACTTTATAAGTCATGTCTCTTAAGAACTTTTATTACATCAGGATTTATAATCTGTCTAATCGCTAGGTTTCCTCCAAGATTAATTAGTTGCTACAGATATCCACTCCCATTTCTGTAAATCAACAACTCTTAATCTTGTAATGCATACCAAGAAAATATGGGGAAGCATGTCTCCTAAATACTGATGATAATGACCAAGATGATGATATTCAAACACAGTTATTAAGGACATTTATTCCCATAAAGCACACAAGCCCTAGAATCTTTGGGTACAGATATAAGATATATAAACAGTTTTATTAACATGAATGAAGAGTCTTATTCTATTTTTAAATAACAAAAGATATAAAGAGTGAGAAGATGGATTATCAACAAGTTGAGAATTTGGCAGGCAGAAGTACTGTCAAAGAATCAACAGGAGAGAGGAATCAAAAATATGAAAGAAATTCTGGGACAGCTGCAGAAAAACGCCCACTCTGAAGCCATGTGGGCATTATTGGATGACATATGCATAGAAAACCAAAATAATTACTTTTTTATCAGCTTGAGGGGATTTTAATAGGTTGAACAACTGTAGAAGACATTTCAGGAGAAGATTTAGACTAGTGACCTGATTAAACAAAGTTAGGCACGTGTTTAAGGGACTTGCTGCCTTGGGATCTTAATTATTACGGACAATTTCCATGTGTGTGTTTGCTTTAACATTGTCTCCTGCTGGAAAACAGCTGGCTGCAAATGGGCTGGCAAGGTAAACAGAAACAGGCCTGCAATGCTCAGCAACTCAGACAAGTCTCATCACCAGCACAAATCTGTTGCCAACCTGACAAGCATAAAATGTCTTGGAAGGATCCACATTTCATAGCAGTTATGCCTCATGGACTGCGTCATAGTCCAGCAACAAGATATTCAGGGCACGGTCATACAGTCATTGTTGCATGTCAAATGTTGAGGAAAGAACATAGATACTTACCAAATAATTTTTCTTCTGAAATATGTAGGTTAATTCAGTGTTCGTGAATAAACCAGTGCTCTGTTCGCTTACAGTGTAATGCTGGCAGAACTGGCTGGTGCTGTGTTAGTAAATCCTGACAGCTTATTATTTTTGAGTTAATTGCTATTTGTTCAACTCCAAGAGTGTTCCAGGTGACTCGCAGGCTGATATAGAAAGAAAAAACTTGCCCTGAATAACCTAAATAAAATAGTTGGAAAAAAGAAAGGGGAGGTTGCAGTGGGTATAAGACAGTAGAGCTGAGTTATGAACTAAGGGCTCAATCTGTTGGGCTTTCAGTACAGTCAGTTGAACAGCCAGGGATATTGGTCATCCTGTTGCCAGAAGCTAATGTTCTTGTGCTGGGAAAAGAGGAGAACTTAAATAGAAATGGTGATTATGTTTCTGTAGTTTCCTCCCAGAAGCCTTGGGTTTGTTCTTTTTTTGGTCCTGGATTCCCCTGCATTGCTAACTGTACTAGCATAAGGACCCAGCTCCAGTGTGTACGTGTGGGACACTTCTCCAGTGATGAGTAGCTGATAAAAATCACTCCAAAAAGCTCTGAGGAATAACCATTGTGCCTATTAAACCAGGGTGCAGGTCGAACCCACAGTTGGAATAGTGGCCCAGATTTTGCATGCAATTTCATTGCCTTTCACTAAGCTTAAGTGTGTGCAGCTACCACTGTCCAAAATAAGGCCATATTCTTCTGCCATGGTCTCCTGCTTTGGGAGCACAGGCAGACCTGCCTGATCTGTTAGGCAGACCTACTCATATATCTCTCTACATGCCTGTCTTTTAAATGACTATTAGAGGTGAATCTCATTTAAACAAATATAAACAGGGCCATTTGAAGAAAAGGCTGTCTGCATAGAGTCGAGTCATTCCATAGTTTGGCCAGAGAGAAGAACAGGTACAGAAAGAGATGAAAACAGATGTGCTAGGGAAAGGTTATCTATAGTACTGAGTAGTGGAAGAGATACTAGCAAAAGAAAGCAAATACATAATGACAGTGCCAAGGTTTTGAGCCTGACAAGATTACAGAATTGAGATGACTGAGGAGACAGATGGGATGTGATGGAGAAAATTAAGAGAAAAAATAACATGCTTTTGTTTTGGAGAATGACAGTCTAATGTAGTCATCTAGAGCAGATACCAGAGAAAGTAGCAGGGGCAAGGGTGCTGGATAAGACAAAGAGGCAAAAAGCAGGCTTTGAGGGCAGTTGGAAAATATGAAGTTGAAAAAAGAAAGAAGAGTGGAAATAGAAGAAAACAAACAAACAAAACCCCAAGAACAACAACGGGGTAAAAGGGATTAGGAGACTGCAAATATCTCACATTTCCATTATCTACCTACTCATGAACTGATTGAAGTGTACATTTAAGTACACAAATAAGGAGCTTCTCCCCTCATCCCCACTGATAATGAGCTAAGTATAAGCAATGGAAGCCTCTTATAAATGGCCTAGGACAGGTACTTAGCGGACAAAAACGCAATAAAAATCAAAGTTAAAATATCAGTCTTTGAGGAGTGGCCCAACTTATCAATGGCATGGGCTGCTTGACCATCCTGTCCTGGTCCCTCCATGGAGGTCATAATTGGGAGGCATTGTCCTTGTAGCCTCCCTTTTCACAGATGGCAGGACACCTCCATCTGCATGACTCTTGTCTCAATAGTCATAAACTTGCAATGAACTGGCCTACTTCACTGGCAGGGCTGAAGTATGAAGTGGAAAAAATCCGAAATTATGTTCAAAGAGCAGAAATAGTGGCTTGGATCACTAGGGTTCACAGCAACTATACAGCAGCAATGAGACAAGTATAATTACGTTTTTTACTCTCATGTTCCACAGAGACTTAATACTTCCCAGCATGTTGCGCTACCAATAAATAAATAACCAACATTTTCCTTATTTCATTAGTTTTCAGATTCATTCATTTATTCCAGGTTCCCTATATTTTTTACTAATATATGCCAAATAAAAAGTTTAATATTTAATCAGTAGGATGGGGAGATCAGCATTTTGGGGAGTTATCAGACTCCAGTCTGATAACTTTGAGTTTCACTGCTGATTGCCATGTAAAGGCAAGGCCATACTTTGCTTCAGTTTGTCATTCTCTGGACTGGCTTCACATAGCGTGTATGTGGAGAGAATGAATATTTACAAAGTGTTCTTGAAATCACAGGGACAAAAAGCATCATTAAAATATTAGTTTACATTTTTTTTTTTGATCAGTACATGACACTGCAGCAATCCTAGCGCGATCGTGCACTCGCAGACCTCTCAGTGACCGGAGGAGTGTGCTGTGTAACTACCAATTACACTGCTACAGCTCCTGAATGGCACCATTTTGTTGTTAGAATGAACAAAGGATGCCTACAAGGGAGTGAAATGTAAGGTGCTGAGAGAGGAAAGTTTTCTGCAGTGTGCTGGGGGAATGTGGGCAGCATGGCTAACATGACAGGTCATGATGAATGATGTTACACGAAGAGAGGCTGGGCCAGATGTGTGCATGCAGTGAACGTCTGTCCTCGATAAGCTGGGCAACTTAATGGGAGTGAGCAAAGAAAAGCTCCTTTCTATGATAGGATTTCATCCCCCTTCTCTTTGTCAGGACCTTGCATTTAAAAATGTTACTCTTGTAGCAAGGATGGCCATGGGCCACACTGCATTAACCCGTTTTGACACTAGGGTAACACAGTGAACAGCTTCATCAGCAGGCAGAAGTGACACAGGCTTCCTCCAAATCAAACACTCAGAAAATGAGTTTGCTATTGATGAAATAATCACCACCTCAGTTCTTGACAATTAGCACAAGCAAATTTGACTGTAGCTATACACTGCAAGCTCACTGAAATCGATATTAGGTATTCAGAAACATTGCACAATTAGAAGTGTCTTGATTGATCTTTTAGGATTGAATCTAAAGACAAAAAAGAAGAGAAGTTTCATATAAAGACAAAAAAGTTTTATTTCATTTGGGGAATTTAAAAAAAAAATCTTTGTTTATGCAAAATTCTGATAAACAAAATACTTGACTGAAGCATTTTGCCCAGCTCTGGTTAGCAATGCCATATCACTGAAATCTTTTATAAGCAGATAATATTTAATTCTAGAACACAACTAACATGCTACTCTGCTGACTATTTGGATATATTATAGACAGCAATATGTGGAGAGGAGTAAGGTTAAAGTGGTAATCAGGTGGAATTTAGCCCAGTAATCACAGCACTTCTAACACCAGTCATCCAGAAAAGAAGTTAAGGAAACTGAAGTCTCCTCTGAGTAGAGATTTCCTTTACATTGTAGTTTCCCCTCTTTGCTAATAAAACGTACATAAACATGTGCCAATAGTAAGGACTTTTTTGTGTAGTTTTGCACTGAAATCTCCTGTGTTGGCACCTTCCCGTACTGAGAAAGCTTTTTTATGTTACAGGCCATCTCCAGCACTGTTGGGAGAAAATGCATCATGAAGGGAGGCGTTAGAGGTGAGGGGGCTCACAGTAATGTGACACTGCAGTCCACAGTGGTGAAATATAAACGCTAGAGGTAGCAACGTAAAATGTGGACAGTCTGTGTGGCTCTAGACAAAAGAAAAGCATGTGTAAAACTTGTAACAGCATTTTGCAGCTTGCTGGTAGATCAGCTCTCCAGAGCAGCATTTTTGTACAGCTATACACTATATAAAGTGGGTGACTGGGGGTCTTTCAGTTTTTTTTTTTCCTTTTGGCTGACAAAATTTCAAGCAGATTAAGAATAAAATCAATTAATGTAAACTTTATGTGACTCTTCATTGGCTGTCAAGGACAACTAGCACCCGCCAGATACAGAAGCATGTTCCTCTCCTGAATCCATTTTTTATCTCAGTGTATTACAGTGAGTTGTCTTCTCAGTGGATGTTTGATGAGGAATCGTGTTTTTCTGAGCCCTTTTTAAGACAGACAAAAATGAATTGGTCCCACTTTACTGACCTACATCAGGCAATTTATCTAAACATTGTAATGTAGTCATATATAAAAGTTATGGCAATTCCTTCACTGCTCAAACCACGTAGCGATTAACTTTGTGTATTTAGTTCAACATGCTAGATATGTCAGTCATGGGGCTATTACAAGTGTATCAACAGTTGCCTTTTTCAGGCAATTATATTTTAGAAAGCTTTAATTTTGTTGTTCCTAGATGTAATCACAAGAAGAAATATGTCTTTAATGATGAATGAAAATGGTTTGGATATATTAAAGTCACATATAAGCACAAAATTTAAACAAAAACTCTTATCAGGACAGGATTTTATTATGAAACACTTGTAAACAGCTTTGTATTTTAGTATTTTTATGTGGGCATACAACTGTCAGCAGTTTTCTTTCTATTTTCTTTCTCTTCTCTGGGTCACTGGGAAGAGTAACAGGTGAGATTTGTAGTTCCTTTCCACCTACTATGCTGTTAAATGTTCTTGCAGCTCTGCCCTTGATTTCTGGTTTATTAGCTGATACAGAGCGTCAAGAACTAGCATTTGTATATACACGAAATGGGAAATGTGGGACAGTACCAGAAAAAATCCTCAAAGTACTTTCAGTGCTTTGAAACAGTAAAATAGTAAAGATAGTGAAGTAGTATGCATATTTTACTATTTCAGCTACAACACACACCAAGGCACGTACCGATATCTACCCCAGCCCTTTGATGGGAACCAGTGGCCATGCACAGCCACACTGTGTTCACTGGAGCTTGCAGAACTAAGTGCAGGACCAGGGTATCACATTTTCCTGGCTCTGCTCATGCTGAGGAGTAACTATTCTACTGCAGTCAAGTGAAAAACCTGCTTATTTAAGTCAAAAAAGCAGAATCTGGCCTTTGGCAGATAGTCTTACCATTTCCCACGGAGTAAGTCACGATCTAAAATGCACAACAAAACACACATTAAATGATAGCCATGGAGTGAATGTTATGATTTTTACAAGGTCCAGATGCAATACACCAGAGAGCGAGCGCAGCATTATGTGTTCACAGTCCGCATCAGTTGTAGGGGTATCTTGTGTTGGTATTTGTTGGCGTTACTTCAGGAGGAGCTTGTGTGCAATGGTCTGAGCAATCAGCTCAGAAGGGGGTTTGCCAGCCCTGGGGTTCAATCCTGCTCCCAGTCCTTACATCACACCTCAGATCTGAGAAAGCTAAAACTCATCCAAATGTATTTTCTTATGCTGGCTGGCAAAACTGGCCAAGCAGATCACTGAGGACTATACCGGCCTTCCTAAAAGGGGCATGGCAACTTGCAGTCCCCAGTGTACTAGCAAGGTCTGAGGAGTGAGTTCATTAAGGCTGAGTCCATAGTGTTTCTGGCCCTGTCTTGTATGGGGATAACAGCGATCTGATAGGAATGGGAATAAATAAAAATCAGCAAACTTTTGTTAGATTTCAAAGTGACAGTGTCACTGATGGATGGATGATGATGAAAAATGGTGGTGGCACTTTAGAGGCCCTCAGTGATGCACATCACAGTGAGATGCTCCATCGAGACTCAAACATAACTAGGTAAAAATGCATTTTTTGAAATACCTAAATATGTTGGCCTTTGGCAAATACTATGTAGGATTTTTTTTTGTCTCAGAAGTAAATAAGGCATGTTTTATAACCATCAAGAAAATTCTCTGCTTTCCCTTCTTCAGATCATCATCATAAGAAAAGAAATGACACAGACAACCACTGTCCAATTATATAGACTGACTGATGCTTTTAACATTGATATTTTTTTTTTCTTCTTCTGCATTTGGAAATCATAGAGAAGAAATAACAGCTATACAACTTCAAAGCACTTTCTAGCACTGGATGTCATTAGAGATATTTCAGCTGTTCTTCCTACTCCGACAGCTCTGGCTTTCACATGCGGCATGCTCTTAACAATAGTAAGCAGAGAATGGACAACAGTTTACTGACAAAGTTTTGGTGTAAGTATATACCAGAAGGGATGTGCCTTCCAATTTGATTTCAAAATTCTGCTGGCTTTGCTCACACGGCAGTCATGGGAGCTTTGAGGGGATCAAGATGCTTCACTGGTTAATGAACTGAACGTGTAAACCATGAAGCAGGGGTAGGCATGTGCTTTGGTGGGTGCTGCTGAAGAGCCCTGAGTGAGGCAGAACTGCAGGGTGGCAGAGGGGCTCCAACCCATGTGGCTGGATTCACCCTGAGCCCTTGCTCCTGAGGTCCAAAACTTAGAGCATTTCAGGAGGAGCTCTTTAGCTTATCTGCTACAGGAACAGTGACAGAAGAAGAGCGGACTTTACTGTCTAGAATGACCAGGACGTCATAAATTCAGCTTCATTTCTGTCTTCGATTGCCTGATAGCCTGATGTAACTGACTGTATGGTTTGTGTAAATGTGATGGTTTTGGCTGGGTTAATTTTCTTCATAGTAGCTACTATGGGGCTATGTTTTGGATTTGTGCTGAAAACAGTGTTGATAACACAGGGATGTTTTTGTTACTGCTGAGCAGTGCTTACACAGAGTCAAGGCCTTTTCTGCTTCTCACCCCACCCCACCAGCGAGGAGGCTGGGGGTGCGCAAGTTTGGAGGGGACACAGCTGACCCCAACTGACCAAAGGGACATTTCAGACCATATGACATCATGCTCAGTATATAAAGCTGGGGGAAGAAGGAGGAAGGGGGGGATGTTCAGAGTGATGGAGTTTGTCTTCCCAAGTCACTGTTATGTTCAATGGAGGCCTGCTTTCCTGGAGATGGCTGAACACCTGCCTGCCGATGGGAAGGGGTGAATGAATTCCTTGTTTTGCTTTGCTTGCATCTGTAGCTTTTGCTTTACCTATTAAACTGTCTTTATCTCAGCCCATGAGTTTTCTCACTGTTGTTCTTCTGTTTCTCTCCCCCATCCCACCATGGGGGGACTGAGCGAGTGGCTGCGGGGGGCTTGGTTGCCTGCTGGGGTTAAACCACAACAGTAAGAAAATTCCCTTCCCAGACAAAACTCTCTACTGACAAAGTAGTCCAGTTGCTGTTAGAAAAAAAAAGGGACTAACGGTCTCACCAGTACTCATACTAGGAAAAAGCCTGTTGTGGTTTAACCCCAGCCAGCAACTAAGCACCATGCAGCCGCTCGCTCACTCTAACCCGCCCCCGCAGTGGGATGGGGGAGAAAATCGGGACAAAGAAGCAAAACCCACGGGTTGAGATAAGAACGGTTTAGTAGAACAGAAAAGAAGAAACTAATAATGATAATGAAAACACTAATAAAATGACAACAGCAATAATGAAAGGATTGGAATGTACAAATGATGCGCAGTGCAATTGCTCACCACCCGCCGACCGACACCCCACTAGTCCCTGAGCGGCGATTCCCGCCCCCACTTCCCAGTTCCTATACTGGATGGGACGTCCCATGGTATGGAATACCCTGTTGGCCAGTTTGGGTCAGGTGCCCTGGCTGTGTCCTGTGCCAACTTCTTGTGCCCCTCCAGCTTTCTCGCTGGCTGGGCATGAGAAGCTGAAAAATCCTTGACTTTAGTCTAAACACTACTTAGCAACAGCTGAAAACATCAGTGTTATCAACATTCTTCACATACTGAACTCAAAACATAGCACTGTACCAGCTACTAGGAAGTTAACTCTATCCCAGCTGAAACTAGGACAGGCCAAAGCAGGTATCTGTCACTCAGTATCATATTTTGTATCTCTCTTGCTAATTGTCAGAATTTTAACCCTCCTAAATGTATCAATCTTCTTCCCATAGCACTCCACATCATCCTGTATTGCTTTATCCTGATGTGGGCATAAGGCAGATTCTTCAGTGAAAGAGGAATACTAGATTCACCTGTATTCCTTCTGCTTATTCCTCATCTCACCTCCCTCACAGGGCACACCAAGTACGTGCTGATTCAGCAAAGTACACAATGCGACGCAAGGGAGCAGAGTGACAGGAATGAGATGGCGTGGTACCAAGCTGGGATATTCCCTTTGCCCGGGAATGCTCAAGGCCTGATAAATTTGCATTTCCTCTGCCCACGGACAGACTCCACCAGCAGAATAAGCAGTTTAGCCAGTTATTTGTGTTGACAGGGCTTGCCCTTTAACAGTTAATATTGTCTTGCACTGAAAGCATTGTTACCAGGCCTCTAAGGTATCACATTTGATGGGCACAAGTCACGCTTCTCAGAACCATTATTCCAAGCTTCCTGCCAGCTTCTTAGTTTACTCAGGCTTTGCCTTTGCAAGGTTATTTTTGCAGCGACAAAGGCTGGAAATGTAAGGCCCGATTCTCTGCCAGAAGGAACTGGCGCAGCCCGGCTGCCTGCGCCCCGGCTGCCTGCGCCCCGGCTGCCTGCCTGGGTGCTGGGGCAGCGCTGGGGCCGCGGATGGGCTCGGGGAGAACCACGGCTGCTCCTGCAGGGACTCTCTCCAGCTCTGGTTACGAGCCAGGAGTCAGCCAGTCATGCTGACCTGTCTCTCCTCAGGTCCATGGTGAAACGCCTCTACCAGCTTGAAAGGCATGGATTTCCTTACCCAGCTTTTCTTGATGAAAATCTCCAATTTCTTTTTTTCTTTATCGCTGTAGCCAGCTGGGCGTCGGGCTCCCTCTTCACTTAGGCCCTGCAACCTAGGCTTTACTGTACTACCAGACCTACGAGTTTGATATCCACAGGCAGTGACTCGCAAATGAGAATCACGCAGCGGTTGATAACATTTTATTGAAGGTGGGTAAATACCGGACCCAAGACACCAAAGAATCATGAGCCACAAATCGAAGGGAAGGCGGGGAAGCTAAACAGGAGAAAAAAACATTGCTCTGTACTTCTAAGCCAGGAAATAAGGACATTCTTTCAAAACAGCAGATTATGAGTACGGAAAATTACCTACAACCAGGAAAATGTGAAGCTCGTCTTTTCAGGATTATATTTGTTCCAGTTTAATGGACTGTATCTGGTATATATTAAAACAGTCCTAAGCAATGCTGCTGTAGTTAAAGATAGGTCAGTTTTTTTCACTGTAAACACAAATTTCAGGGCATACAGTTCAGCCGTGTAAATCCACAACAGCCTAAGCTTGTGATATAACTGCCGTACCGGGGTGCGGTGCCTCCTCCCCTACACAAGACTACACAAATGAGCTATGTTGTTTTTACTTAAAGAACAATGAATAAAAAGAAATTTATTTGGGCTCAGTTCAAATATTGACCATTTTCCCCTTGATGAGAAAGAGAAGGATTTAAAATAGAGATGGGAATTTCAGAACAAGTTCTTTCTTTAAGAAGATCCACTGCTTGCTATGGATGTGGATCAACTCATTTTCATAGTTATTTCCAACATGGAGTTCTGTTGGCATCTGGCACTGTCAGTGGGATATTACTGGAATATACACAGTGAAGAGTTTAGTCCAATGAGGATATTAGGTGCCAAAGATGCTAGTGTGGCTTTCCACTTTAAGATATGCAATACTGCAGATTATGCTGCTAAACAGTAGCAACAGATCTTGTCTACACATGGAGTTATTCCTCCAAAATCATGTCTGGATCCTCCCTATTCCAGAAAAAAAGTGTGTTTGATGCTGTGCTTAAGTCATTTTCACTGTAAATTAAAATAACTGAAAGGAAGAAGTTTTATTCTACAGTAAGTGAGTCCATACACAGAGTTCTTGAAATATCTTTTGCATTATAAAGTCACATCCTACCATTATCTAGCTCTGAATTGCAGATAATATTGTACTTATAAAGTATACATTCTCAGGGGATGAAAAATATTTCTCAAAATGCCATCCAAATGTTGAAAATGTAATATTTACACTGGATAGGTGCCATCCTTGTCTGGCAGGCTAATGGATCAGAAAAAACTGTCTGTGAAAAGACAAGTGTGGGAGTGGCTGGGAGTCCAGCAGTTTCTCCCCCCGCTTCCATTTTTAACAAAATTGTACTTCCTGGTGTTATGGTTTAAATCAGATTTTAAGAAGTCCATTATGATGCATCTGCTTAAAATATCAAGGGGAAGCACAATTCAATAACACTAAATGTGCAAAAGCGAGGGCTGTGAATTAATACCGTCTCTCCTGCTTAACTACTGCCTCTTGTGTTAAAGCATCATTGACATACAATTTCACATCTCCATGGTCCTAAAGAGTGTCATGAACTGTAAATAGCCACTTGTGCCTTTGAATGTCTTCCCATGCCCTTGCATCGTCCAGATCAGACCTGGTGGTCTTACATACAGTAATCCAACTTTGTTGATTTGAAGTTAATATTTTAGTTGAGTTATGCTGTAGTTACAGGAAATCAAAATGTTATACAGCTATTTGTCTTTTTGGCAGTTTACACTTAGTATTGCCATTTATATTACCTGGAGAAAAAAAAATGATAACGACCCATGCAAATCATTTGTAGAGGAGCTAATTTCTATTTCTTCTAAAGCCAATTTTAAATCTCCTCCATATGGCTGATACAAAATATTACGATGCAGTTGATGAAAACGTGGCTCCAGTGAAGTCAATGAGTTTTGTGACTGACTTCAGGAGAGCCAAGATTTCATCCATTATCTATTTCTGTAGCATAGGGCCCACATGTATTACAGTAAAAAAAAATAAAAATAAAAAATCCAACAAAAAAAGCCTGAAGCCATTAATCAACTCAGAAAGATCTGGTTTATGTATTGCAAGATAGGCCTCTGTTGGATGGTGCGTGCCTTTAAATTCTGCAAGCACTTAAAGAAACCCTGCAAAAGAAGTGACACATGTGCAGCCCCAGTCCCTGAGCCCAGACAATATCCATCCTGCCTGCTGCAAGCATCGTGGGCTGCTGTAACTGCGCTTTTCTTCCTCACCCTTTGAGGCCCTCTGACAGGCAGACTGCAAACTTCCCTAGGCAGAACTCCTGCGTTTGCTCATCGCAGCTGGAGGTGCAAGGCACAATGTCGGGTACTGAAAGGAGCGGGGCTGAAGCTGGATGTAAACAACGTGAGTTCCAGCCTTGCCCAATGCAGGGTCAGACATTTGCCCATCGGGCCTTTATTGAGTCCATTTAAACATAACCTACAGTCGCCTAGCGTATCTTTTTTTGGGAATTTTACCTCACATTAGGCTGATACAAAAATTCTGTTGTTGCAGTAATGCCGCATACTCAAAACCACCCGCTGTAAATTAGAACGCTAAATTTAGGAAAAAAAAATTTTCCTCTCACCACTGAAACCCGGATCCTGCACACATAAGCACGTACCCTGATTCATGTCCATAAACCCCATGGAACAAATGGGATTGTTCACACGGTGATATTGTACACGTACTTGCTCAGGCAGAGTGCAGCACAAAATAGCAAACAGCTGATCAACCAGATGACAGAGTTAGTTTTTTTAAAGAACGCGTTTTAAAATAAAGGCGGTGTTGCTCTGCACACTATAGCCTAAAGAGGGATTTTCTAGGAATGTTCTCCAAATCCATTAAATACTAGAACTGATCCTGAAGAGTCTTTCAGTAATGCAAACTAACTCCCGAACCCCTTCATTTCATTTAAAAAATCTTCAAAGTTATGTAGGCACGCACACACCTTAGCCACATGTATGTGGAATTCTGTAATGCTTCGCTGAATTTTTAATTCATGTAAGTTCAAAGCTTTGATCACACTGCTGCTACAATTTGTTTGCGTTTTTGCACTCTTTACATTATATCTGGTGACAGAAGACTGAACATTTCATTAGAAGGCAAAGAAAATCATTATTTAGCGTTCATTGAAAACTTGTGTATTCCCACAGATGGTTTAGAGCTCAGATTTTTTTTAAAATGCAGTAGACAATGTGATGTGGTCATTTTCTTCGGCTTAAAAAGTACAACTTCTTCCTGTGAGCATTACTAATTGCAGTCATTACTGTAAAATTATTGAAGATTTATATAAAAATCTGTGATGGAAGAAAAGCAAAGTTTTTTGCTATTTATTCAAATGTATTTTATTTCTGTAATTTGTCAGCAAATATATATATATATGAATTACACAGTAATATCCTCATTCTTTTAATTGGAGGCAATGAACATAAGGGTATATAAAACATTACAAGTTTTGAATCAGTGAGATAAATTTATATTTTATGGCTGCATGGTCTGCATATGCACACAGGTCTAGCCAACTTTATGTACAAACAGAAGTACCTATTTTTAGAAACCAGTCTTAATTTGAGACAGTCGAGCTAAAGCAAGCACTGCTTTACACTCTACCTGCAACTTTCCCATTCATTCAGATGACGCAAAATAAAGCACAACACCGTTTATGTTTTTCTTTGTAAGCCTGCCTTAATAGACAGTGTATAGGTCCCGAATTACTGGAGTGCAGTTTACTCACAGGGTTGTTAGAATTTCTAGGAAAAGTAACTTTATGGCTGTTTTTTTCCCCTTAGTGAGAACAAAGCTCTTTGTCCCTGCTCATATAGTGTATCTCCTTAAGCCGGTTTTTGCCTACAGGTCTCCCACTGCCTGCTCCCCGTCGGGGCCGGTCCGGCTGCACTTCTGCTCCACTTTACAGCGTGCACCAGCCCAGGCTCCGAGGCGAGCCAGGCTTAGGCAGCAAGTCACTATTTTTCGTACAGTAGTTGGCCTTGAACATCAGCCTTGCCACATGAGAATCAGTTATCCTCTTCACCTGAATAAAATGAAACTTAAGATATTTTCTACCCGCAAACCTGAGGTCCGTTTCCTTGTTTTATTACCGTTTTGCCCTCCCCGCTCCCCCCCGCCCCCCGCCTTAGGTTTCAGGCGCCTTTGCCAAGCGGCTCCATGTGACGGGAGCGCGGTCGCTTCCTTCCCGGCCAGCCGCAGGTAAATCCCGGTGCACCCCCCGGGGACGGTCGTCCCGAGGGGGGAGCGATGCCAGCAGGAGCTGGCACCTCCGCCTCGCCCGCTTCCTCAGTGCCCGCGGCCAGGCAGCCGCCAAAACCGGCCCGGACACCAGCGGTCCCCCCTCCCACGCCCACGGACGGCTCGGCTCGGCTCGGCGCGGCGCGGCGCGGCGCGGCGCGGCCCGGGGGGAGCGCGGCCAGCGGCGGCAGCCCGTCCCGTCCCGCCGCGTTCCCCCCGCCCCGCCGCGGCCGTCGGCGGCGGGGCTCGTCCCTCAGCCTGTCCCTCTCCCTGTCCCGGTGTCCCGCCGCGCCTTCTGCCTGCGCAGCACCGACGGCAACGGAAAGGTTCGACTTACTTGGCTTCTGCGGCGGGCCCCCGGAGGCACGGAGGGCGAGCGCTCTCTGCCGCCTCGCCCCCGGCGCGGGACCCCCTGCCCTCGCCCCCGCCGCTGCCCCTGCCCCGGGCGCGGGGGCGCGGAGCCGGGGCGGCGGCGGGGCGGGCGGGGGGGGAGCGGCGCGGCCGAAGCTGCCGGGAGCCCGCTCCGCCGCTGCCCGCCCCGCGAGGCGCCTTCCAGCCCAGCTCTACCCGCATTGTTTTCCTGGCTCCATTTTTTTTTTTTTTTTTGATTTGCAAGAAGACGCCAAAATCCCCGTAAATGGCTCATTTCTGGGGTGGGGGGGGGCGCTCCCGGCGGCCTGCGGGGCTGCTCCGGGGGTCGCGGCGCGGGGCCCGCCGCATTCCCGCTCCCACAGCGCCGCCTGGCGGCCGCCCCGCGCTCCCGCCGCGCTCCCGCCGCGCTCCCGCCGCGCTCCCGCCGCGCTCCCGCCGCGCTCCCGCCGCGCTCCCGCCGCGCCCCGGGCCCGCCCGCCCGCAGCCCGCCCGCAGCCCGCCCGCGCGTTCATCCCCGCCCGCCCGCCAGTAAAACGCGAGGATCGCCGTAAACTAAACCCCCGTGACCCATATTTAGTTCAAGTGCAATCTTTCTCCCCCCCCCCCCCCTTTTTTTTTTCCTGGATCCTCTTTTAAACCCACTCCACACTGCCGCGCTGTCTATTACATGCTAATTTAATTTTACTATGGACGATATTTTCAGCATTTGCTGAGGACAGTAAATTTTGTAGTTTATGTTATTTCACTTTTTATGACTTTTTAACACTTAATAAAATTTTATTAGAGCACTTTTGTGTTTACAAGGCCACAAAACTCTTGGCAGGTTGTCAGAAGTCCTTTTTATTATGATCCTACTGATATACTGCGAGTAATGAAATAATCATGTCCAGAAATGTATCAAAGGCCAGAGGGATTATCCAATTTAATGGCTCTACAGATGCGCTGTGAGGGATACGGACAGGCAACGCGTCGACAGGCTCAAAAGCGTGTGCGAGGAGGAGGCAGACCTGCTTAATTTCTTCCCCATTGCAGGCTGGTTCTGCGCTGTCCGAAAGGCGCCGGGCTTGGTCACGTGGCTCCGGGTGCTTTCCAGAAAAAATGGATTTCTTCTGTTGCAAAAAGCTCTTTCTTTTCTTTTTGTTCTTCTTAGGTGTGCATCTAGTAGCGGTGTGCTTGCTCTGGTGTTTCCACCGCTTGCGGCGTTCATTAAAATACAACGCACTGGCAGACACCCAATGTCATCGTGCCATTGTGCAGCACACGGTGGCTTCGGGCGTTAGGATTTGGTCTTGCAGCCAGCGAGTAAATAAATAGGAAAAAGAAAGACCAAAACAAACACACATAAATAAAAAGTCAGAGGCAGAACAAGCCGGTGAAATCAAATGTAAGCGAGATACTTTACAGTGCGCTCTGAAACGATTGCTTTTTGCTTTTGTCTTTGCAAGGGGTAGGGCTGCGGGCGCGCTCTCGTTTGTGCGTGTGCCTTCGTTCCACAATGGGCTGTTTTCCTGCGCTGCTGTCGGTGCTATAGCCTGAGATACCGCAGCTGCTTTTAAGGTCATTTCCTTTTATTTTAAATAATTGTTCATTTAACATATGTTGTTAAACTCATTCTTGCGTCAAAAGGAGGCGATTATACTTCCTGACCCTGAAAGCAAGGTGGGTGGCTTTGTTTTATAATTAAATTTGCTGTGTTCAATTTCATATTTTCCTTTCTCCGCTGTTTCCTAAAGAGCATGCCAAAAAAGGTAAAAGGCAGCAATGATACCAGGAACACTTCGATGCCAGTCTTGTCTCTTTAACACACATTGTTGCAAACTTTCAAGCTTCATGGGGACACCAGGAAGATATTCTTTCATCATTTTACAATTAAGTGTTTAATTCATTGTGATTTAAAACCTGCCCCCTTCAAGTCTGCAGCTAGAATGTGTTTCACAATTTCCAGAGTAGAAGGAGGACTTTCTCCTTCCAGCACAAACATACGTAGTGTATTCCAAGGCATCTCGTGATACTGCCAATAGGGATTTCTTTTAAAGAAAACAGGTACTATCTGTGTATTTTTAAACTATATCTGAGTAATTTGCAAGGACTTTACAAACAGACCTGAAGACAAGGTTAGAAGTGATCAAAGAATTTATCTTTGAAATCATGACAATATATTAGTGGATCACATGTTGGTGTATTTATCCATATTGTGAATCTGCCTCACCTTGGAAGAGTGCCTCCAAAATCAGTGGGGCTACCGGAGGACTTAAAATAACGTACAGTGTTAGTAAATACACCAGAACCTGGCCCAGGAGAAGTCGTACAAATCATTAAATGCAGTTTAGCTTCAGGACAGAAGTTTTGTTTTTCCAGAACAATATAATCTACTGTAAATCATATGTTTGCAGGTCAAGGTCAATTTAAACTTCTTAAACCTTTAACAGCCATCAAACTGGAAACCTGCAGGATGAAATGATGTGGTGAAAGAAGTGATGGACTGGAAACTGTTAACCTCGGAAGAGCAGCGTTTGCTATTGTTCTTTTGAGAGAAAGAGCAAACTTAGAAATGCCTTGAGTATAAATATGTAAACATGCCACAGATTATTTAATCAATGAAGCATCTAACTAATTTAACCCCTTCCTGGGGGCTTCACTTTTTTCCTGGAACACCAGAAAAGGCCTGAGGAAGCAAGTGTGCCATTCCCACCACCACGGAAACAGAAACAGAGAGGCAGGATTCAGTGACTGGACCGGGGCTGGCGCCTAGGTGAAGTGTGCAAGGCTGGCAAGATTGTCCTGGCTGAAAGGGGACAACCTTGGTGGAATAATTTAAGGGAACAGCATGACTAGGGACAGCCCTGTCCCCAGCATGCACAAATGCCAGCCCTGCGAAAGGGCCCTCAGACCCCAACTGGCACCGTCAGGGCAGTTATGTGGGGAGGGACATTCCCCTCCACCGAGGATGGCCAGAAGATGCTATTAGAGACATGGGGAACGTGGGTCCAGGAGGAAATCTGTGCATACTCTGTATTTACACATAACCCCTGTTTATGAGCCGGTTACTCTCTTTAATAGGCCATCGAGCAGGCGCACTAGTGAAATGCAGCATACTCTCAGCATACAGCACATTGCCAAATCTCTTGATGCTCTGGTAAAAATGAGAAGGTACGTAATTAATACATACATAATTAATGGGCCAAATCCTACACCTATTCCAGTCAGTGGAACCTGTGCCATTGTCCACAATGAGACTAAAAGTGCAGTCGTGATTAATTAGTCATTAATAGGCAGTCACCTATGAGCTTTGTAATGACTTTGTACTATCAAAAGCACAGAGCTGGACTATGGTATGCTATAGACCGATGGAACGAATAATAGTAGTTTAACAATTTATCATAAACATATTTACATGCAACGTGCCAACAGCCTTTTTCATAAAACAACTGTGAAACCCATAAATTATGAAAATCAATCCAGAAGTCTTTAATTTAAGAAGACAAGATGTTCTGTGAGAGCCATTTGGGTTTTAGCCATGCAACTCCTATGGATTAGAGTGGGATTTGTGCAGCTAAATCCCATTCAAATTTCTGAAAACAAAGTTAAGGTTGCTGATGAAGCCGCAAAGTCAAGTAGACTTCCTTCCGAAATCTATTAAAGGGATTTCAATCAGGTCTTTAACTTTCTTTTTTTGCAAAACTGCTGGCAAAACAAGCAATAGGTACTTTTTCAGGGCTGTGTGTTATTTTTATTTTTTGGTTGGCAAATCATTTGCTTGTTGAAAGCTGGCATTTCACAAATCAGGAGAAAATGTAACAAAAAATATGGGTCCCTCAAAGCAATGAAAACATTTCCAGGGGCTTGGTTACGATTACTTGAGAAGGAAGGCCTGGTTCCTATAGATTAGATATTAATATACTCCCCTGGTATTCAGGAGACCATAAGACAATCCCTTCTCTGTAAATTCAAGCATGGACTGGAGTTCACATCTGCCACCTCCCAAATGAGTGCCTAATGCCTAGGTGATGGGGTCTTCCAAGATAGGTCTTCCAGCGAGGGCGCTCCAGGGAGCTCAAGGGAAGACAGAAAACAACAGCAAGGTTTAATTAACCTGTCTCATGCATTTTTTATTAAAATTCCTGAAGTTTGGCAGGGGTTGTGGCTTGGGAGCGAGGCTGGAGCTCCTGACTAGGTCATCGAATTGAGGAAAACACACATTCCTGTGAAAACTCTGGCCTTTTCTTTCCCACGTAGTCATCTGCTACAGAGATTAGTATGCTGCAGATGTATAAAAGAATGGCAGTACATGAAGATAATGATATAAACTTAAGGTATATAAAAATAAGACAGTGAAATGCTACCTGCATTGTAGTTTCATTATAGTTTAATGGACATAAGCCAATGAGCATTGCACCTCTGTGTCCAAACTGATAGATGTACCCCATAAAAGCTTTCCGCAGAAGAAAGTCAGATAAGTGAAACTCGGTAGAAAAATAGCTGTTCTTTCTGCAGCTATAGATTATTCAATCAATGAAACTCCTATCTAACTCAATACTACCCATGTCCTTGGACTTACTTTCTGAACTCTAATCTGAAGTACAAACTGGCTCCCAAATTCCTCTGATGAGCGTGGTAGTTTTGAAAGCCCAGAAACCCTTCCTGGGGAGTAAGCAGTAGCTCCAGACTATGAGTTTTATGGCTGAGACCAGAAAGGGATAGCATTTACAGTTCTCAAGACAGAGCTTGGGATTTGCTTTCTTGCTTAGGAACATAGTTATCATTTATAATGCAATGTCATTTAAGTTCTTAAGCTGAGTGGTAGTTACAGAATCATTTCATGTTCTTTATTATCTTGGCTTAGTCTCATTTTTCTTTTTCTTTATTTGCACTACATCTCTCTCTCTCTCTCTCTCATTACTAGTTCTCAAGAAAACGTTAACATTTCTTTACTGTCTATTTCCTGGTAACTTATGGAGACAACTTTATTAATGGTAACCATAGTAATACAGAAACAGAGTCTAACATGACCGCCTCAGACTGCCTCAGAATAGCTACAAGGAACCCGAGGTGCAATTCTTAGCCAGAGGAATTATAAACAGCAAACCCAAGTGGAGAACTTCCCACCTTATATTGGAAAGTCCTACCAAACTGCTGTACTCATCCTGCTGAACATTTAGGGATTAGGGGCTGTTTTGCTATTTAACGCCCCCGAACCTGCCCTCTGCCTTCCGCGTGTGAGGCACTGGCATGAGTAACAAACATGGCAAGGGTGCTCCCAGAGCCACTGGGAAGTCTCTGGCTGCCCAAGTGCTGCTCTGGTTACTACCGCAGGACAGCTCCTTGCTGGGTACAGAATTATCTTTACAACCATTTTCCAGAGGAGAAACTGAGGCACTCATCTTGAAGGTATTTACATCCCTAGGGGAATCCCACTTGGTGCTCTGTTCTAATGGAATCTTCTGTTTTCATCCTTACCTGCCTACAGTATTCTTGTGAGTTTAAATGATATCTCCAAGGTTTCACAGATTTGAATGGCATAGGAGGAAGACGAGTTCGTACTCCTCAGGTTACCAGCGTAGCCCTTAAGCACAGTAGGTAAGGCAGCACAAAATCTCCTACAGCAAACTCCCCACACCTTCCTGTGTAAAACGTGGCGTGGCGGGGAACGAGCCTCTGCGGGGAGGATACATAACACACAGGTCTCACGGCAAGTGGGTGCCAGGAGCAGCCTCGGTGGAGGGATTAAGCTGGGGTGTCACACGTGGCCCAGCACGGTGCAGGTGTCAGGGAGCTGGGGCTTCCAGGAGCAGCCCCTGCACAGGAGCTGGTGCACAGGGAAGCCTGGGCAAATGGCTCTCCTCTCCCTTTTGCTCTGCTGGAGAGGCAGCTCTGTTATCCTTTGGGTGACTGGGGACAGGGGAAGTTTCAAGCATCATCTTTTTGACCCAAATTCTGCCATTAAGGGGGCATTATGGAGGCTGTCTGCAGCCCGCCCTAGTCTCTCAGAGCACGTTGCTTCTCCCTCTCTCCTTACACAGGCCCAGCCACACTACTGGGATGGTTTGCAGGGGAGAGGGAGCGCTGATACTACTTGTAGGCTTTTCCCCCCCTCTTGATCTGTGTGCTTTGCTTTCCTGATGCACTCTGGGGCAAGGGTGAAGAGATATTTATATCTCCCATATCAATGAGAATTACCAGGATCTTAAAATACCATTTAGAAGTGCTGTAACATGAGTATGTTACACTGACAGTAGCTCTTTAAGGGTTTCTCATGTAAATAAAGACTGTCTCCAAGAAAAGTCCCATACATAATATTACACAGTAATCATTAGTTTTAAAAATTATTACAAACAATATAAAATTCAACACATCAAAATAGATTTGGGCTATGTGACCATTCAAAGGTTATTAAAATGACAAACTTGAAGAAGCAGCCAGAATGCTTAAACCTCAGCACTTGTTCATGTGCTAGTTTGATTTAAAGAAGACTCCAGAGGCTTTCTTGAGCCTCGCATGAATTATTCCCCAGACTTCAATGCTGGCCAAAATATGGCCATCACTAGACCTCAGGTCCCTCCCTCTGTGTGATCTGGCTTTTCACAGAAGATTCAAACCTGACAGCCTTTCCTCTCACACCCAAACTCTTGGCAACTCTTTATTTTCCTTGGGGAATTCTAGAGCCTTTATCTTCACTCACACTTACAAAAGATGTGGCTTGCAATGCTTTAACACTACTACTAATGCAGCAGTTTCTTGGTGAGTAGCATAAGCTTGGGGCCTTTTCTCTTGTCTTGAAGGTGTGCTAGGGCATGGCTGCACTGCAGCCTGTGCTGTACTGCAACAGTGCCTGAGCTGGTGCTGCACTGCCCAGCCTTGCTGCTGCGGCTCCTTCGCAGGGCAAATTGCCACTTCTGCTGTGTGAATGTGGCCAAGGTGTACCTCTACCTTTTACAGAAACTTCAGTGAAAAACTGCATTTCTAGTTTCTCAGATTGTTCACACATCTTAGCTCAAGCCTCTCATGCCCGAGGGGTAAGAACAATATTTTTTTTTGCAAAATTATTGCCCGTAAAGTGAACAGTTTACAGCAGTATGTGTTGAACAGGTCAACTGCAGTAGAGCCCCAAATCGTGATGTCCAAACAAGCAGTGCCTGTTGTGGGAATGGGAGTCAAACAGGAGGGGTAGAGAGCCAATGAGTGAATGGAGGCTACAAGGAAAGGTTTTGATCATCCTTTACCAAAAAGTCCATAAAGTAAGTTTGGCTCAAGGAACAGGCAAGGGTCTGGTCAGTTTTTAGACTAGTTGAAATGAGTCTTCTGTGAAGAAAAGTTTTGGCAATTCATCCGGCAGGACAACTTTGCACATCAGGTTACTGTGATTTAAGTGACATCCTTTTTATCACAATGACATTGAACCAACCTGAAAAATGTTTCAAGATACTAAATCCTTCAAGCTTGATATTTGGAATGGGGTCCTCTTTCAAAACTTGAATTTTCCCATCACTGATGACATCTTTGTATTATGGAGTCCCTTATCTTTCATTCTAATGATATTGCATAGACTTGTCTTTGTGACACACTGAAGACCTGTGATAAAGTGATGCAGTGAATTTTCTCACTGGGATGTAAGAAAAAGATGTCTTCTGGACAGCTTCTACCTTTTTTTTAATAATTTCTACAAAATCCCGTTACAAAACACAAGATAATTCAAAGCAGATAAAGTTTTTATCAGACATCAGATATTTTAAAAAGACAGTAACAATATCACAGGAAGAAGGTGATCATAAAGGCAATCAAATATAATACTTATTTTTAAAGGGTCTGAAAATTTATTTTATGTTTACATTATTTTATTATTTTATGTATACATGTACTTTATTTGCATGTCTGCACTGCTTCAAGTTGTTACTGTCCAATCACTCTTCAGCCATTTCCTTGTAGGCTAACATTGTGATATGGTGAATGCATGTCAGTTTAACAGCACATTCATTAAAAAATGTCACCAGAGCCAGGTAGGGCCTGATCCACTGCCCATGGAAAATCAATGAAAGCTTTTCAGTTACTTCTAAAGCCTTTGAGTTGGTTGGTCTCATAAGGAATATTAGTAAAGGATATGAAGATAAGTGGTTTCTGCTGATTTCCCAAAAGCTTTGTACAATTTTCAGTGTACTCCCATGTAAGCCTGTCCTCGCTAAGTTAGTAGGTCTGTGTACATGCCTCACAAAAGATACATAGAGTAGGATGCTGTGTGAAGAGAGATATCTCTAAAAATTCCTACAAGTACTATAAGAAACATACTTTAACATCAAAGCAGTGCCTCTTATGCATAATAATAAATTCAGACCGCGGGGAGAAGAGGGTCCGTTTTTAGTGTTGGTTCATTTAAAAATGTTTTCAGTAGATCATACACCTGGGGGGAACACCCCATATTATAGAACTTGCTGCAAATGTTCCAGACATATCGTTTAATCAAAATACCAAATATCTTTCACTACAGTCCGGTTAACCTTTGTAAACTAAACAATTACTTACAGGACTTTCCTCACAAGATAAACTTCTGGCAGTGGATACATAAACACACTTTGTGGGCTGAGTCCTTTTCCACTAACATACTTTGTTTTTGGCACAGTAAAAAATAAGAGAGGGGAGGGTGGAAGGATCAGCCACTTCCCGACATCTAAAATCTTTATCAGTACTAGCAACCCCTCGGCTTGGTGTCAGTGATTTGTGGTATTGTTGTTTATCTGTGTATCACTCACTTGGACGCGCTGTTTAGATCCAAAGGTCTCAAGACCATTTGCAATCTCTTCTAGGCTTGCTGTACCAGACAGAGCAGACATCTGGCTGTCAGTTATAATTGCATCCTGCACCAGAAGTTGTTTTAAATACTCCTGATTCCCTTTGAACGCTGAACTGTGATGCACAGCAGTTTCAAGCCATTACTGCAAGAGGCAAAGTCAATCCATGGCTTTAGCCCAGTTTGAAGCAAGATTTATGAGGGACGGTGGGGAGGGGGGCCATTTTACAAAAGGGTGGCTGTTTGAGCCTGCTTGGGTTTTAATGATACAGCAGTTTCCTTTCCAGCCCGTACAACTTATTCTTTGAACGCTGACAGAAATAGTGCATCAGAAAAGTATATTTGTGGTGTTGCCATGTTTACTGTTTCCTGTTGTCTTTCTTTGGAAGTATTTTAACAGAAATTAGGACTTCACATAAAAACCCTACAGCCTCTGGGATGAAAGGATTTACTATTAGGTTTCCTTCTCACTCTAACATGGTGGACTGTGATTTAAACCCTACGGACTCATGGCAGGATATGATGCCAATTAAAAGCATGAAACCTAATTTTTTGACAGAATAATCACATAATCCCCTTTCTATTATCTGGCTAAAGGGTTATTGACAGCACCTTTATTTCTCAGCCCAAATCTTGGATTTATTAGGCTAACAAACTGCTCTTGTTTAAGTTATATAGGCCAATGATTATTGTTGAATGTCCAGGCGCAGGACTGCATTCAATATTGTAAAGGGATGTTTTTCCCCTGGTAATTGTCACACTGGGTCAAGAATGCACAGAAATGTAAGTGGACAGCTGGTTTTGGTTGAAAGCAGAGTTCTGATTTGCTCTTTAATACCAAATCAATTATAAAGTAATTTAATAACAAATCTTATAAAGTGAAACATTACAGTGAAAAATTCAGCTGGAGTCTCTTCTGAGCTCTGAATTCAGTTTGCATGGAGTACATAAGAAGTTTGATGCAAAACCATTACTGGATTAGAGACAAGACAGAGGTTAAGTTCTGCCTCTCTGGGTTGCCAGTCAAGACTGCTTGAGCCCAATACGTGATCTACATTGTTTTGTCAAGGCAAGACTTTTGGTAAGATAGACGATGCTGATGCACTGTTGGAAATGACCTAAGCCTCTCTGCTTTGACAGCTGATTTGACACCAGTGAAGAGTCCAGAGGCCAGTATTTGCCATTCAGTTCAGCCCCTGGTGGACTGCTATCTATATTACATATGGGTTTTCCCCAGAAATGTTTCACATTTACAGACATTTTGTGCAGCAGCATCTGAAATGGGGAGGAATCTCTCTCTCTCTCTCTCTCTGTGTCACATACACGCTCACATAAACTGGAGCCTGCAATTTCCCTAATCACTAAAATCCCTTCTCCCCATGTGTAAGTTGTTAACCTTCATTACATCCCCAAGGGGACATACACTAAGCAGAGGCCTGTTAAAATGAAAATAACCATCCCTCCAAATTGCCAAATCATCATATTAAAAAGTCCCCTTCTTATAAAGCAAGGTTCATCATTTGCAGTGCCAGGCTAATTCCTGCTCAGAGTTGAATGTAATTATTTCTGCTATATGGTTTTATTTTTTAAAAAACTTCATTGGCTTCTGCAGCATCACAACAGCACGCATTGTGTTAAATCTTCTTAAAGTTACAAGTTCTAAGATGAAGATACACCTTAGAGTTACTAGAAAATTCATATGGAGACTGCTTTCACATGTATACATATGTTGTTTTCTTTGAGCTTCAAGGTTAATTTTTACCCTGTGTGTTTTCCAGATGCACACAGGATTTTCCCCTCATTTCCTGTCTCATTCCTAATCTAAAATCTACTGCCATTTCATAATAATTAAAAAAAGAGCCGGGCTGTTGAGTGAGCAGAGGAACTCCGGTGCTGAGTCGGGTGTGCCAGCCCTTCTGAACCACCATTTTATCGCTGTTGCATGTGGACTGCAAAATGGTGGTTCCTATGATTTTGATGAACAGGGACCTGCAATACACTCGTTGCGCGGTCATGAAAAATGCCCTCGCCCCGGCTAAAAAAAGGCTGGCTTCTCTTGCCGGTGCTTGCCTTTGTGCCTGTCTCTCTGTGCTTTCATAGCCCTCGGTCGCCTCAGGACTGCCCATAATTCCTCTGCGAGATCTACAAAGCCACTAAACGCTGATTTCTAATTTAAAGTTCCTCAGAAGTAGCCACGGTGCTGCGTGCATGACATACAACCCCAAATGGTAAGAGGACAAAATCACAGTAATTTTGTGCCTTGTGTGTTTATTAATAGAGGACCAAATGTCACACAGGCAGTAGTTGCAGGACCAGTTTGTATGGAGAATGAATGTTTTGCTCATGAATAAATGGTCCCTCCAGATCAAGGTTGAGGTCATTGGCAAGATCTAGGCGTTAGCTCATTCTAAAGCTATGTGCACATGCGAATACAGGAGTTAATGCTTGGATTGTCAGTATCTCTCTTTCATAAGAGATGTGTTCAGCCTATTTTTTTGGTAATAGTTGGATACAAACAGTTTATCCCACACTTCAGTGTAAATATGTTGCTGGCAAAATAGCAGCCAAAGCAGGCAGTGACCTTGGGCTACCACTAGCTCGGTATCAAAGAGCACCACAAAAGAGGGTTAGGAAAATGCTAATGAAATGGAAATTGCCTGTGATTACCCACAGCAGGATGAGCATCCTCTTTTGCCTGGGAAGAAATAATTTCCTTTCACCCAGGTACTCAGCTCCTGTAGTGCGTTACGGAAAGCAGCTTCACAGTGTGCCGGTAACCACGGATGCTACACAAATATGCTAGCCGTTGAGAAGCCATGTGTAGTTCCCCGCCCCCCCCCCCCCGGATAAAATAGATCCACAGCAACAGTATTTATGGTCTACACAACAATATTATTTTTCTCTTCGGTTTGTAAGGGTTGTAAATAGAAAAAAAAAAAAAAGGCTAAGCTATTAAATCTAGGGATAACAAGGCTCTTAAAGCCAGGTTTATTGTACCGGGGTAGGTAAAAGCTTTACGTTTTTTGATCGGCGGGTGTTAAATATCCTGCCTGCGCCAGGATTCCTGCGCGGGTGTTATTTATGTCCCTGAATCTCTGGGAGCAGAGGGAGCGGACAGCTGTCCTTAAACTGCGGGCACCACCTGGCGGCGGGCGCGCGGCGGGGCGGGGCGGGGCGGGGCGGGGCTCGGCCTCCCCCTCCCCCCCTCCCCTCCCCCTCCCCCTCCCGGCGGGTCCCCGCCGCCCGCAGCCCCCCCCCCCGCGGGTGGAGGTGGGCTTCTATTTTGACGAAAATGAAATGAAACGGTCCCTAGTGTTTTGATTTTACTGACTTTTAAGCGCTCAAGCCAAGTGTTATCCAATTTTTCCCATACAATCTGTTTGGAGAGCTAGCAGTGCATTTCAAAATGGCTTATTTTGATGACATGGTCATAATTCTAAATAATTTGATTTCCGAATATATACATCATATTGTGGCCTTGCCAGAAAATCATTCTATTGAAAGACTTCTGTCTTAAGATTTAGACTAAATAAAGGAGAAGTGATTACAGGATCTAAACACCTTTCTGCGGGAAGTGGGGCGGGGTGTGCTGCTGCTTGCTAGGAAAAAGCTAAACAAAGAAAATATTTTCCAACCCCAAAAGCTTCTTTCTGGGGGTCGTGAACCAGAGACATTGCGAGTACTGTCAAAAATCTAAAGAGGAAATGAAAAATAGCACTTGCTCCTTTTCAATGTGTGCGTATGCTTTCTTTTCTTGATGGCTGGAGGAGACGGCATTTAACAAGGCTTCTCAGTGCATTAGAAAATGCAGAAACATGTCATAATTCCTGGATTCCTTCAAACTAAAAAATCAGAGAGCCTGTTTAACATATAAGAGCTCGATGCGTGTGTATTAGCTTGTAGTTGCAAAGCAGAACTTCCAGCTATGTATGTATGTATGTATGTATGGTGGAATTTAAATCTTCAGCCTGCAATAAAATTGTATTCTGTAATAAAACTGCTGCACCTTGACTCCAGACTACACTGCGTCCCAAATTAAACACCCCATTTGCTCTACTGTAACAAGCAGGAAGGTTTGCTGCAGTGAACACTATTACAGACAGGAAAGGCATATTATCATTCTCTTTACCTTCTGTACATACGATAGCAACACCTAAACAGCCCCTGTGAGTCATATTTTCCTCTAGTTTCTGGCCCCTCTTACAAGAAAGAATTGATGAAGGGAAAAGGTGGATTGAAATGTGATATTTAATTTCACATCACTCCCTTAATTACTTAGCTAGCTGGACAGACAGCTCCAGCAGTTGAAAAGCAAGCAGGTAGCGTACTTTACTACAAAATGTCTTCCTGGATTTCAGGAATAACTCAGTGTCATAAACAGAAACAGCTGGCATGCTGAAGGCTGTGTAGATTTCTTTATGCATTATATATAATGTAGATGCTTCCCACATAATGCACATGAACTAGCCGCTTCGTATCAATGTTTGTAGCCCACAAATATCACTAAATATTATACCAGAGATATAAAATTAGGGGACTTAAACTCATTAATTCAGGTTATGTGTTAAAATGCCATTGTTTAGTGGCCATTTGTCTATTGTTTAAAGGTCTAACCATTTCAGATGCATACCGTTCTTGGGTGCCAATTTTCCTACCTTTGTCTAGGATAGTCATTATAGCATGTTGATGTTTTTGTTGTGGTTATTAAATCAGAAATTGGAGCTCACTGGGGGTAACAGGAGGTGAGAATGGCCGTTAATGCCGTTCTGTCACGCCAAGCGAAGCGCAGGCGAGCTGGGCAGGCTGTGTCTGGGGCTGGGCTGAAGGCTTTCAGCTATGATCTGAGGGGAGCTACCCTCTAGTGGACTGATGGGGAATTTTATTCCCCTTTTCATGCCCCATCCTGGTCTTCATTTATTAAATACAAGGTACCTTCCCTAAGGATATTCTTGGCTATTAACCTTCATGCATGAGACAGGAGCTGAAAGTTAATAAAGAAAGTATTTCTCATCAACTGTGGTGATGTGAGGCATGGAGAAGTCATACTAGTAAGCCAAGAATGTGAATCCCCAGGCCTCTCACAGCTGAGGTTAATCTGAAAGGAGTTACAAGTTTGAAGTTGGTTTAGATCAGATGTCTAAGGCAAAGAAGGAGGGCTCCATTCCCAGACATCTGATCTAAACCCTTGGAGCCTTGGGAATTTTGACTCCAGATGCAGGTTCCAGCTCTGCAGATGATCCTTATCTTTAATGGGACCAACTCAAACAACCACACATAGATTTGTTGCCATTGCAAAGGACCCAAAGAAAGAAGTTGGCTCTCAGCCTGTAGCTATGGGGGAATTAATTCGTTGACCACGAGTAGTCTGAGTTTGGCTCACCTCTGTTTAAAAGTGGAGTAACCTAGGAAAAAGAAACAGGCCAGGGAGCTGGAAAGCTGAAGAATAAAGGATGTGACCGAATTAGAAGTTTTTCTGGGCCCATGCAGGGCGTTGTGCGTAGCACTGCTGGGCTAGAGGCTCTATTAGCATCTACTGTAAGTTTTGTTCCAAGGGATCAGATTTCTGGAGCCTGAGACCAGTTACGATACATCAGAGGAAGCCTCGTAATAGGAAGCTTTATTGCCTTCTGCTAAGTGAGCCAAAAGTCAGGGGCTTTCCCTTGTAAGCATAAGGCTGGGAAGGGGGGGGAAGGGGAGGTGGGAGGGTTTTTTTTTTCTTTTTGCCTGATGTGTTTCATCCTTCCCCACCTCCAACATCAAAGTGTTTGCTAGGGCAAGTCAGCCCTGTGATTCTGGAGCTGTGTATTTCCCCTCTCCCAGTAGTTTCCATGCCCATTTCCTATAGCCCAGCTGCCAGAGCACTAACCCTCTGCTGCTTTAATCACTCCATTAATCAAGCCTTTGCAGTGATCAGCACACTAGCTCTCACTGCCACAAGGAAGCCTGTTACTTCTTCAGGACACATAATCTCCCACTAGCCCGCCTGTTACTTCTTCAGGACACATAATCTCCCACTAGCCCTCCAAGGGTTTTTACTCAACTGAGCCATATTGCTCCACCAGCTAAAAAGGGTATTTCACTCCATTTTGAATTAGCTGTGTTTTTAATATAATGCAGCTCACATAAGGCTCAACTCAAGAATAGTTCTTGTATTTTGGGCTCTACGAAGGTGAAAAGACGTACTTAGCCATTTCCTATCTCAGCTTCACAGACACTGTGATTTCATTAAACAGACGAATGCTGTCATCAAACCAAAGATCAGCAGATACAAAGAAGTCATTTCTGCTGGCTCCTAGAGAGCCATGATTGCATCCCCATGGGCACGGGGAGGGCTGTCATATACAAAGGCATGTGTATAGACAGTCTCCAGTCCAGTCAGAGCAGTTTATTAACTACTATTTCGTACTGGGTAGTGCCAAAAGATGGCAGATCCTATTATGCTAGGAGACTTTGAAAAATTTAAAATGTAGCCATAAAATAAAAGATCACAGTAAAGACACAGACAGAGCAAAAATAAATGAAAGGAAAGCTCAGTAACCTTCAGTGGCCTCTCACACTTCTGACTCTTGCAAAGGGAACAGTGTATCGCTTGAAAATTATTTTTCAGTGTCTTTTGTAGAGTGAAGACTGCGCACTCTGCTGACTTGCAGGATGAAGATGTCATTTCCGAAGGTTAAGGGGAAGCAGGGAGAGTCCTGTGTGCTCAGGGAAGGTGCAGCTCCTGCCTGGTGCGAGGTGGGGCAAGGCTTGTCCCCTGGTAGCTCTGCCTGCCTTTGCTAGGAAACCTCTCTTCCCGCGCATCTGTCCCCCAGCACGCCCTGCCTTTTCCTGAGCCATCCATTTCTGAAGCCAGGAAAATCAGGGAAAGGAAAGGAAGGGAAAAAAAAATACCCCAGAGCTGCACTAGAAAGTACTCACATCCCTACCACCATCATTCCAGCAATATGTGAAAGCAAAGGCACCAGGGTGGGATGTGAAAACAGCGGCAGAGAGGAAATGAGCTCGGAGTTTGAGAATCCCAGCCTGCTGGGAAGGACAAAATCCTTCCAGTTGTGGCAAAAGGTTCAGCAAAGAGCAGTGTCTGAAGAAGCAGAGACTGAAATAAATGGAAGTGAGACCAGTCTGCTTTGCTGATGGCAATGGGGGGCACAGAAAGCAAGCATGTTGCCATTCATCAGCTTTGAGCCTAAGCATCAGCACACTCTAAAATTTTCAATGTCCAGTTTATATAGCTGTTCATTCCCTTCCCAGATCCAGATTTGAATTCTGCAGCTTGGGCAATTTGTGACTGCTATGAGCAAAGCAGTTCTCTCACATGAATGCACATATGCACACGTGCGCACAAACACCCACATGCTCTTGTGGTGGACATCTGCAAAAATATCAGCAGCAAATAGAAATGGTAACATCTAGAACAGTTTCTGAATACAAACACTCATGCAGTACAATCAGTACAATAGTTTTGCAGAATCATTTCACTGAAGTATTTACTTGTCTGTCTGCTGTGACTGCATGTTTCAGCTTTTCTTCCTGTATATTAATGCTTGTTTTCCCATTTAAGTTGTCTAGCTCTGGCTTAGTAAACGTGCATCAAATCCAAATGACATGTTTGCATGTGTATACTCAATGAACAACACAAATTATTTATCCCTTGGGATAAAGGACTTGAAAATACAGATGGTCTTGATACAGTCTGTTAAGAATGTAAACAGGAAAATATCTTTGTTGACTTATTTCTTAGTAATCAGTAATAATTAGTTATTGTCTAAAGATGAATTATATTATTTCATAAACCTTGCAACAAACAATAGCTAAATGAAATCGACTTTGATTTTCCTAGAATTACTAAAGATAACATCAGATAACTTCCTTAGCAAAGTAAGAAAAGCCCATGCTCCCTTTTCCATTGTTTTTTGGTTTATGCCAAATTTAAAGGCAAAAATCAAGATCACGAAAAGCGTCCCAGAATATTATCTTGCCCCTCACTTTATGGTTTTGCAAATGAGCTATTTTATTTTATTTTATTTTTTTGTTATTTTTTTAAAGTGTGCTTTTTGCATTCTTCAAATCACCACCCTCATCAAATGTCAATATTAAATCTGCTGAGTGGTTTTAGTTCTTCTGAAATCATTTCTCTTTCCCACCACTTTGACCAAGTATTTCCACCCCAGGAACTATGGTTGGTGTCTTGCCTTCCATATGTTATGTTCTGCTTCCCCATTTCAGCTGAGCAAACCCAAACAAAACCTTTTTCTCTGTTTGTGGTTGTTCCATAGGCTGGTTAGATTCCAGACAGTCATATCTATCTCTTGCAATGACTTAGCAATTTTTCAAGAATGTTTCAATTTGGGTATTAATATTGGCAAGAAACTAAAAGCTGAGCTGTATTTGGCTTTAGCAATGCTACATCGTATAATGCTAATCCTTTCCCTGACTTCTAGTGTGAGGGAATCACGAAGTTACTATGAAGGTCTGCACATACAGCTGTCTTCAAGTCTGGGCAAATCAAATGCAAAAATGATCACAGGGAGAAAGTGCAAAAGGATGTGAGCATGGCTGAATTAATAAAAACGTCCAAGGAATGTTCCTCTTTCAACCCTTTTTGCAGAACTTGCACTGGCACGGACTCTGCAGTTACTCCTCTGGGCCCTCCCAAGCCTCTCCCCTCTTTCTGCCCTGCTTGCTCTTCTGCCTTACCTCTGCCTAGATCTGTTCCTAGATCACCTGCTTGTCACCATTCAGTGCTCCTCCACCAGCCTAAAGCAGTCCTCAGACATGTTCAGTGTCTCGTTCTTATTGTGTTTCATACATTGGTAGAAGACATTAAGCAAGAACGACTTAACCAATTGGTCAAGTGCAATGATGGCTATCCATCTTAGGGTGGTTGCTGTTGTTATTATTTATTTATTTTGGTGTAATTTCAGAAATACCAGCTATCCATTTTTATTTTTACAGGTGTAAGGTGATTAGATCTTAGACTATATTTCCTAATGCATCTGTTAGTGTGCATTAAAATAAAATAGAAGGTAAATTCTATTTCCCCCAGATAGTCAACTATCTAATGCAGACTACTATATTTCTGAGTTGTCACCTGATTGCAGAACTTGCCTGAACCTGTAAGAATTCATGTATGTTCTTTACAGTGAGGTGACTCTGTGGTATAACTAATCTTGAGCAATCAGTTGACAAAAATATTTGTTAATGATTATCTGTGATGGCTGAAGCTATCTGACCATCCGTGTTGGTAATAGGTGATTGTGAGTCAGGGCAGGTGGCATTTGCTAAGGCTGATATATGAGCCTGATTGGAAAAAAGACATTTTCTATTGCATGTAAGTTGTCTGAGGACGATGACTCAGACGTTGTTATGGAGATCCCTGTGTTGTTGCTCTACAGCCTAACTACCAATGGCCAGAAACCAAGCAGTTTGCATTACAGCTTTGTTTAATATAAATTGAAATAATCTCTGCAGCTGTCCTTTTTAATATGGGAATAATCAAATTAGCACCCCACTGAAAAAGCTTAACTAGTTCAGAAAAATATCAAGTGAAGTTACTGAAAATAAAAGATATTACGTGCCGACATGTGGATTGGTATTAATATATGAAACTGTAATGCTTATCTACAAGAACTGCTTGTCTTGTAAAACTGTGCTTTATACCTTACTAGTGTTTGACCTCTTGATAGATGCACTTAGCACAACGACGTAGACCGGTGGTTCAGAGGGTCCAGGGTTTGCTTCAGTCACTGATAGCAGTTTGGGAATTTTAAAAAAGGAGAGGAATGTCTCAGTCAGGTTTACCAGCCAAAATGTCACACGGGATGGAGATGTCTTCACCTAAGAATCGGTCTGATGTAAGTAAATGTACTCTACAGGGTAAAATCACTGTGAGATTGCCCTTTTCTGACAGCTTTCAGAGGAGACTGACCACATCCTGGGGAGAAATTATGGGACTCGCATAGCAAGACACAGCAGCCCCTGTTGGACTTTCCATCAGTCCACAGCAAACAGGCTTCCATCAAGCTGCCTGCTTCCTAGCTGGTTCTGCTGACAGAATAGGGCCCAAGAGTACAAGTTCACTCAGGGCAAAATTAAATTTACCTGCATACTGCCTAGTAATTAAGTCTACTACCAAACTGGGCTGTAGTTCATCACTGACCAACTAGAAGCTGTGAGCTCAGCACCTGAGGGATAACTATCGGGGCACATTATCTACAAAACCAGAAAATTACGTGGGTGAATAAGGCATGCACTTATTCACCTTTTGTATAAAATTGCTTAAAAAATAGCATGCTAAGAAAGAAAGGATAACACCCCCATATTATATGTGGGTATTCCTAATCTTCACAGCGTTCCTTCAGAATTCAGGTATGGGAGTGAGGAAACAAATCTATCCCCTGGACCTGAAAAACCAGCATCTTCAATCTCTAGCCCAGTCTGCCATGGATTCTGTCCAACACACTTGTCTGTCTTAGTCTCTCTGCTTTTTAAGTGGGGGTAATATTAATTCACCTTTGTAAAGTGCTATGAATTCTTTAGATGGAAAAAGTGCTGTGTATGTCGAACCCTGAACTCAATTTTGGCAGGTAAGTGAAGAAATTGATTTTGAGCCTATATTTATTTGCAGTTTTAAATTGCACTAACTTTCGTAGACTTACTCCAAATGCACAAATGTGTAATTGACAGCAGAATTCATCCCACACCTTCTTATAGACCACTCATCTAACCACTGAACTACAGCAGGCTAGCAGACAGCAGAATCTGGCTCCTTGTATCTTAAGTTGTTTTATAAAACCGATAAAATCAGCTTCACTTTTATAGATTTTTTCTTTTTTTTTTTTACAAACTGATAAAATCTAGTGGTTTTTTTTAATATGCAGTGCAGAAATTTAACTGTGCTGCAACAGAGTACAGTAAGGGCCAAATTCTACTCTCCATTATTTGAGTACGTAGATAACATAAATCCATTGGTATCAGAAGTGCTTCTTTAGGTTTATCTTTTTGATCTGTTGCAGTACAGGCGTGAAATATATTTATTTTATTTTGCAACACCTGACTTTTTTGTAATGGCTGCTACAAGCAATATTGACTTTTTATCTTTTAATAAATAATATTTATAGATTTAGAAAAAATCATTAGATATGAATTATAGCTACTGGAATCATTATAAATACATTAACAACAAATGGTCAAGCCAAATTAGAAAAGCTTTATTAAAAATTAAATAAAAAGATCTATTGAGTAAACAGATGTCTCTTCACAGCAGACATATCCCCACAGTTATTGACTGAAGCACTTCTAAGTATTAGGAAATGACCAACCATGACAAAACATTACTAAAATAATGCTCCATAAAATACAACTTGCAATGTTGCCTTGATCGGGGATGATCAGGAGGCTAATTAACAGATTTGCATGCAATGTTCTCAGAAATCCATTGGCTTCTATAAGGAGATCTAAATGATATGCTTAGAAATAATTAAAGAGTTCAGGCAGAAATTTTTTAAAAGAATAGCTATCATCCAAGATGATTGCGCTTTAAAGGTGACCATCTGTCTGTTGAGGTCCTTTTCTTACCTTCTGCAGATAAAAGGTTCAAGAGAACAGTAGAGAAGAAAATTGCAGCAAATGGACCCTGAAGCTTAGCAAGGTAGAGCCCTCAATTCCGATCTGAATCAACTCACTTAGAGCAGGGAATATGTAAAATCTGGTAGGATTGGGCCCCAAATTGCTATTAGCATGTTACAAGAATTTATTCAGCAAATAAGTATATGACATAAAAGGTATAATCCTACAGTGTCGATGGCCATGTTTAAAAAGTACATAAACAAGATTATACTTCAATTATTATGCTACTTTGCTTTTACAGAGGGCTAAATCTGATGCTTTAGATTTAAAAGCAGTGCTAACTTCCAGGCTAAAACAAAGCTAGTTTAAGGAATTGAACTGGCTCCAGTTCTTGATTTAAAACAGGTTTTCACTTTCAGTAATCTCTGGCAGTAAACACACATATTTTTCTTTTCAAGATGGTTTATGATCAGTGATTTCAGTCCACTCCACATTACCCTACCACATGTCCTGAACTGCTTGGGACAATCCCAGATTAGGAAACGCATTCATAGGTCTCGCACAAAGACTACTTTATACAGAAATAACAGAATGTCCTAACATCAGTTCACAGCCCATTTAGTAATAAATTCACATACCTTGACACTTTCAAAGAAGGTCTTCCTAGAAGTTACCATTATCTCTGGGAGACAATGGAGCCAGGTGGGGTTTGCACACACACTTTCTTTTAGACTAAATCTTATTATCACTTATGTTATTAGAGAAGCCATTAAATTCTGTCTTTGCTTCCAAGGTGGAAGACCTTAGCTCAAGCTGAATGGCTCAGCTGTATGGCAGATCTGAAATACGTGGGGCAGGGGTGAACACTCACTGCCTACCATGAAGTTACAGTTACAGAAGATCATCATATCCTGTCATATAGGGAAGGGAGAGCGGTGATTCAGGGAAAGGGAGTCCAGTGGAGTCATCTCTACACTCTGGGCTCTACGCCGGCAGTCTCTTGAGAGACCATAAGTCTCCCAAGAAAGAAACAACATGGTGGTGGTACAAGCTATTGCTCTTTGACATTTACAGCTTCTATTTCAGACCAGAAGGAGGGTTTATGCACTCAAAAGTTTGTCTTCTTTTTTCTCAGTGATGGCAATCACTTTAATAAAATGTCACTTCTCCCTATAAACTTGCTGGTCTGACTCCTTCTTGTAACAGCAAATCCCCATCAGAGTGATGCCCGTTAGGCGCTCAGATGACCACTGTTCAGGATTTGGCCTATCTGGACAGCAACAAACTGTTCTGTAATCTGGGTCCTTGCTTTTTTAATACTGGAATGATAAAGTTTATTGCAGTTTTAGTGCCCATTAGGAAGTTGTCTTCCCACAGATGCCCTGATTTAATGTGAGACAGTTGATTTATTATGAGGCACAATGTGAATACTTGTTTTCACCTTCTTCCCATCTCCACCCCCAATTCCCATGTGTTCTGGTTGAAAAGTTCTGCAGCATGTTAAGTGCCATCATCATCAACACATATACCACTCAACCCTCTTTGTAAGGGTAACTTTACATTGAGCACTGAAGCCTACAAGCTTTACAGTGTGAGTAACCTAAATTGTCAGATTAATGCTATCTTGGGATATGTGCATGACCTAAAGTGATATTTTTCATTGTAGTAGAGATACACCATTATAAACAAGAGACACAAAAAATCCAGTAGTGTTTGGAGTGCTTAACCCTCAGAATAGTTTCTAATTTGTTTAAGGCAACTGCTTGAGGAAAGAGAAGATACTGCAAGTAAAAGTAATAAAAGCCTCCCACGAAATCATTCATTAAAACAACAACTGAAATGTACATATTAAGTGACACAATTGACATGCATCTGGGTAATTTAAATCTATTAATATTCTAGTGGGAAAAATGCTCACTGCTGCTGCTTGGCCTGATGCAAATCAGAATAACAGTGCTGCGTCACTTAATGTTGTGTGGTAACTCTTACACTCCATCTGAAAACACGTTAGAGATAAATAAGAAATAATAACAGGAAAGAAAAATTACAGGGTATAATGCACAGGAGAACAGAGATGATTTCAGGTGAGATTTGAAATCAGATTGAGAGTCAATGAGGTAGAGAGATAAAGAAAGGCTGTTCCAGATGGCGGGAGCTGCAGAGCAGGAGGCTGTCTTACCACCGATTAATTTAATGAAACCCACCCACCAGTTTCCCGTTCTGACTTTTTTCCCAAACCATGTTAGGCTCATACCTCGTGGTGTGAAACCACAAGAACCCAATGTGAAAAATTCCATGCTCTCAGCATGCCATGGTGAGAAACTCCCATGTGCAGATCCATCTGCAGGAAAGCCCTGCATTCAGACAAAGGCCTTTCTCTCCTGAATGTCACTGTTAAGTCCAACAGATTATCCTACAGGAGCCTGTGCCTGCACGGTGATGAGCACCTCCAGCCCCAGATCGCTCCGCACGTCTTGGAAGTCACCACTCACCACTGAGCGAGCAGTCCTGTACAACAGGATAGGTACTGCTCTTTAGGCAGAGAGCGGCATACAAGGAAAGGCTTTCCTGGGTGCGTTGGGAGGTAGTCCATGTACAATACCTTTCTCCGGCGTGAGGCCACGCTAGCTTACATGGCACATTATGGCGTGGCTGGTTCAGCCTTCTACACAAGCAGAGGCACCTCTGAGATGCAGAGGGCTAATACCACCGTAAAGCAGCCCAGCTCTTTGGCTGAACCTAAAGGGAATTCCTCCCATCCAGGGCCGGGTAAACACAAATGATACTAATATGCTCCTTCAGAGGACTCTTATACATCTGAAGTTTAATGCAACATAAAATGACCACTGTGATAATTACCTTTGCATAGTGGAATTCACTGAAGTGAATGTAAATGTTAATCATATGATATACACACTGTAACAAGAGAAAGCCTGCAACAAATAATATTTCTAAGCACAGCTTGCCGAAGTAGGATAATTCCTGACAACTAATCTAACAGTTTGTCTAACAGCATCAACAGCTCATCCTGAAGAAGAGTGCTTTGCCCTGTCCCATGAAGCCCATCAGAACCAAGCTATTTCAGACGACACGTAGAAGAGAAGGTTCAGAGTTCATGCTCAGCTCACACTGGGGCCTCTTCTCCTTTGTACAAAGGAGCTTTCGCTGATTTTACCAGCACAAAGGTAGGAGAAGCAGTCTTTCAGACATTTGAATCTCAGGCAGCACAGGGCTTTCTAGGTTAAAAGCAAAGCCTTCATTTTCACATAGAAACCTACAGGTACTCCTTGTAGGTCAGCAGTCACTTTGCAGGAGGAAGCATCCCTGAACCATCAGGATATTGTGCTCTCCTTCAGCTTCAATTTCTGGATAATTTCCTCTCGATGTCTGGAAGATCTGATTTTGCCTTATCTGATTTTGAAGTAAGCATACTCAAAAAGTCAGCATTTGTGGTAGCAATCACAAACTTTTGACTGTATGTAAGTGAAAAATATAAGCTGATTTAGTTATGGCTGCTTCCTCATTTGATAGCAGTAAAGTGTTCTGGGATATACTTCCAGTGAACAACACAGAACCAGTACATGTTGTCAGTTAAACCCATGACCTTCAAGCTATTTTGGGTTAAAACCAGAATAATGCATGAGTGAATTGCCTCCCAAACACTGTAAATGTAGATTCACAATATTATTTGATTTTATTCCTTTGCATAATTCTACTTATCACAACTCTAAAAAAACCTAGATAGAAACTATTAAAGAAGTGATGACAAAAATGCCATGTTAGATTTCCATTTATTTTATCATTAAAAAGATTTACAGCCTGTACTGATATCAGATTATAAAAATTAGGACCCTCCATAAATTAAAAGGGCTTGCTCTTGCTGAGCTATAGTAAGGGAGCTAATATGTCAGATTTGAAAGGTCTAAGAAGCAGAAAAACAAGCAGCAACGAAAAGTGAGATCTTAAAAGCATGTAGAGATTTTAAAAGTAGATTCTTGTAGAATGCAATGAAATAGTAGCAGAAAAAGGTAACTTGCCAAAATAACTGCGCTAATCCTCCTTTTGTAATAGCCTTCATGGCAGAATTAGTAATACTCTTTTTTTTTTTTTCATTAAACAGGCTCTGATATAATGGCATTGAATTCCATGCAAATATTCTACTTCTTTAGGAATAATTTATTATAGCTTTACTGGAAAATTTTAGCTGGATCTTAAAAGGTTTTATGGCCTCAATTATAGCACTTTTACTCCTAATAATCAATATTGATTTTGCCCTATCATCCTTTTTAAAATTTCTCTTGGTTTACCTAGAATCTAAATCCTGACTGAGTTTATAAAGTGCTAATATTTTCATTCTAAAATCATATTCTTTTAGATAATTATTCCAGCTCCTTAATAGCTACTTCTGCTATACCACTAAAAAGACAAACCAAATCTTACTTTCTTTGTTAGTAGGAAGCAAGTGTAGTGTAAGGCAGTAGGAGAAAGGTAGCTAATTAGCAGGATTGTTCAATGACCTGCAGTTGCGCTCATCCCTTTACGTGTCTTCGTTGTGCTCCAGAGCTTCGTTCACTGTATCACAGAGTCTGTGTCTCATCTGCAGTTGCAGCCTACACTCCTGCTGCAATGCCTCAGAGAGAAGTCTCGGGAAACACTACACGCTGACTGACATGGAGCTTTCACTATATGCTCGTCCTAGGAAACACAGCCTTCTGAATCAGCTCCATGCATCGCGGGCAGATGCAAGGGATCTGTCTCTCCAGTCTGCTCCTCTGCACAACCAGGCTTTTCCAGCTGTACAGTTCTCCCAGGAGCTGTAACACTGCCACCTCCGAACTGTGACTTCTCAAGCCAACACACACCCTGTTATCATCTCCTGCAGATGCCGTGCCACTTTCCTTAGCATTAACAGCACTGTGTGTGAAGAGGCTCAGCCACAGAGAGTGCCTGCTCTTCAGGTCTGCCGCCCCTGCCTGGGCTTCTCCTGGTGACAAACGGTGATGAGGTGCCGTCACGCAAGGGGTCCCAGTGCTCACCGGAGCTGGGAGCTGTGGAAAAGGCTGTGATTCAGGCAGCCATCTGCCTCTTTCTAGTCCCGCAGGGCATAACTTCCTTGTTCTCTTCATTGAGCAAAACAATGAGGAATAGATGCACTTTGATCGGTTAGCCCCATGTTTTATTCAGCTTTAGACAGATAAAGTTTGACTCACTTTCCCTGGAGGAGGGCAGTGGTCAAATGAGATCCTTGAAGGCTCTGTCTGCAGTGGGCATATTTGTTTATATTTGCCAGGAGGATCTCCATTTCCATTCAAAGTATAAGCCTCCTTATTTTGCCCTTGCCTTTTCTAACATAATTAAATGGTGACACATGTATATACACATAGTTTAAATATCAACTTGCTTTTTCAACTAGGAAGAATAAGGAACAAACATATGACAAAAGTGATATGAAAGGAATAGTACATAGAATATTTCTGTGACTGTTTCTATTGACTTGTACACCTGCTTTGTAGGTTCTTTTACTTTGTCCTTCTGCTTCCTTACACTAGGTTTATTTCAGCATCTTTGGAAATGAAAAGATCTCCTTTTGTTTCAGAATTAGTATTTGACTGATGAAAAGAATGAACCCCAGGGGCTGTCTTTTCCAATCAGGCGCTGTACAAGCACTTGAGCTGACTATGTTCTGCAGAACATTGAAAACATGGCATGCCCAGGAAATGTTTGCCATCACATTAGTGATGCTGTAATGGGCACCACAAATCACCTGGACATTAATAGAATGAAATCACTTACTGCCTCTGAAAGCAGCTTTATTCTCAGTTGGTGTCCTGAAGGCACCATGTGTGCAGTCTAGAGTTTCTACCGCAAAGGAGAAATTTTCAAATATCATAAAAGTCCTGTTTTACTTGCTGCTTTTGGAGTTTGTTTAAGTCTCCACTGATTGTTTCTGATGGCAATCCCTTAAACACAACTAGTGTTGGAAAAAAAACATTAAAAAAAATCTGTTGTCTTACAAACTTTAAGTGATCTCTGATTTTTCTAAAAGCTGTAGCAGGACAGGATACACATGACTTCTAATAACTGCCCTTGCTCTCACTTAACTGCAATAACGCATCAAACGTGTTTCTTTATCCTGTTATTGCTGGTTTGTAATTTGATCATCAGACAGATTTGAATTCTCCCCAAGCTGTTCCAACGTGTCTGTAACAGAAGCAGAGGTACCTACAAGCACTTCCCATTTTGCTCAGAAAATAGAACAGATTCAACGATCACAGCCCATGTGAAGCAGACAGCAGTGGTTAAATTAACTGTTGTGATCAAAGAAATGGGCTGTTAAAAATACCTGTTTTCCTATTAGAGAAGACTTTTTAATTGTGCTTCTGGTGCCTAGAACACGTTGAATTTTTTATGAGATATTCAGGTAACATTCCATTAGAAAGTGTATTTGATTTAGCCTAAGGAAGTTTGGGAAAAGAGAGAGCACTCCTGTGTGAGCAGCGGCTATCCTTGCCCGCCCTGCCGCTGCCAGGGCTACTGTTCCTAGGCAGCAGAGCCAGCTGCGTGCCCACTCCTCTGCCCCCACAATGCACAGCCTGCTGCATGGATGCACACTGAAATCAACTGCAGGTTACATCAATATATCTAGGTGTGAGCTACAGTGACTGAAAAGCCCACTCTGCTTTCCTTGTTAACGGGAGCAGTATCCTCTGCAGCTAAATTCAAGAGATCTCAGGAGTCAAATCCTTTACCGTCCATAAAATAAAATATCTGGCATCTCAGGCTTCTCTTTCTGCTTTTAACTTATTTTCACTTTGTATTAATAGAATGTTTGTTATACCATGTTCAGGAAAGCATCTAGTTTCTCCACTGCTACTCTAGCAATCAAACTGATAGCTGTAAAACAGATAAATAGGAGCTGTACACCACCGTTTCTGCTGGCCCATTTTTCATTTTTTGAAATAAACCCCCCAGAGTCTTTTTGCAGAATAAATTGAAGATAAAAAAGTTATCTTTTGATGCGGATAGTTTGAACATGTCAGATTTGTGAAGCATTTTCTTCGGCTAACTTAGCACTCTCCCTTTTGAAAGACATATAAGGCAAAGCACAGCTGTCAGAATTTAAAGAAAAATAGTTGTATAAGACAAAATTAAGTAGCTCTATTAAAAGCAGAGGATCTAGAAAGTCAGGTTCCACTCTCCTTGTTAATGCCAAGCAGCATTTCACTCCACAGCTCTTCCTTACTAAAATCAATGAAATTACTTGGGAAGGGGAGATAATACGAGGAAACATGCCCAAATCTCGCCTTAACTCTTCTGTTCTTGCCATTGAAGCTGCCCTTACAACGCAGGATCCAGCAAATGCCTCTTGCTCTGTGCCCCTTGTTCCAAATAGGAGAGAAGAACAAAATAATCTGGCACAGAGCTCAGCAGTGGGCTCACTGGTAACTGGGGACCCATTTATTTTGATCAGTTCTTTTGCTTCTTTGAATTATGTTGTGGGAAGCTTTGGCTGAGATAGAAGCAATAAGGAATCCTGGTTTTGTTTCTCATTCCTAGTTCCTCTGCAAAGCTAAAGACTCAATATGTTTTTCCAGTATGTTTATAAGCAAAATATCAAGTCTAAGCATTGCAGAAGGGAGTATTTTTGTACACAATTCTACTTCATGGTAAGCTATAGAAACTTAATTACTTTCAGCTCTTGGAAGGCTGGTCATATCTGGATCTGAAATAATCGATCTGAGATTATTAAAGTTAATAATTCTCAATATAGCACTGCTTGATTTAATTTTCCATGTAGATCTTCAGCAGTTCACACAAATATGTGGCAAAGATGATCTTACACTGCACTGACTTCCTTAAATGTTCTTAAAATCTACATTTGCACACCTAAGAGCACAAACTGTTGCAGTTTTATACTGCTCACACTTCTAGACCATGGAGGTACTGATTTAATTTAAATTATTCCTGACTTATTCATTATGTAAGTTAGGAAACATCAGATTCTCCATCCTGCTATCTGAACTTGTTTTATGGAAACCGAATAATGGAGGATAGGGATGTAGTGGGATCAGGGATTTTTGGGAAATAATGAATTAAATCATTGGCTTTCAGTCTGCTTCTTGCTGCAGCTCCTAATAGGCAATTAGTATGTTTGTTACAGCATGCTTGCATTTTTGACCCAGTGCAATCCCTCAAACATCTCACAAAAGCAAATATTGATCAGACAGAGTCCAAAAACACCAGGCAGGATAAGGTCCCGTAAAGTTTAAATCTTTATATCAGTGCTTGGCGGGGGGGAGGAGGGGCGAAGGAGAGGAGTAAGATTGGTAATAATCTTGCTGAAAATATCTATTTCTCTGAGAAAGTAAGACATTTCAACAGTTCTTATGGTTAAAGTTGTAGTCATAAAGAAGGAAAATCTTTCTAGTTTTAATGCACTTGTAGTGTTAAATGTTCCCTCATTACAGGAAAACACACATTAAAAAAGAATCCTCCCTTTAAAAAACTCTTGTACTACATATGAAGACTGAATTCTGTTCTTAAAGTCCAAGATGAAGGTTTTTTTTTTTTTCCTGATTTGTAGGAATGTCAGAGTAGCCTTTTGTTTAGAAGTCACTACTGATGCTTACTTACCACCTCATTAAGTCACACAGGTGCATCATTTCACCACCGATGTGCTGATCATCCCCTTCTCGCAGGCACAGCCACTAACCCATGACCAGCTTTAGGTAAATGAGTGCTTGCCCAGCTTTGCCTGTGTAGTCACAATGATTTTACACAGGGAAGTGATAAATTTAGTGCAGGTGTGCATGCCTGCTTCATCAGAGGCTTTACTACTAAACTGCTGTGAATTGGGTTATGCCATCAGTTTGATAAGAAGCACCAAGCACAACAGGGCTCTGACTAGAGCTTTTAAAATCCCCCAGTTAACAGCAAGAACAGTAAACGTGATCAGCTCTACTCTGTGGTATAAATTAGACTAGTTCTGATCAAGGAAATGAAGTAAATGTAGTGGAGTAACTGAGCTAAGAATATTGGTCAATGACACTACCTTGAATTTCTTAGTACAAGCTGGATGTACAGCAACCTGGCTTATTACAGCTAGAGAAGGCCAGCCCTCAAAGGTGAAAATAGCCATATCTCAAATGACAAGTAGTAGGTGAGAGGAAGTTATGGCCTTTCATTCAATGGAAGAAAACATCCCAGTTATCTGTGAAAGTCTGTTGCGCTGTTCAAATGACAGAAGGTATTGTACAGCAGTGCTAGAAGACATTCATAAGGATTGTTAGCATAATACAACAATATGGATTCCACTCCTTTCATCCTAAACGTGTAATTAAACTCCTTAGTACTCTTCAGTGATGTATATTTGTCTCTATTATATGCAGTGTTACTCTAGTAAAGACCATCTCACAGGAAATAAAGGCGGCAACCAGCCAAAGAAAATAGGAAAGAGGCATAGGGTGAATTCCTGATCCTTCTGAAATTTATGCCAAGGACATATTGCTAATGACTTCTGATGTTCACCTCCATGTGCTTAGATATAGAGACTCTCATGTTGTTCCAGTAAAGAAGGAGGAAATTTCTGAGTCACGGAAGCTTTATCTATCTGCTGATAATCTGTTAATGCTACAGACTGGATGTAGTCAGACTGTCACACCATAAGAATACCAAAGGTAGACTGAGATGATTAATGAACAGCCCGTATTTGGAGCCTGTGTGTAGGAACATCCCCGTTGCCATTTACATAGAGCTGAACACTTCAGGTAAGACCTGGGATAATGGCTAGAGTTGGGAAGAATCAGGATTTTCACTTCCAAATTCATCCAGTCTGTAGGAGGTTGAGGTGGCAATGGAAGATGACTGGTTTGGCAGGAATAGAAGGTCCTAGAGAAAGTGAAAGAATAATGGTTTTGGTTGAAAGCCTTGGTCTGTATGTTCCCACATACAGACATTTGTGCAAAAATAAATGGAACTGCCCACGTAATGGAAATTGCCCTGCTTCTTACAGTGTCTGGCTTTAAAAAGGTTCCTACCTCAACTGGGTGAAAGCCATCATTTTCAGCTTCATTTTCCCTCTGAACATCAGATTGAGCATTTGTGAGGCAATGTCCTGTGAAAGGAATTTCCCTTCACTTAAAAGAAATCAGCTAAAATATCTCCTGACAAATATATTGAGTGAACCCAGTAATGATTTTCATTTGCTGATGTTCACCCAGTAAAGAAAGGAAGCGGCACCTTTCCTCTCAAAGGAAATGAAGATCTCTGTTCTCAGTATGGGGGTGTACAGGGAAAGCTAATTACTTTTTCCATGCCAGGAGAGAAATGACATGTGGCTAGAAAGAAATGTGAATTCTGGTGACCCTGCGACCTCCGCAGAAATGTGACCTTGGCCTGTAACGAACTTCGCTTCGTGGTGGGGCGCGTGCACAGTGCAGGAGGCACAGGCTCAAAGGCAAAGAGGAAGAAGTACAGCTCCAGAACCAGAGAACACCAGCACAGGAGAAGGGCCATCACATGAAGTAGTCCATGTTTCTGTATGGCCATGCTTCCTCAAGCCAGAAATTCAGTAATTGGGCCTGAAATTGTTTTGATTGTTGTGAAGTTTGATTGTGGCTTAACCATTGTAAAATACCCTTTTCCAAAGTGGTACTTAGAAAAACTTGTACCATGAAGAAGTAAACAATGCACTGTTGTTCTTGTTCTTTTGGCTCTGAAACAGTATTTCCAGCTTTTAATCACTATTTGAGAACCTTCTCTTTCCCTACCACCGGCAACTGTCATTTGTAAATTGATTTTCCCCCCCTCATGCTTGGCTTGTCATTTCATCTCCAGTCCTCTTCAACTGGCCCCAATGGTAGTTTTGTACCAGTAAATTACTGACAGACCTGGGAACAGAGCTTTCAACACCCCACTCTTCATCCACTGCTCTCAGAGTGAAGCCTTGCTCTGTTCATGCAGTGCCAGCACTGCTGGCATGCTGGTGTTCCTGCTGTAATTGGAGTGCAGCTTTCCATGAGCAT